>NC_069503.1:1024219874-1024819874 GCF_027579735.1 Bombina bombina | reverse complement strand
CCCCTATTTAGCTCTCTCTCCCCTCTTTTACTCTCTCTCTCCCTCCTCTTTTGCTCTCTTTCCCCCTCTTTTGCGCTCTCGCTCTCTCCCCCTCTTTTGCTCTCTCTCCCCCTCTCTTCTGCGCTCTCTCCCCCTCTCTTTTGTCCTCTCTCCCCCTCTCTTTTGAGCTCTCTCCCTCCCTCTTTTGCGCTCTCTCTCTCCCTTCTCTTTTGTGCTCTCTTTCCCCCTTCTCTTTTGTGCTCTCTTGCTCTCCCTCTTTTGCGCTCTCTCCCTCCCCCTCTCTTTTGAGCTCTCTCTCCCCCCTCTCTTTGGAGCTCTCTCTCTCCCCCCTCTCTTTTGCGCTTTCTCTCTCCCCCCTCTCTTTTGAGCTCTCTCCCTCTCTTTGCGCTCTCTCTCCCCTCTCTTTTGAGCTCTCTCTCCCCCTTTTTTGTGCTCTCTCTCCCCCTCTTTTGTGCTCTCTCTCCCCCTCTTTTGTGCTCTCCCCCTCTTTTGCGCTCTCTCTCCCCCTCTTTTGCTCTCTCTCTCCTCCTCCTCCTCTTTTGCTCTCTCCCCCCTCTTTTGCTCTCTCTCTCTCCCCTCTCTTTTGCTCTCTCTCTCTCTTCCCCCTTCTTTTGCTCGCTTTCTATATTTCCCTCCTATTTTCTGGTCTCTCCCACCTCTCTCCCATTGGCCACGCTCCTGTGAGGCCATGCCCTTGTCATGCTGTGAGGCCACGCATCTTGTAATGCCCATGAGGTCACGCCCCCTTGTCACGTCCGCCAATCATGCCCCCATCATGGCACACCTGGCTACGCCCCCACCAGGCAGCTAGCGCAGTGCGCACTCCTCTGCTGATCAAGTCCAGGTATGTTTGTCCTCTGCAGTCTCTACTGCGCATGACTGCATCTGACAAACATACCTGGCCTTTTATTATATAGAATATCTATATATATATATATATATATATATATATATATATATATATATATATATATGTATGTATGTATGTATATATATATATATATATATATATATATATATATATATCCTTTTTTCATTTTGGTAAAATCTTCAGAAGCTTCATTATACATATGTATAATAGATAAGTGAATTTGCAAAATTCTGTCTTAAAAAAAGTGCAGTTCTTGATTGCTATACCAAGCACTGCACTCTTTTGATTGTACAATCCTATGTTAAAGGGATATTAAACCCAACATTTTTCTTTCATGATTCAGATAGAGAATACAATTTAAAACAACATTCCGATTTACTTCTATTATATAATTTGCTTCATTCTTTAGATATCCTTTGTTGAAGAAATAGCAATGCACATGGGTGAGAAAATCACACGAGGCATCTTTGTGTAGCCACCATTCAGCAGCTACTGAGCTTATCAAGATATTCTTTTCAGCAAAGGATATCAAGAGAATGATGCAAATGAGATAATAGAAGTAAATTAGAAAGCTGTTTAAATTTGTATGCTCTTTCTAAATCATGAAAGAAAAAAAAATGGGTTTCATGTCCCTTTAAGTAAGGTTTTCTGAGTGGGAGATGATATTGAAGGAACAAGAGAACAAATATTGCAGGCTCATTTGAGCAAGCCTAAACCCATAAGTTAAGAAGCAGAGGTTATAAAACAGCTGCTTAATAACCTTTACTCTACCTCAGAGGTGGTGAAGTTAATTCACTATCGGCTAGATTACGAGTCTTGCGTTAGCCTTAAAAAGCAGCGTTGAGGGGTCCCAATGCTGCTTTTTAATGCCCGCTAGTATTATGAGTCCGGCAGGTACAGGTGTACCGCTCACTTTATAATGCCGGTATTACGATTGCTGGAAAAAGTGAGCGGTACACCCTCTCCTGTCCAGACTCCTACCGCATTTAAAAGTCAGTAGTTAAGAGTTTTATGGGCTAACGCTGTAACATAAAACTCTTAACTAAAGTGCTAAAAGTACACTAAAACCCATAAACTACCTATTAACCCCTAAACCAAGCCCCCCCCCACATCCGAAACACTTAACTAAAATTTTTAACCCCTAATCTATCGACCAGACATCGCCGCCACTGTAATAAATATATTAACCCCTAAACCACCGCACTCCCGCCTCGCAAACACTAGTTAAATTTTATTAACCCCTAATCTGCCGCCCCCAACATCGCCGCTACTATATTAAATGTATTAACCCCTAAATCTAAGTCTAAACCTAAGTCTAACCCCCCCAACTTAAATATAATTTAAATAAATCTAAATAAATTTACTACAATTAAATAAATTGATCCTATTTAAAACTAAATACTTACCGATAAAATAAACCCTAAGCTAGCTACAATATAACTAATAGTTACATTGTTACATTGTAGCTAGCTTAGGGTTTATATTTATTTTACAGGCAACTTTGTATTTATTTTAACTAGGTAGAATAGTTATTAAATAGTTATTAACTATTTAATAACTTCCTAGTTAAAATAAGTACAAATTTACCTGTAAAATAAATCCTAACCTAAATTACAATTACACCTAACACTACACTATCATTAAATTAATTAAATAAATTACCTACAATTAACTACAATTAAAGTACATAAACTAAAGTACAAAAATCCCCCTACTAAATTACAGAAAATAAAAAATAATTAAATTTTTTTTAAACTAATTACACCTAATCTAATCCCCCTAATAATAAATCCCCCCAAAATTATAAAATTCCCTACCCTATACTAAATTACAAATAGCCCTTAAAAGGGCCTTTTGCAGGGCATTGACGTCACTTAAAGGAACCTTCATTCTTCAGTCGCCGTCGGATGGAAGATGATGCTCTGCGTCGGATGTCTTGAAGAAAGACCCGATCCACTCCGGTTGGAAGAAGATAGAAGATGCCGCCTGGATGAAGACTTCTGCCGGTCTGGATGTCCTCTTCTGGCCAGATCGGATGAAGACTTCTGCCCCTCTGGAGGTCCACTTGTGCCCGGCTGGGTGTAGACTGCTCAAGGTAGGGTGATCTTCAAGGGGGTAGTGTTAGGTTTTTTTAAGGGGGGATTGGGTGGGTTTTAGAGTAGGGTTGGGTGTGTGGGTGGTGGGTTGTAATGTTGGGGGGGTATTGTATTTTTTTTTTACAGGTAATAGAGCTGATTACTTTGGGGCAATGCCCCACAAAAGGCCCCTTTAAGGGCTATTTGTAATTTAGTATAGGGTAGGGAATTTTATTATTTTGGAGGGGATTTTTTATTTTATTAGGGGGATTAGATTAGGTGTAATTAGTTTAAAAAAATTTAATTCTATTTTTATTTTCTGTAATTAAGTGTTTGTTTTTCTTTGTACTTTTAGTTTATTTAATTTAATTGTATTTAATTGTAGGTAATTTAGTAAATTAATTTAACGATAGTGTAGTGTTAGGTGTAATTGTAACTTAGGTTAGGATTTATTTTACAGGTAAATTTGTACTTATTTTAACTAGGAAGTTATTAAATAGTTAATAACTATTTAATAACTATTCTACCTAGTTAAAATAAATACAAAGTTGCCTGTAAAATAAATATAAACCCTAAGCTAGCTACAATGTAACAATGTAACTATTAGTTATATTGTAGCTAGCTTAGGGTTTATTTTATCGGTAAGTATTTAGTTTTAAATAGGATTAATTTATTTAATTGTAGTAAATTTATTTAGATTTATTTAAATTATATTTAAGTTAGGGGGGTGTTAGGGGTAGACTTAGGTTTAGGGGTTAATAAATTTATTATAGTGGCGGCGACGTTGGCGGCGGTAGATTAGGGGTTAATAAATTTAATATAGTTGCGGCGATGTTGGCGGGGCAGATTAGGGGTTAATAAATAAAAAGTAGGTGTCAGAGATGTTGGGGGCATCAGATTAGGGGTTCATAAGTATAATGTAGGTGGTGGCAGTGTCCGGAGCGGCAGATTAGGGGTTAATAATATAATGTAGGTGGCAATGATGTCGGGGCGGCAGATTAGGGGTTAATAAGTATAATATTAGGGGTGTTTAGACTCGGGGTTCATGTTAGGGTGTTAGGTGCAGACATAACTTTTATTTCCCCGTAGGAAACAATGGGGCTACTTTTTTGCAGGTGTTAGGTTTTTTTTCAGCTAGCTCAGCCCCATTGTTTCCTATGGGGAAAGCGTGCACGAGCACGTTTAGCCAGCTCACCGCTACCGTAAGCAGCGCTGGTATTACAGTGAGATGTGGAGCTAAATTTTGCTCAACGCTCACTTTTCTGAGGCTAACACCGGCTTGAAGAAAACCTGTAATACCAGCGTTGTCTTAAGTGAGCGGTGAGAAAAAAGGCTTGTTAGCCCGGCACACCATTACCGACAAAAACTCGTAATCTAGCCGTGTGTTGGTTTATCTGGGACAATTCAGAACACCTGCTTTCACATGATTGGTTGCAAGAGAGCTAGGAGTGGGTCTGCCTAGCTACCTTGTCACTTTCATAAATGTGTCCCTATACCTGAAGCACCATCAATTGACCACTTGTGCAGCATTTCTTGTCTACAAGCATCTACACAAAATTAATTTTAAAATCAAAACCACTAAGTAACATACACCTAGATTATGAGTTTTGCGATACGGTGCGGTACGGCTTTTAACGTTGAAAAATTGGCCATTACGCTGGAATGGCCAGGAACGAATATTATGAGTCGTGGTGGTATAGCTATATCACAAGCATTTTAGCTAGTAATGCAATGTCCATACCCCACTCAAAAAATTACGTTTTTGTGTGGGATTTTCATAGTGACGGTATTACAGGTTGTGCAGTACGGCTAAAATGCTTGACGGCTAAAATGCTTGCGTTACAGCCTATACCGACACGATCCGTACCGCCATCTGAGAGCAGTAGTTATGGGTTTTGTGTAACAAAAATGTTTCACAAAACTCATAACTAAACTGTTACAGAGTACACTAACACCCATAAACTACCTATTAACCCTTAAACCGCCAGCCTCCTGCATAGCAAACACTATATTAAATCTATTAACCCCTAATCTGCCGCCCACCCACATTGCCAACGCTATTTAAATATATTAAACCATAAACCGCCGCTCCCCAACATCACCGACACCTAAATAAACCTATTAACACCTAAACTGCTGGCCCCCCACATCGCCAACACTATAATGAATGATTAACCCCTAAACCTCCAGCCCCCCACATCGTAACTACTAAACTAAACCTATTAACCCCTAGACCGCCGGCCCCCCACATCGCCAAATACTAAATTAGACTATTAACCCCTAAACCTAATGCCCCCTAACTTTAAATTAAAATTACAATATAACTATATTTATATAAATAAAATATACCTGTGAAATAAAAATAAACCTAATATTAAACTATAAATTAACCTAACATAACATTTCTAACAAAATAAAAAAATACTACCAATTAAAAAACTAAATTACAAATTATAAAAACCTAACACAAAAAAATCTAAAATTACAAAAAATAATAAACACATTGCATAATCATCAAATGCAAGATAACAAGACAATGCAATAGCACTTAGTCTGAGCTTCAAATGAGTAGTAGATTTTTTTATAACAAATTTCAAAGTTATGTCTATTTCCACTCCCCTTGTACCATGTGATATCAATCAGCCAATCACAAATGCATATACGTATAGTCTGAGAATTCTTGCACATGCTCAGTAGGATCTGGTGACTCAAACATTGTAAATATAAAAGACTGTGCACCTTTTTATTAATTAAGTAAATTGGAAAGTTGTTTAATATTACATGCTGTATCTGAATCATGGACATTTAATTTAACCTGAGTGTCCCTTAAGCTTACAAAAAATAATAAATTATATTATCAAAAATAAAAACAATTACATCTAATCTAATAGCCCTATAAAAATAAAAAGCCCCCCCAAATAAAAATACCCCCTTTCCTACAATAATCTACCAATAGCCCTTAAAAGGGCCTCTTGTAGGGTATTGCCCTACGTTAAACAGATTTTACATGTAGTAAAATACAAAGTCCCCCCAACATTAAAACCCACCATCCAGCCAACCCCCGAAAATAAAAAACCTAGCTCTAAAAAAATCCTAAGCTACACATTGCCCCTAAAGGGGCATTTGTATGAGCATTGCCCATAAAAGGGTATTCAGCTCTTTTACATTGAACTTAAAAGGGCATTCAGCTCTTTTACAAGTGCCCATCCCTAATCTAAAAAAAAAAACACCCAAAAAAACTTACAC
The DNA here is from genome assembly GCF_027579735.1 of Bombina bombina. Lineage (NCBI taxonomy): Eukaryota > Metazoa > Chordata > Amphibia > Anura > Bombinatoridae > Bombina > Bombina bombina. The sequence continues at coordinate 1,024,813,682 of NC_069503.1, read as the reverse complement.
TAACCCCATAATATCTACTCATGGTTCCTGAAGTCTGGACATCCATCTTCATCCAGGCAGCGAGAAGTCTTCATCCATCTCGGGGACATCTTCTATCTTAATCCCGGTGGCACGGAGCGGAGCTATCCTGGAAGACATCCTGCGTGGAGCGTCCTCTTCATCACCGTCGTACACTGAAGTTGAATGCAAGGTAGCTGTTTCAAAATGGCATACCTTGTATTCCTATTGGCTGATTTGATTCTTCAAATTCAAATTAGCCAATAGGATGAGAGCTTTTGAAATCCTATTGGCTGCTCAAAACAGCCAATAGGATGAGAGCTACTGAAATCCAATTGGCTGATTTGATTTTTTATTTTATTAGAATAGTTATAGTAGTTTAAATTTAGGATTTTTTTTATTTCACAGGTAAGTTTTTATTTATTTTAAGATAGTTCTATTGTAATTGTAATTTAAAGTTAGGGGTGTGTTAGGTTTAGAGGTTAATAGTTTAATTTAGTTTTTAGCAATGTGGGGGGCTGGCGTTTAGGGGTTAATAGGTTTATTTAGTGGTGTTATGTGGGGGGCTGGAGGTTTAGGGGTTAATAGGTTTATTTAGTAGCAGTGATATGTAAGGGCGGAGGTTTAGGGGTTAATCATTTTATTTAGTGACAGCGATGTCGGGGAGTGGCGGTTTAGAGGTTAATCATTTTATTTAGTAGTGGCGATGCCAGGGAGTGGCGGATTAGGGGTTAATAGCTTTTATTAGTGTTGGCGATGTTGGGACTCAGAGCGGTGGATTAGGGGTTAATAAATTTATTTAGGTGTCCGCATGTTGGGGGCGGCAGATTAAGGGTGTTTAGACTTGGGGATTAATCTACACTATAGCGGCCGCTATACTTCATGCTCGGCGATCCTGACCAGTAGGATCTCAACTTGGAGACAACGCCCCTGGCCGGTGACATCATGGGACACATACACGCCTCACGGAGGTGTTATCGGACAAACCGATTGAATTTTAGACCATCTATGAGAAAGGTAATACGTATTAATCCCACCTAAATATTGATTCTAATTGTCGAGACTTTCTTTATGTTCAAGGGGCCCCTGCATTACCATTTAATACAGTATTTCAGAGACTGAATTCACTATATTGGCAACAGCATTTAATCCAGAATTTGTGCTTTTATATTTTTTTGTTTTTATTATATCGGAGACGTCCGATTTTTAATATCTTTACATTTATGTATTCTATCTTTACATCTATCTTTACATTTATGTATTCTATCTAATTGTTAGATTAAATCTTTTGGCATAGCCAGTTACATATCTATATTTGTGATTTACTGCCGCACCTTCAGCTTTTGTAGCGCTTCTCCATATATTTTGTTCTCTGACACTATCTTTTTTTCCCTATATGTTAGGGATTGTAGGGTTGGAGTAGTTTGGTGCTCTCTGGCACACACTTTTTTAATTAACATGTTTATATTAGGGTGTTAGGTTTAAACTTGGGGTTGCGTTACAGAGATTTTTCATTTCGCACTTCAGGTGTTAGGTTTTTTTTCTAACACTCTCTCCCCATTGATGTCTATGGGGGAAAGCATGCACGAGCACGTCAAATCAGCCCTCGGCTTTTGTGCAGTATGGAGCTTAACGCACCATATCGCACAGCACAAGGAGGCTTTTCAGTAACTCATAATGGCAGCGCTATGGAGAGTGAAATAAAGCAACTTTTGTGGCGTTATTTTCGCACCCTGTTTAGCGCAAAACTCTTAATCTAGGCGATAGTCTCCACATTTATTTAAAATGTACATTTATTGAGGCCATATTTCTTTAATTTGTTACATTTAAAAGAGGGCATTTTATAATTTTTTGTTTGGCAATGGGAGTTCTGCATATTAGACAATCAGCTGTACTTCCTGCTAGATTCAAATTTAAATAAATAGCTCTATGTAAAATCATAAAAGTCAAAATGAATCTTGCTTCCATTGTCAAATTTAATTCTAGTTCTCATAGTATCCTTTGTTGAAGAGAAAAAGTTCACAGCTTATATTTGTATATGAGGTTGTCATGTGATTCAGGGGATAGGGAAATTATAGTATATTTTTAAATTTTACAGACATTAAATGTTATTGCATTCTCTTTTCATTGTGCATTTGTTGAAGTACATTTGTTATGAAGTTCCACTGAATTTATGATCCTTAAACTTCTTCCCAAAGCAAAATTATTTTAACATGCTTAAAGGGATATGAAACCCAAACATTTTTATTTCATGATTCAGATAAAGCATGAGATTTCAAGCCACTTTCTAATTTACTTCTATTATTATTCATTCTCTTGGTATCTTTTGTTCAAAAGCAAGGACATATGGTTAAGAGCCAGCCCCTTTCTGGGGCGCTATATGGCAGCAGTTTTGCAAGAATCTTATCCATTTGCAAGAGCACTAGATGGCAGCATTCCCTGCCAAGTAGGGCTCCAGATGCCTACCTGATCATAGAAGTAAATTTGAAACTTTTTTTTAAAATAATGTGCGCTGTCTGAATCACAAAATATTTTTTTTTAAGTTTCATATCCCTTTAAATAGAACTGCTTCATCTGCATGACAGAAATGTTTATGTCCCTTTAATGGAAAAACATAATAACACAGTGTATGACCTGTTTAATCATTCTTTAGAACTTTTCAGTGACAGATGCCAATGCTAATCCAGGAGAATAAATCCCCCTCTTAACTTCCCATGTGAGTTCAAAACAAGCCTACAAAGAGCAGATAACCTGTTTAAGGACCCTAAAGTCTGGAAATATCTAAACTGATTGTAGCCATATACCATTTGCTAACCCTGAGTGTGTAAAGAATATTTATCTAGCAATCCCTGGTATAAAGCTACTGTCACATTGAAAGTGCATTTGATTATTTAAGCTACTGCTACCAGATTTTTAAAATATTTTAAATACATTTATGATACTATACCTTTATGTAACCTTATTAAGTTTTAAATATGTCCTAAATTAAGTAACTCTTCAAACAAACTCTAGGATAAATTATGAATGGTTATCTTTAGTAACTCAGGATCTCAAAAAGCTACCAAAAAAATATATAACACAAACCCATATAAAACACAGATACCTTCTCCTATAGAAAAACTGTTCTCAAAAATATAACCAACTTCCTGCTCATACATTCACAATATACATTACTTTACAGAGACTAAACTTTACACTTATTAGTTCAAACTAATGTAAAGAAAAATCGCCTGCATATTATTCTCATTATATCTATAATTTATTTAGTACTTAAAGTTATTGTAAACTTTAAGTATTTGCTGGCTAGTATATAAAACTACTATAAAAAACAGGTGCATTTTTATTGATTAATATTTTAAGATGCTTAATTTCTAAAATATTTACCATTTAAAGATGGTAAACATTGCACCGTTCCTCCACCCGCATCTCCAACTTTACTTAGTTGAGTGATGACTATTCCTGCTTCATCTAATCTAATAAACCTGGATTCCTCATTGCTCAGCTAATACCATCGCCTCCGCTCCCTAGTTCTGCTACCTCCACTCCTCTGGCCGTTGCCATGGCTGCGTAAGGTTGTTATGCGATGGTGATGTCATCACCGCACATCGCCAATGTCACTCTGGTTCTCTCTGTCTTCACCTGTGCGCCCTCCTTGGTGCGAGCCTGTGCCTGTTTGAGGCACCTCCTACTATTCTTAGTTGCCCTTCTGGGTTCCAATACACAGACCTATTTGAGTGAAAAGAACTATGGATGTTATCCATGTCTGGGATGCTCAAGTTGTAATAGCATGATTAAAGGTAAATATTTTTTCACCCCAGGACGGGAAAGAGGTTTAACATAAGAGTTTTTTTTTACCTGTAACACTAATTATGCTATTTACATGATTAAATGCCTATGTGGGCAGAGTTACATCGGAGAGACCACAAGGATGGTCTGTGATAGGATGACTGAACATAGGTCTGATATTCGAACCAAGATCTGTACCTTATTTGTATTTGTATTTTAACTATAATGTAATTTAATTAAATATAATTTTCATATATAGATATATAAACATAAATGGAAATAGAAATGATTTCACCCACTGATTATGTGTACTGACATGACTAAAGACTAGAGGTCCGAAACGTTGTCTATTTTGTTTACCTTGGTGTCTCAATAAATCTATGAACATTGGAGTGTTAAGTGCTGCTGTCTTTATGGACCTTGTGTGGAGTCTCTGACAGATTTGCACACTTATATCTGTTGTGCTATTCCTTTTCTGCTTTGTGCTCTATTACTGTTGTTTGGACTAACTACCTGCTGTTGAACCCTGCCTGGTCTAAGTGACTACTCTATTGCTTAACCCTTTTGGCACTCTGAAAGAATGGACTAACTACCTGCTGCTGAACCCTGCTGTGCCTAAGTGACTATCCTTTGCTTAACCCTTTGGCATGCTGAAAGATTAAATTGTCCCCTGTTGCTGAATCCTGCTCTGCCTGGTACCTATTACCCTAACCTTTCTCCAGAGCTCAGTTCATGTACAAGCCTTTATTGATTCAGGAGGTGCTGGAAATTTCCTTGATCATCGCTTCATGATCCACTCTGGCTTTCTGCTTCTACACAAGAAACAATGGCTTAAGATTACTACTCTGGATGGTACACCACTTAAATCTGGTTTGATTCAGTTTGAGTCCACACCCCTCACTATGACTGTGAGAGTCTTGCATTCTGAACAACTGAAATTCTGATGTCATTAACTTTCCTACTACAGAGACATAATCCTCAATTTGACTGGACTGAGGGCCATTTAGCCTTGTGGGGTAAATCATGTTTATGTTCTCAAAGTTGAATCAACCAGACACATCCTAGGGTTTTCTCAAAGAAAATATATCAATTAAGAGAAATTTGATGTCATCTTTGACTATGACTCTTGATTACGGAACTTTTGGGTTTTTTTACAACGCAATAGAGAGGCATTTTCTTTGTTTTGTTTTTTTAACATATCACGTCATGTTCTGTTTTATAATAATTACATAAAATACATTTTGAAAAAACAAAACAGTATTAAACGTTTACTGTAAGCATTTTTTCCAATGGAAGTATATTACAAAAATCATTCTATTTAAAACTGAAATGCATTCATGCACATTTAAATTTTAACCTTTCTATGCCTTTAAATGACCCAATTCATGATATTTCGCACAGCAACAAGTACTGCTAGCAATATATAGAAACAATAATTACAACTGCAAAATTTCAGGAAAAACTGTAGTAAAACAGGTTCTGTAAATGCGTGAATTTGTTAAATATTTGCATGTCTGTTTTGTTATATCAAAGTAATTTTGCTACATTGAAAAAAACAAAAAAACAAACAAACATTTTTGCAATTCTGGTATCCTTGACAGTGGAAGTAGTTCTATGCATTGGGAAGTTAACGGTTACAAGACATAATTGGCTCCATTGTTTTCAATTAAGTGGATCACTAGCTAATCTGATGAGGGTTGGGTAGAAATCTTTACAAATTCCACAATTTTTGTGTTGCAAAGGAGGCAAGTTTCTCAGTGAGATATTAGTTTCTTTAACAATTTCTACTTAGACTAGGGGCCAGATTACAAGCTCCACTGTGTAATATCAGCACACGCTAATTTGCGCTGGTATTACAAGTTGTCAGCAATGCAATGGGAAGTGTTGCACTCATGAGAGCGCGCTTCCATTGGGTCCTATGGGAGCCTCATTCTGATGTCGTCAGACATGGCATCAGAAACTAAGCACATCAAAGGGGGTAAGTAGAGCAGAAATGGCAGAAAATATAAATATATATGATTATATACATATATATTAATGTGTTAATATGTTTACATACACATATTAGCACATAAATATATATGTATATTTGCATATACATATATATTTACTGGAAACACACAGTTCCCATAGACTAAAATGTAAAAGCACGTCTCAGTGTCGTTTTCGTTTTCTAACAACCCACTCCAGCCAACTTTACCCCTAAAATACTGCCTAGTGCAGTTATTTTATTAAAAAATAATATATGTTTTTAACTTCCAATTCCCTGATCCCACGGATCATAGATCCTAAGATAGGAGAGGTGATGGTGTCTGATCATGCCCCCGTGGAGCTCTTTCTTGATGTTTTGGATCCACCAAGAGATCGGCGAACTCTCAGGTTCCCGCAATATTTAATCACATCTCAGGAGTTCCAGCAGTATATGGTCAAAAGTTGGGATGATTTCCACTCTACCAATGCACAACACCTTGCAACACCTGAACTCTTCTGGCAAACTGCAAAGGTAGTGCTTGCAGGGAACATTTTAGCCTTTCTCTCCCGTAAAAAGAAACTTCATGCGGAGAGGCTGTAGAAGCTCAGAGAAGATCTGGCTGCCTCCTATTTAGCGTATCGTAATGGGCCCACAAAGTTGCATCACCAAAAATACATTTCTGTCAAAAAGGAATATGACGCACTTCTGGCCTATCAGACGTCTCAGACTCTCTTAAGGAACAGAGGTAAATACTATAGATATGGAGATAAGTCAGATAGGTTGTTGGCCTCCTTGGTCAATCTTAAAACCTCAAAGCGCTTTATACCTGCCCTCAGAGACGGGGACAGGGGGGTCAAAGAACCCAAGAGAATAGCAGAAGCATTTGCCTCATACTACTCTCGACTTTACACCAGTGATCAAAATTGTTCTGACGAGGTCCTAAAAGACTTTTGGGGCTCTATCAACCTACCTCAGATCTCAGAAGACCAGTTGGACAAATTGAACGCCCCTATCTCTAGAGAGGAAGTGGGTAAAACGATTTTGTCATTGGCCCTGGGCAAAGCAGCTGGCCCTGATGGGTTGCCCACTGAGTTTTATAGAATGTTAAAACCGCAAGTTGTCCCAGTGTTAACAGACCTGTTCGTGAAATACTTTTCAACGGCAGACATACCATCCAGTTCGTTTTCAGCGGCATATATTACTCTTATCCCTAAAGCGGGAAAGGATACTCTTCTCCCTGAGTCTTATAGACCGATATCGCTGCTTAATGCGGACTATAAGATTCTTACGAAGCTACTGGCAGAGCGCCTTAAATTCATCTTACCAGAGTTAATCCACAAAGACCAAACTGGCTTCATGTATGTGAGGTCTTCTGTGGTTAATATCCACCGAGTATTGCAGCTGACTCAGCACTTTTGGAGTGGGAGTTGAGGTGGATCGGACAAACCACTTCTGGAGACCTTTCTGCTGTCCTTGGACGCAGAAAAGGCCTTCAATAGGGTAGAGTGGAGTCACTTGTTTCACACTATGACCAAGTTCAACATCTCAGGTCCCTTTATATCTTTCCTTAAAAATGTATACTCCTCCCCCATTGCTAACATATGCGTAAACAACACATTCTCTACCAGTGTGACTCTTGGGCGAGGCACTAGACAAGGCTGCCCTTTATCGCCGCTACTATTCAATATGGCACTGGAACTGCTGGCGGCAAAGCTGTGCCAGGTTTTCCCAGGTATCAACATGGCGGGAGACACCCAACAGCTGGCACTCTATGCAGACGACATGATGTTGTTTGTACAAGATCCGAAACTACATATCCCACCGATTTTACGAACGCTTCAAGACTTTGGCTCCTTCTCTGGGTACAAGGTCAATATGCAAAAATCGGAGATCTTGTGGTTGAATAAGAAAAAAGGAAGTACTCATAACTATCCGGTTGCAACAACCTCCCAGAGTCTAACTTACCTTGGAATCCACATTCCTATCAACCCCAATAAGTTATACTCTATGAATTTAACTACCCTATGCATCGAGCTATGTAGCCTGATGAGGAGCTGGAAGTCTCTTCCCTTGTTGCTGGCGGGTAGGGTTAGCTTAGTGAAGATGGTGATTCTTCCTCGCCTCCTATACCCACTACTCATGCTACCATTGTTGCTGACTAAATCAGATGTGAAGCTACTAAATGCGGCCACTAGATTTTTTGTCTGGAGGGGGGTAAACCCTGAATATCTGCGGATAAATTATCCATGCCTTACCTGAAACGGGGTCTCTCCTTGCCAGACTTCAAGCTCTACAACTGGGCGGCACTGGTCCGATTAGTTTTGGACTGGCAAGTAGGTACTCAACATTTTTATAAACCCAGCTTAGAACTTGCTGCTTTGGGTGGAATCTCCCTAGCATATTTGCCACATATGGCGAGGGCTGGAGCGGCTTAATTAGTGGGCATGAACTTGCTATCCTTTAAGGGCTTGGCACCAAGCACATACATTTTTGAAAAAGAGCTGTCACAGCTCTATCTTTCTTCCCTTTCATAATAACCCAGATTTCCCGACGGGAGTAGATACGAAGCCCTTTGTCCATTGGGACAAAATGGGTCTGCAATCGGTGGGATCTTTATTGGAACCTCTGACTCGATCAGTAAAATCCTTTTCTATGCTGCAAAGGGAGTTTAATCTTCCGAACACCCATTTCTATGCCTATCTACAGGCTCATCACTATGTGAACGCACTGATTAGAGATAACCCGGATTTCTGGGATGGCTCCCCTTTTCGACTTACACAGTCTCTCTTCAAGATGGGCAAATTTTCTTTATCAGAAATATATCAAACTTTCGTACAGGACAGACTGTTGAAAATACAGTTGTCTGCTCTGATGGGATGGGAGAGGGAGGGGGTCCCGTAGATTACAGTGGGTGAGGCCCGGGGAGCACTGGAAAAAGTTAGAAAGGCTACTCTTTCTGCGAGTCTCAGGGAAGCCCAAACTAAATTTCTACATAGAGCATACCTAACTCCTAACAGGATGGTTAAGTGGATGCCTGACTGCCCTAACAGATGTTCTAAATGTTCTGCGGAGGCCCCTGGTCTGTTGCACTGTATATGGGAATGCCCAGTGATAAGGCAATTTTGGCATCAATTACAATACTGGATTAACAATTTCTCTCAAGCCCACGGATGTCCTGTTTCTGAACTGGGGTGCTCAATATAAACATTGTGACTTGGAACTGACTCTGACTATCCTACTCGCACGAAAGAGTATTCTAAACCACTGGACCAAGACGACCAGACCTAGTATAGCATACTTTCGTAACATCTTGAAAACACAACTATTTATAGAACAGGTAGACACCAGGGTAGATGTCGGTAACAGGCTTAATCTGTTCCTAAGGAAATGGCGCAGACTGATCTTGACCTTTGAATTGCAGATTCAGAGACAGATCTTACTGCCGTTTCAGCATACTGAGATATTTCTGGAGAATTCTTTGAGAGGCGAGTGGGCACACATACTTTATCCACGTGATAACTAAAGATTAAAATAGGAGAGAGAGAGAGAGGAGAAAATAACCCTCCCTTCCACTTTTTTTTTTTTTTTCTTACCCACTTCACGCTGGTCACTAGGAGGAGACTTAGAGGATTATTCCAAAGCGAGTTAGGTTTGGGGATGATAGGGGGGGGAGGGAGTTTTGATAATTTAGTTAGAGTTCTCAGGGTTGTGAGGGTGGGAATGGGGAGGTTTCATTAAATACAAAATTATGAGAGATAAGCACTTGTGAGAAATATTTGTGTCATATGTATTTGAAAAAACATCGGAATTACTGTTGTGATGAGAGATTAATATATGGCAATGTTCCCAACTGTGTTTGGGCTTGACTTTTTGATATAGGATGTAAATGCTGCTTTTCACTTGTGTTACTCTCAATAAAAAGAATTCTAAAAAAAAAAAAAAATAATGATGCTGCTTTCTTTATTTTTAAATAAAATATACTACACTGTATTTTGGGGATATTTGGGGCTACATTTATAAAATTAACAAGAGATCTGATATCTGGTTAATTTTATAAGCGCTAATTGCTACCGCGAGCTCGCAAGCGGGCACGCGATGATGTAGCGCTCCACTTGTAATGTAGCACTAGGAAAGGAATATCTCCTCTCAGTATGGAATCATACACCTAGATTACAAGTTTTGCGTTAGAGGCTATGCGGTGCTACCAATCAAATAATGAAGCAGCAGGCACCAGCTTGAACAATTATACGATCCTTTATTGGGCAATAAAATTACATGAAAATAAGCGGGTTAACAACTTCAAACCCTTCAGGCAACAACAAAGTGGATGGTGGTACTACATGTACCCTAACGCTGACGCGTTTCGGCTATTGCCGTAATCGTAGCTGAAGGGTATCTCTACTAAACTTGTATTTAAACCATATAACATTAAATCATTGGTTAAAAATTGTACCATGTGACAGACACACCTCCACTTTCCAAATCATGTGATCGCTCCTGTATCTTGCCTGTTCTGCTTGGTTGCCAAATCACTACAGCACTATAAGTTTAATTATAAGTGTAACACTTTGCGGTCCTAGTGCTCATCTCCTATATTGACAGCCTGGTTATCTGACATGTGGATGTGGGTATATGTATACTATATGATATGTATGGCCTTATATCATATCTTGATATTAAGCTCACTTTACTTTCAGGATGTTAGCTAGAAATACCTACTATATATTTATCTCCCTAGTAGTTTGCTATCCATTATGACCCATACACTCACATATATATAAAGAATCAAAAACCAAGCTGGAGATATTTTAAAACACTAAATTCTTAGATGTCAGAGGAAGGTTAGACCTATTTACATTACTTATCATATATTCATATAATAAGCAGATTGGATGAACAGCATATTTTCTTTGGACACACAGGTCAACACCAGTAATTTATTAAATCAAATTCAGAATTGAACCCATTAGGAACTCTGGTGTTTAACCTGTGTATCCAGAAAATTTCCCTCTTGGAAAGGAGAGCATCCCTATCCCCTCCTCTATTGTCAGTGTGTACCACTTCTGCAATAGTCCATGAAAGGGATAAGGGATCTTGATTATGTTTGTCTTTGAAATGACTAACTAATGCTGTTGTTAGTTTTCCTTGTTTGATGTCGCTTATATGTTCCCTAATCCTGGTCCTAACTTGGCGGGTCGTTAGGCCTGTTTAGTAGAGATACCCTTCAGCTACGATTACGGCAATAGCCGAAACGCGTCAGCGTTAGGGTACATGTAGTACCACCATCCACTTTGTTGTTGCCTGAAGGCTTTGAAGTTGTTAACCCGCTTATTTCCATGTAATTTTATTGCCCAATAAAGGATCGTATAATTGTTCAAGCTGGTGCCTGCTGCTTCATTATTTGATTGGTTACGCTGAGGACATGAGCAAGGCACAGATGAACTTCCTTTGATATCCAGCGGTATATCGTGTCTCCTGAGAAGAACGGCATCTGGGGACGCAAACGGAGTATTCCCCCAGCTCACCTGCACTCCTCCCCTCCCCCTGGACATACGTCAGACGCCAACTTAGCCAGAACCCGGAAGAAGGTAGAAGCCTTTCTCACACACACACGCGCTACAGTGCCGTAGGGATTACCGCTACGGAGACCGGTCAAGGGTTGGCCGGTAAACAGACGAGTGTGGACATATATCCCCAGGACTGGCAGTATGCATCATTTGGAGAAAGTAAGTACAATGATCTTACTACATGTGTGACTGTTTGTTCTGGCTAACAGAAGTATCATTGAGGAGGGGAGTGTCGTGCTTAAGCCGTAACAGGGGTAAGACATGAAGGCAATATTCATATGATATATATATATATATACGTGTGTATCACGGACACAGCAGGTGCTACGAATCTCAGTTGGTATATTTGGCTATGCGGTGCTAACGAGCAGTTTTCCCTCACCACTCACTTACATGCAGCGCTGATATTACGAGTTTTCAGAAACCCGTCGTTAAAAGACAAGAAGTGAGTGTTAAGCAAAATTTTGCTCATTACCGCACTCCAATACCAGCGCTGCTTAAGTCAGCGGTGAGCTGGTGTAACGTGTTCGTGCACGATTTCCCCATAGGAATCAACGAGGAGAGCCGGCTGAAAAAAAGTCTCACACCTGCCAAAAAGCAGCATAAAACTCCTTAACGCAGCCCCATTGATTCCTATGGGGAAATAAAATTTATGTCTACACCTAACACCCTAACATGAACCCCGAGTCTAAACACCCCTAATCTTACATTTAATAATCCCTAATCTGCCGCCCCCGACATCGCTGACACCTATATTATACTTATTAATCCCTAATCTGCTGCCCCCAACATCGCTGCCACCTACATTATATTTATTAACCCCTAATCTGCCGCCCCCAATATCACCGCCACTTACCTACACTTATTAACCCCTAATCTGCCGCCCCCAACGTCGCCGCCACTATATTAAAGTTATTAACCCCTAAACCTAAGTCTAACCCTAAACCTAACACCCACTAACTTAAATATAATTTAAATAAATCTAAATAAATATTCCTATCATTAACTAAATTATTCCTATTTAAAACTAAATACTTACCTGTAAAATAAACCCTAAGCTAGCTACAATATAACTAATAGTTACATTGTATCTAGATTAGGATATATTTTTTTTACAGGCAAGTTTGTATTTATTTTAACTAGGTAGAATAGTTATTAAATAGTAATTAACTATTTAATAACTACTTAGCTAAAATAAATATAAATTTACCTGTAAAATAAAACCTAACACCAAACACTACACTATAATTAAATAAATTAACTAAATTAAATATAATTACCTAAATTAAATTAAATTAAATTAAATTAGCTAAAGTACAAAAAAACACACTAAATTACTGAAAATAATAAACAAATTACAGAAATTTAAACTAATTACACCTAATCTAATAGCCCTATTAAAATGAAAAAAAGCCTCCCCAAAATAAAAAAAAGCCTAAACTAAACTACCAATAGCCCAAAAGGTACCGTCATTCTGTTTTAGTCGTCGCCAGAAGAGGATGCTCTGATTCGGATTTCTTGAAGATTGACCCGCTCCGATGGATGAAATTAGAAGATGCCGTCTGGATGAAGACTTCTGCCCATCTGGAGGACCACTTCTGCCTGGCTTTGATGAAGACTTCTGCCCGTCTGGAGGACCACTTTGCCTGGCTTGGATGAAGACTTCTGTCCGTCTGGAGGACCACTTCGCCCAGCTTGGATGAAGATGTCTCCTGCTAAGTCGATCTTCAGGGGGTTAGTGCTAGGTTTTTTTAAGGGTGTATTGGGTGGGTTTCATTTTTTAGATTAGGGTTTGTGCAGCAAAAGAGCTAACTGCCCTTTTAAGGGCAATGCCCATCCAAATGCCCTTTTCAGGGAAATGGGGAGCTTAGGTTTTTTTATATAGTATTTTATTTGGGGGGTTGGTTGTGTGGGTGGTGGGTTTTACTGTTGGGGGGGTTGTTTGTATTTGTTTTTACAGGTAAAGGAGCTGATTACTTTGGAGCAATGCCCCGCAAAAGGTCCTTTTAAGGGCTATTGGTAGTTTAGTTTAAACTAGGGTTTTTTTTATTATGGGGGGGGTATTTTAATAGGGCTATTAGATTAGGTGTAATTAGTTAAAATTTCTATAATTTGTTTATTATTTTCAGTAATTTAGTGTTTTTTTTGTACTTTAACTAATTTAATTTAATTTAGGTAATTGTATTTAATTTAGTTAATTTATTTAATTATAGTATAGTGTTAGGTGTTAGTGTAACTTAGGTTAGGTTTTATTTTACAGGTAAATATGTATTTATTTTAGCTAGGTAGTTATTAAATAGTTAATAGATATTTAATAACTATTCTACCTAGTTAAAATAAATACAAACTTGCCTGTAAAATAAAAATAAACCCTAAGCTAGCTATAATGCAACTATTAGTTATATTGTAGCTAGCTTATGGTTTATTTTATAGGTAAGTATTTAGTTTTAAATTGGAATAATTTAGTTAATGATAGGAATATTTATTTAGATTTATTTAAATTATATTTAAGTTAGTGGGTGTTAGGTTTAGGGTTAGACTTAGGTTTAGGGGTTAATAACTTTAATATAGTGGCGGCGATGTTGGGGGTGGCAGATTAGGGGTTAATAAATGTAGGTAGGTGCCGCGATGTTAGGGACGGCATATTAGGGGTTGTTTCCGAGGCTGGAGTTCGGCGGTTTAGGGGTTAATATGTTTATTATAGTGGCGGCGACGTTGGGGGCAGCAGATTAGGGGTTAATAAGTGTAGGTAGGTGGCGGCGACATTCGGGGCAGCAAATTAGGGGTTAATAAATATAATGTAGGTGTCGACGATGTTGGAGGCGGCAGATTAGGATTTAATAAATATAATGTAGGTGGCAGCGGTGTCCGGAGCGGCAGATTAGGGGTTAAAATTTTTATTTTAGTATTTGCGATGCGGGAGGGCCTCGGTTTAGGGGTTAATAGGTAGTTTATGGGTGTTCGTGTACTTTTTAGCACTTTAGTTATGAGTTTTATGCTAAGGCGTTGTACTATAAAACTCTTAACTACTGACTTTTAAATGCGTTAGGACTCTTGACGGGTAGGGTGTACCTCTCACTTTTTGGCCTCCCAGGACAGACTCGTAATATGGAAGTCCCGTAGAAAAAAAAAGACATTACGAAGTTTGCGTAAGTCGTTTTGCGGTAAGTCCAAAAACGTGTGCGGTGCCCCTAATCCTTCAAGACTCGTAATACCAGCGGGCGTAAAGCATTAGGACCTCTTAACGCTGCTTTTTAACAACTTGCTTAGACCTAATTTATTTGGATACACAGTTCTGCTCTCTGAGACAGAAGTGAAGTTTTTTTGGTAATTTAAAATATAGCACATTTTGTGGGGCACCTTCTACAAGGTAAAAACGGAAAATGTCCTAATATTTAATACCATTTTGGGAAGGGGATGCTGTGTTTGGAAGAAAAATGTGGGGCACTGTGTTTTTGTATAACAGTAAAAAAAAGTTAAAAAAAACTTTAATTGCAGAGGTAGGGAAAGAAACACATTTTTTACAATATGGAAAAAATACACTTTAAGTTTTGTATTAGAATTATAAGTTTCACAGTATTTTTTTGCATGCACAGTGCAGTTTTATTATTTCTACTGTGTATTTTTTTTCATGAATTTTAACTTTTCATAAAATATGATTTTTTCAGAACTATTTTTATATGACTTTAAACAAGATTTAGCAATGCATTTTTTAATGTATGTTTTTATTTCAGTATTTAATTTATTCATTTTATACAGCCCTTTTGTAAAGTATGCTTTTCTTTCACATACTTAAAGAACATGAAATCCCAATTTTTTTCATGATTCAGATGTAGCATACAATTTTGAAACAACTTTTTAATTAACTTATATTATCTAACTTGCTTTATACTCTTTGTTAAAAGCATACCTAGGTAGGCTCGGGAGCTATATGCTGATTGGTGGATGCACATATATGCCTATTGTCATTGGTTTACCAATGTGTTCAGCTAGCTCTTAGTAGTGCATTGTTGCTTCTTCAACAAGATACCAAGGGAATAAAAGCTGAATTGATAGTATAAGTACATTTTAAAGTTGTTTCTGAATCATGAAAGAAAAAAATTGTGTTTCATGTCCCTTTAAGTACAGGACACACCTCTTGTTAGACATACTGTTCTCAAGATAAAAACACCAACAGCATCATCTTCCAAGTACTGGTGAAAGGTCGATAAGAGCGTGTAGCTCAAATAATCTGTACTGTGCATGGACCCTTTAAAATTAATTTTAAATTTATTTTTTTTAGATTGTTCAACAATACTTTTTAGTGTTGAAAACGTTTGGAGCTATATCAGTGAATCTCCTAGTTTATGCTATGTGTTTTGCTCTAATTTTATTTTACCGTTTGCTTTACGTAGGATTTAAATAAAAGGAGTCTCATGAATAATGAAGTGCAAATACTGTCTACTTATTAAGCTTTTATATAAATTCTAGTCCTAAAGCCTGTGTACACGGGCCAATTTTTTAAGTACCGCGGTTCGAACACTTGCACCCTCTCTCTCCCCCCTCTCGTTTGCGCTCTCTCCCCCTCTCTTTTGAGCTCTCTCTCCCTTCCCTATTTTGTGCTCTCTCTCCCCTTTTGCTTGCTTTTTCTCTCTCTTCCCCCCTCTTCTGCTCTCTCCCCCCTCTTTTGCTCTGTATGTATTGGTTACTTGTAAAGCGTGGCTAATCACCTGTAAGGGTCTCAAGGTGCTGCTCATTTTATCGATCTCGGAAGGATGAAAGGCTAAATGGACCTCGTTGGGGATCAAACCTGCAACCCTTGGGTTACTACAGAGCTCAGCCACAGTGCCTTAGCATGCTGAGCTATCTGTCCGAGCTCTCTCTCTCTCTCACCCTCTTTTGATTTCTCCCCCTCTTTTGCTCTCTCGCTCCCCTATTTTGCTCTCTCTCTCCCCTATTTTGCTCTCTCTCCCCTCTTTTGCTCTCTCTCCCCCTCTTTTGCTCTCTCTCCCCTATTTTGCTCTCTCTCCCCCTCTTTTGCTCTCTCTCTCCCCCTCTTTTGCGCTCGCGCTCTCTCCTGCCTCTTTTGCTCTCTCTCCCCCTGTCTTTTGCGCTCTCTCTCCCCCTCTCTTTTGCTCTCTCTCCCTCCCTCTTTTGCGCTCTCTCTCTCCCTTCTCTTTTGCGCTCTCTCCCCCTCTCTTTTGAGCTCTCTCCCCCCTCTTTTGAGCTCTCTCCCTCTCTTTTGCCTTCTCTCTCCCTCTCTTTTGTGCTCTCTCTCTCCCCCTCTCTTTTGAGCTCTCTATCCCCCTTTTTTGTGCTCTCTCTCCCCATCTTTTGCGCTCTCTCTCCCCCTCTTTTGTGCTCTCACTCCCCCTCTTTTGCTCTCTTTCTCCTCCTCTTTTGCTCTCTCTCCCCTCTCTTTTGCTCTCTCTCTCTCTTCCCCCCTCTTTTCCTCGCTTTCTATATTTCCCTCCTCTCTTTTGGTCTCTCCCATCTCTTTTGGTCTCTCCCACCTCTCTCCCGTTGGCCACGCCCCTTTACATACGCTCCGAAGAGGTCACGCCCCATGTCATGCACATGATGCCATGCCCCTTGTCACGCCCATGAGGCGACGCCCCCTTGTCATGCCCATGAGGACACGCCCCTTGTCACGTCCGCCGGTCACGCCCCCATCATTGCACACCCGGCCACATCGCCACCAGGCAGCTTCCGCAGTGCACACTCCTCTGCTGATCAAGGCCATGTATGTTTGTCCTCTGCAGTCTCTACTGCGCATGACTGCATCTGACAAACATACCTGACCTTTTATTATATAGGATGTGGCCAGTGCAAATGTAATTCGGCAGCGTTATATACATTTAGTTGGACTATTTTCAGATTATTTTAAATGATTGTATGTTAAACTTCCCTTTAACTATTTCCACTTAGTATTAGGCACATTCCACTTTTCTTGGATAAAGACAAATTGTACATGTAATATCCGTAAAGTTTGCACAAATCTTAAAAATCTTAAAGCAAAATGGTGTTCAAGGTAAGAATGCAGATGAATGATAGTTGTACTAGTATTGTGACAAACGTTTGACAAATGATACAATCACTCTAATTACATCTGGAAAGGATTTTATTTTTAATATTCCATCCTATATTGAGTTGTTGAATCCCACTGGAATATCTAGAGCAGTGCTTTCCAAACTGTGTGTCGGGACACACTAGTGTGTCGGCAGCAGTGTGTAGGTGTGTCCCTGCTTCAGCACAATTTTTTTTAAATTTTTTTTTTTGGGTTTCTGACTTTCCACCTGCCTGCTATGCATATCACATGGATGACACGTGATTGATACCTAGGGGGTCACAGATCATCTTAACCTATTGGCATAGCTCAGTGGGAAATGAAACTATTCCCATTGGTGGCTTTGGCGGCACATTGGCTCCTGACTGCACGTGTAGTCTCCTTAATTGGCTTGTGACTGCAAGTGTAGTCAGTGAGTGGGACAGCAGTGTGTTTGCAGCGCGGGCAGTAGTCAATCGGACTCACCAAGCTCTGAGGGCGGCAGCTTAAATGCTGAGCTGAAATCAGAAGTCAGTGGGGGTTTTTTGCAACTAGCTCCCAGTAGTGCATTGCTGTTCCTGCTCTTGATATATGGATAGGAAGGGGAAGCTTAAAAATGCGAGTGTCTAATATTCCACCAAATATTCATAAACTGTGTTCATCCCATCAACCTCATATATCCCATTAAAATAGTCAGTAGCTATTGGTGGTGTTAAACTTTTTTTTAATTATTGCACATACATACTGTTACTTGTAAATACATTTTGTTATTATATAATTTTATGTATGTGTCCATATCTCTTAAAACAAGTTAGTTTAACCTCCTGTTTGCCAGTATAACTGAATTACTGTGTCGCGAAATGATGTAGGTCTAAAAAGTGTGTCACTGACATGAAAAGTTTGGAAAGCTCTGATCTAGAGGTAGCATAAATAGATGACAGTCCATGGGGAAATGCAAAGAAGACTATAACAAGCAAGGAATTATAGTGTATCACATTTGTTTTTTTAGACATACTTGTATCAAAGGGACAGTAAAGTCAAAATTAAACTTTCATGATTCATGTAGGGCATTTAATTTGAAACAACTTTCCAATATACTTCTATTATCAAATGTGCTTTGTTCTCTTGGTGTCCTTTGTTAATGAGTAGGCTTGGGAACAATAATGCACTACTAAAGACTAGCTAACACATCTGGTGAGCCAATCACAAAAGGCATATGGGTGTAGCTACCAATCATCAGCTAGTTCCCGCCAGTGCATTGCTGCTCCTGAACATATAACTCAACAAAGGATACAGGGAGAAGAAGGCAAATTTTATAAGTAAATTGGGAAGTTGTTTAAAATTGCATTTTTTGTCTGAATCATAATTGTTTTATTTTGACTTTGCTGTCCCTTTAAAAATATACTATATTATTGAGCATTTTAATTGTGCCCATCATTTATTAAAGCAATGCTTCCAAGGTTACATAGAGGTTTTTCCTGTTTTATTTGGCAAGAATTAAAATACACAATGTTCCTGGAAAGATTCCAACAACAAGGAGATACTAAAGGCAATTTGACGTTTATAATCATATATATCTTTATTGGCCTACCTATGTGATGTGTGTCCTGTTACAAAATGCTCTAATTTAATGCCACTTTGTTGAGAACTATCACAAAATTAATAAGTCTTATATGTTTTGGTAAATTGCCCTTAATGAAATCACATGATCCCATTAATACCAACTCAACATATTACACTTTTGGAATGCAGCAAAAAATGATTTGTGAGTTCATCTTTCCCACATCCTTATCATCTATGCAGATAGGAAAACCATTATTTTTAAGCCACCATCTATTCTACGCAGATGATAGAAGAAGAAAAAAGCCTTTTATCTATGACAGTTTTTGTTGGCAATAATGTTGTGGGCCCTTCTGAAAGTCTCCGGAAAATAAAAATAAATATTCATATTTTTTTTAAACACAATGTTAAAACATTCACCGATAACCAAACATCTGTGTTAACTGTAATAACACTCATTATACCTGTAACAAAATCTCTGTGTTCTATTTAAAAGACCTATACATTTCAACATTTATAGTAGCAAATCTATAGTACATAGCTACTTTACTATAATGTCTACAATACATAGGTACCAGTTTTATAGACCATAAACTGTAACTGTGACTTTTTTTCAAATTGTAATTATCCATAACCATGATTCTTTTACTCAGCAACTAACCCTAACTGCCACTGGATAGTCCCCACATTAATATTAACCCACAACATGCCCTGCCATAATCAGGTCTAACTTTAATCCTCACACTGCAATACTCCAATCCAACACAGAAAGAAGCCAAACTTAATTGTTACCAATGCCAACACTCCATATATTATAATGTCCCTATGCAACCCCCTGCAAACACCCTTTAACTTTAACCTACCATCACATCTCCCAATTGCTAATACTACTCAGTGAAATCAAAATCACACTATCTTCCCTCTCAAAACCTTACGCCCAAAGAGAAATATGGGTGGGTTCAGCTTTCACAGAGAGGTAGCCATACTTAATGCTGATTGATTAATCTAATTGACCAATCAGAATAAACAAAACTGATCTTCTACAGGAGATACAATGGAGGAAATTCATGATGAAAGACTTACACCTAGATTTAGAGTTTTGCGGCCAAAGGGGTGCGTTAGCTACGCGTCTTTTTTTTCTAGCGCTGCTTCTAAACAACGCTGGTATTGAGAGTTCTCAGAAGGGCTGCTTTAGACTCCAAAAAGGGAGCGTAGAGCATAATTTACCACCACTTCAACTCTCAATACCAGTGTTGCTTACGGTAGCGGCTAGCTGGAAAAACGTGCTCGTGCACGATTCCCCCATAGGAAACAATGGGCAGTTTGGGATGAAAAAAACCCTAACACCTGCAAAAAAGCAGCGTTAAGCTCCTAACGCAGCCCCATTGTTTCCTATGGGGAAACAGTTTCTAAGTCTGCACCTAACACCCTAACATGAACCCCGAGTCTAAACACCCCTAACCTAACACTTATTAACCCCTAATCTGCCGCCCCCGCTATCGCTGACCCCTGCATTACACTATTAACCCCTAATCTGCTGCCCCCAACATCGCCGACACCTACATTATATTTATTAACCCCTAATCTGCCCCCCCCATCGCCCCTACCTTACCTACACTTATTAACCCCTAATCTGCCGACCGGACCTTGCTGCCACTCTAATAAAGTTATTAACCCCTAAACCGCCGCACTCCCGCCTCGCAAACCCTATAATAAATAGTATTAACCCCTAATCTGCACTCCCTAACATTGCCGCCACCTAACTTCAAGTATTAACCCCTAATCTGCCGGCCAGACCTCGCCGCTACTATAATAAATGTATTAACCCCTAAAGCTAAGTCTAACCCTAACCCTAACACCCCCCTAAATTAAATATAATTTTAATCTAACGAAATAAATTAACTCTTAATAAATAAAGTATTCCTATTTAAAACTAAATACTTACCTGTAAAATAAACCCTAATATAGCTACAATATAACAAATAATTATATTGTAGCTATTTCAGGATTTATATTTATTTTACAGGCAACTTTGTATTTATTTTTACTAGGTACAATAGCTATTAAATAGTTATTTACTATTTAATAGCTACCTAGTTAAAATAATTACAAAATTAACTGTAAAATAAATCCTAACCTAAGTCACATTTAAACCTAACACTACACTATAATTAAATAAATTAAATAAATTACCTACAATTACCTACAATTAAATAAACTAAACTAAATTACAAAAAAAAAATACTAAATTACAAAAAATAAAAAAAAGATTACAAGAATTTTAAGCTAATTACACCTACTCTAAGCCCCCTAATAAAATAACAAAGCCCCCCAAAATAAAAAAAATTCCCTACCCTAATCTAAATTAAAAAAAGTTAACAGCTCTATTACCTTACCAGCCCTTAAAAGGGCTTTTTGTGGGGCATGCCCCAAAGAAATCAGTTCTTTTGCCTGTAAAAAAAAAACACAATACCACCCCCCAACATTACAACCTACCACCCATATACCCCTACTCTAACCCAAACCCCCCTTAAATAAACCTAACACTACCCCCCTGAAGATCTCCCTACCTTGAGTCGTCTTCACCCAACCGGGCACCGATGGACCAAAAGAAGACATCCGGAGCAGCAGAAGTCTTCATCCTATCCAGGCAGAAGAGGACATGCGGACCGGCAGACATCCAAGCGGCATCTTCTATCTTCATCCATCCGACGAGGAGCGGCTCCATATTCAAGACCTCCGGCGCGGAACATCCTCCTTCCCTGACGACTACCCGACGAATGAAGGTTCCTTTAAGTGACGTCATCCAAGTAATTTAGTTTAGTTTATTTAATTGCATTAGAGTAGGGGTATGTGGGTGGTAGGTTGTAATGTTGGGGGGTGGTATTGTGTTTTTTTTGACAGGCAAAAGAGCTGATTTCTTTGGGGCATGCCCCACAAAAAGCCCTTTTAAGGGCTGGTAAGGTAATAGAGCTGTTAACTTTTTTAATTTAGATTAGGGTAGGGAAATTTTTTTATTTTGGGGGGCTTTGTTATTTTATTAGGGGGCTTAGAGTAGGTGTAATTAGCTTGAAATTCTTGTAATCTTTTTTTTTATTTTTTGTAATTTAGTTTAGTTTATTTAATTGTAGGTAATTGTAGGTAATTTATTTAATTTATTTAATTATAGTGTAGTGTTAGGTTTAATTGTGACTTAGGTTAGGATTTATTTTACAGGTAATTTTGTAATTATTTTAACTAGGTAGCTATTAAATAGTAAATAACTATTTAATAGCTATTGTACATAGTTAAAATAAATACAAAGTTGCCTGTAAAATAAATATAAATCCTAAAATAGCTACAATATAATTATTCGTTATATTGTAGCTATATTAGGGTTTATTTTACAGGTAAGTCTTTATTTTTAAATAGGAATACTTTAGTTAATAATATTTAATTTATTTCTTTAGATTAAAATTATATTTAATTTAGGGGGTGTTAGGGTTAGACTTAGCTTTAGGGGTTAATACATTTATTATAGTAGCGGCGAGGTCCGGTCGGCAGATTAGGGGTTAATACTTGAAGTTAGGTTGCGGCGATGTTAGGGAGGGCAAATTAGGGGTTAATACTATTTATTATAGGGTTTGCGAGGCGGGAGTGCGGCGGTTTAGGGGTCAATACATTTATTAGAGTAGCGGCGAGGTCCGGTCGGCAGATTAGGGGTTAATAAGTGTAGGTAGGTAGCGGCAACGTTGGGGGGGGCAGATTAGGGGTTAATAAATATTATGTAGGTGTCGGCAATGTTAGGGGCAGCATATTAGGGGTTCATAGGGATAATGTAGGTGGCGGTGATGTGCGGTCGGCAGATTAGGGGTTAAAAAAATGTATTATAGTGGCGGCGATGTGGGGGGGCCTCGGTTTAGGGGTACATAGGTAGTTTATGGGTGTTAGTGTACTTTATAGCACAGTAGTTAAGAGCTTTATAAACCGGCGTTAGCCCAGAAAGCTCTTAACTACTGACTTTTTTCTGCGGCTGGAGTCTTGTCGGTAGAGGGTCTAATGCTCCCTTCAGCCAAGACTCTAAATACCGGCATTAGGAAGATCCCATTGAAAAGATAGGATATGCAATTGGCGTAAGGGGATCTGTGGTATGGAAAAGTCGCGGCTGGAAAGTGAGCGTTAGACCCTTTCCTGGCTGACTCTAAATACCAGCTGACCCCTTAATGCTGCTTTTGATGGCTACCGCAGAACTCTAAATCTAGGCGTAAGGAAGGAGAAGTTATAGTGCTGAAGGGCATACATAGGAAAAACAAACAAAATTGTAGTGGGGTGGTCACATAAGGGGATATCTTGATGCATGGGGTGGATGTGGTGGGGGATTCATGGAGGAGATCCCACGGATTTGTGCTGACAAAATTGGGGTTAGAGTTAATTGCAGTAAGGACCAGGTAGAGCATAAGGTTAATAACAGAGTAAGTGGGGATTATGGCTAATAAATTTGAGGTGTTAACACAATACTCATTTGTTTTGATATTCTGCATTCTGTTTGATTGCCTAAAATCTGTTGCACATCAGCTAAAAAGAAAATCATCCAATGTAACAATCTTATCAAATGAACCAGACAACCTCCAGGGTGCTTATGATCGATTTAGTACTATAGTAAATTAGCAGCACTTACTAGACTACATTTCATTGCTGTACATGCCAGAAAGCTAGCCAGTGCAGGCAGCAGGTCTCCAGAATACAGAGCCCACTGGTGGCACAGGTATAGAGTAAAAGGCTGATAACTGGAATCCCAGGTTCAACCCTGGGCACAGCTGTGATAGCACCCCTCCATAGGACACCCTCTGGGCGGCCTTACGGCTAGATTTGGAGTTTTGTCGGTAACGACCCGAAAAACTAACGCCGGCTTTTTTCTGGCCGCACCATAAAAATAACTCTGGTATTGAGAGTCCACATAAAGGCTGCGTTAGGCTACAAAAAAGGAGCGTAGAGCATTTTTAACGCAGCTTCAACTCTCAATACCAGAGTTGCTTACGCAAGCGGCCAGCCTCAAAAACGTGCTCGTGCACGATTCCCCCATAGGAAACAATGGGGCTGTTTGAGCTGAAAAAAAACCTAACACCTGCAAAAAAGCCGCGTTCAGCTCTTAACGCAGCCCCATTGTTTGCTATGGGGAAACACTTCCTACGTCTGCACCTAACACCCTAACATGTACCCCAAGTCTAAACACCCCTAACCTTACACTTATTAACCCCTAATCTGCCGCCCCCGCTATCGCTGACACCTGCATTTTATTTTTAACCCCTAATCTGCCGCTCCGTAAACCGCCGCTACTTACATTATCCCTATGTACCCCTAATCTGCTGCCCCTAACACCGCCGACCCCTATATTATATTTATTAACCCCTAATCTGCCCCCCTCAACGTCGCCTCCATCTGACTACACTTATTAACCCCTAATCTGCCGAGCGGACCTGAGCGCTACTATAATAAAGTTATTAACCCCTAATCCGCCTCACTAACCCTATAATAAATAGTATTAACCCCTAATCTGCCCTCCCTAACATCGACGACACCTAACTTCAATTATTAACCCCTAATCTGCCGACTGGAGCTCACCGCTACTCTAATAAATGTATTAACCCCTAAAGCTAAGTCTAACCCCCCCCTAAGTTAAATATAATTTAAATCTAACGAAATTAATTAACTCTTATTAAATAAATTATTCCTATTTAAAGCTAAATACTTACCTGTAAAATAAATCCTAATATAGCTACAATATAAATTATAATTATATTATAGCTATTTTAGGATTAATATTTATTTTACAGGTAACTTTGTATTTATTTTAACCAGGTACAATAGCTATTAAATAGTTAAGAACTATTTAATAGCTAAAATAGTTAAAATAATTACAAATTTACCTGTAAAAGAAATCCTAACCTAAGTTACAATTAAACCTAACACTAGACTATCAATAAATTAATTAAATAAACTACCTACAATTACCTACAATTAACCTAACACTACACTATCAATAAATTAATTAAATACAATTGCTACAAATAAATACAATTAAATAAACTAGCTAAAGTACAAAAAATAAAAAAGAACTAAGTTACAAAAAATAAAAAAATATTTACAAACATAAGAAAAATATTACAACAATTTTAAACTAATTACACCTACTCTAAGCCCCCTAATAAAATAACTAAGCCCCCCAAAATAAAAAAATGCCCTACCCTATTCTAAATTACTAAAGTTCAAAGCTCTTTTACCTTACCAGCCCTGAACAGGGCTCTTTGCGGGGCATGCCCCAAGAAGTTCAGCTCTTTTGCCTGTAAAAAAAAACATACAATAGCCAAGCCCCCCAACATTACAACCCACCACCCACATACCCCTAATCTAACCCAAACCCCCCTTAAATAAACCTAACACTAAGCCCCTGAAGATCATCCTACCTTGTCTTCACCTCACCGGGTATCGGAATCAGCCAATCAGAATCAAGTTCAATCCGATTGGCTGATCCAATCAGCTGTGAGCTGTTCCGATCAGCCAATAGAATGCAAGCTCAATCTGATTGGCTGATCGGATCAGCCAATCGGATTGAACTTGATTCTGATTGGCTGATTCCATCAGCCAATCAGAATATTCCTACCTTAATTCCGATTGGCTGATAGAATCCTATCAGCCAATCGGAATTCGAGGGACGCCATCTTGGATGATGTCATTTAAAGGAACCGTCATTCGTCGTTCAGTCGTCGGCCAGGATGGATGTTCCGCGGTGGAGGTCTTCAGGATGCTGCCGCTTCGCTCCGGATGGATGCCGCTTGGATGAAGACTTCAATCGGATGGAAGACCTCTTCTGCCCCGCTTGGATGAAGACTTCAGCCGGATCATGGACCTCTTCAGCCCCCCGCTTGGGATTGGATCAGGACATCGGAGGAGCTCTTCTGGACGGATCGGTGTGATACCCGGTGAGGTGAAGACAAGGTAGGATGATCTTCAGGGGCTTAGTGTTAGGTTTATTTAAGGGGGGTTTGGGTTAGATTAGGGGTATGTGGGTGGTGGGTTGTAATGTTGGGGAGCTTGGGTATTGTATGTTTTTTTTTACAGGCAAAAGAGCTGAATTTCTTGGGGCATGCCCCGCAAAGGGCCCTGTTCAGGGCTGGTAAGGTAAAAGAGCTTTGAACTTTAGTAATTTAGAATAGGGTAGGGCATTTTTTTATTTTGGGGGGCTTTGTTATTTTATTAAGGGGCTTAGAGTAGGTGTAATTAGTTTAAAATTCTTGTAATATTTTTCTTATGTTTGTAAATATTTTTTTATTTTTTGTAACTTAGTTCTTTTTTATTTTTTGTACTTTAGCTAGTTTATTTAATTGTATTTATTTGTAGCAATTGTATTTAATTAATTTATTGATAGTGTAGTGTTAGGTTAATTGTAGGTAATTGTAGGTAGTTTATTTAATTAATTTATTGATAGTCTAGTGTTAGGTTTAATTGTAACTTAGGTTAGGATTTCTTTTACAGGTAAATTTGTAATTATTTTAACTATTTTAGCTATTAAATAGTTCTTAACTATTTAATAGCTATTGTACCTGGTTAAAATAAATACAAAGTTACCTGTAAAATAAATATAAATCCTAAAATAGCTATAATATAATTATAATTTATATTGTAGCTATATTAGGATTTATTTTACAGGTAAGTATTTAGCTTTAAATAGGAATAATTTATTTAATAAGAGTTAATTAATTTCGTTAGATTTAAATTATATTTAACTTAGGGGGGTGTTAGTGTTAGGGTTAGACTTAGCTTTAGGGGTTAATACATTTATTAGAATAGCGGTGAGCTCCGGTCAGCAGATTAGGGGTTAATAATTGAAGTTAGGTGTCGGCGATGTTAGGGAGGGCAGATTAGGGGTTAATACTATTTATTATAGGGGTAGTGAGGCGGATTAGGGGTTAATAACTTTATTATAGTAGCGCTCAGGTCCGCTCGGCAGATTAGGGGTTAATAAGTGTAGGCAGGTGGAGGCGACGGTGAGGGGGGCAGATTAGGGGTTAATAAATATAATATAGGGGTCGGCGATGTTAGGGGCAGCAGATTAGGGGTACATAAGGATAAGGTAGGTGGCGGCGCTTTGCGGTCGGCAGATTAGGGGTTAATAAGTGTAGGTAGGTGGAGGCGACGTTGTGGGGGGCAGGTTAGGGGTTAATAAATATAATACAGGGGTTGGCGGTGTTAGGGGCAGCAGATTAGGGGTACATAAGGATAACGTAGGTGGCGGTCGGCAGATTAGGGGTTAAAAAAATGTATTCGAGTGTCGGCGATGTGGGGGGACCTCGGTTTAGGGGTACATAGGTATTTTATGGGTGTTAGTGTACTTTAGAGTACAGTAGTTAAGAGTTTTATGAACCGGCGTTAGCCCAGAAAGCTCTTAACTACTGACTTTTTTCCTGCGGCTGGAGTTTTGTCGTTAGATGTCTAACGCTCACTTCAGAAACGACTCTAAATACCGGAGTTAGAAAGATCCCATTGAAAAGATAGGATACGCAATTTACGTAAGGGGATCTGCGGTATGGAAAAGTCGCGGCTGAAAAGTGAGCGTTAGACCGTATTTTGAGTGACTCCAAATACCGGCGGTAGACTAAAACCAGCGTTAGGAGCCTCTAACGCTGGATTTCACGGCTAACGCCAAACTCCAAATCTAGGTGTTAGTGTCTTCATAGGTATGTAGATCCACCTTCCGCATCAGTGTATTGTTCGAAGCATAAACAATTCCTGGGGGAAAAGGCTCAAAAATAGACATCTTGGATGGATTTTTTACTTAGGGCAGCAATAGTACAATCTTGTGATTTTGCCTTAGACCTAGGCTCTAAGGAGGTAGCATACATTCTTAGAAACTGAAGGACCCCTTTTGCAGACTGTGACTCTACCTCATCTAAGTGTGAGCCCTCATAGTGGTGAACCCATCCATATCCACTTCTTCAGTGCAAGAGGATTCTGTAGGAAGTGAAGATTTCTATGGAACTGGCAGGTGAGCTTTTACAGGTTCCTTAGCAGAATCAACATTATCAACATGATCTGGTGAGACAGTCACAGGCATAGATTTACTGGAAACCTTATGGAGACTAGGTTAACTGATTTCTGGAATATAAGGTGAGTCTAAGGGCTTAGAGGATGCAGTCCCAGTCTTATCCTGTAGATGGAGTAGACATTACTCAAACGGACTTCAGCCTTAAGTGAATTTGAAGCATTGTTTAACTTAGGTCGCTTCTCTGTAGCCACCACAGCAGACAAACCAGGGTCACAAACAGGAGCTTGGGACTTATGGAGGGAATTCAAAGCCAAACTCTTTGGGCAGGATGATATGACATGACCAGTGCCCCCACAGTAAAAGCAAAGTCCATTAATTCTCCTTCTAATCTTCTCTGTAGCAGAAAGAGACACTTTGGTTGTTTTTATTTTTCCCTCTGCAAATTATTTTGAACTACTTTTATTACATAAAGCAGATGTAGCAGGGTGAGTATGCCACAAAGAGGGAGACTTCTCAAGATTAAGCTTGCAAATTTTTTTGCAGAAAGTCTCTTTGATTATCCATAAGTGCCTTAAAACCAGTTAACAAAGGCTGTGCTACAGATGATATTGTCAAAGCAGATTCTGAAACATTTTTTGAAAAAAAAAATGTTGAAATTGTTGTGCTAACATAGTAACTTGCTCCAAAAAGGGATTTAACCACCTCATTAACCTCCGTTGTTTGGCCCTGACATTCTGTCACACTTGGCAGAGCCGGTTTGTTTGGAGATCACATGTAGAGGTGTCAGACTTAGTCCCATTTTAAACACTTAATGGGCCTAGTGGAATTGGCTTCTTTGAGGAATTACCCCTTTTTGGTATTGTAGCAAAGAGACAAAAAAGGTAGGTTTATTGTAAAGGAAAAAGTGTCAGATTTTGTAAACAGGCTGCATAAATGCATACACCGAAACCAAAGTCAGAAGTAGTGATGGAAATCGGATTGCCCACTTGAGAACAGTACAGTAGTGCCCACTCTAGGGCCGAGACTGGAGTGCCCACTTGAGGGCCAAAGACAGGAGATCCCACTCAAAAGTGGAGACTGGACTGCCCACTTGGGGGCCAAGGACTTGAACTGGGTTGCCCACACAAGTGTCAAGGACTGGAAGGCCCACTTTGAGGGCTGAGGCCTGAGGCCTGAAGCAGGATACTGGTGCTTGTCAGATGCCTTCTGCAGGATTTGGGTACTGAAGTACGATAACAGTGATTTGCAGGCACCCTTTTCAGGGTTTGGATACTGGAGCTGGATACCAGTGCTTGGTAGATGCCCTTTGCAGGGCTTGGGAACTGTAGAAGTATACTGGTGCTTGGCAAATGCCGTCTGCATGGCTTGGGTACCGAAGCAGGATATGGGTGCTTGGCAGATGCCCTCTGCATAGCTTGGGTACTAGAGCAGGGCACCGCTGAGAAAAGTAGTGTTACTGAATACACTGGTAGCTCTAGTAGACTGATAACAAGAATAAATGTGGATTTGTCTGATTCCAAAAATATGCTGTGCTTTGTCTTGACTTTATAGAAGTAAAGCAAATGTTGGCATATAAAAAACAGTAATTCAAGCCACAGATTTTGTATTTCCTATAACATATATTTTTCAGAGTTTAAAGAACTGTGACTTATATGGAAGTGAATAGGTTACCTTAATATTTTTTAAAGTTTATTTATTATAATGACTACCATATTTACACAATATCCTACATTTTAATGTACAGTAGTGTATTTATAATGGTGCAGACCTATTGTAATCTATGATTTGCCACGTATAACATATATGATATTTTGCTTTTATTGTTTTAAAAGATTGATAATCCCTTTTTTACCTATTCCCTAGTTTTGCATAACCAACACAGTTATATAAATACACTTTTTACCCCTGCAATTACTTTGTATCTAAGTCTCTGCAAACTGCCCCCTTATTTCAGTTCTTTTGACAGATTTGCATTTTAGCCAATCAGTGCTGGCTCCTAGGAACTCCACGTGCATGAGCACAGTGTTATCTATATGAAACACATGAACTAACACCCTCTAGTGGTTAAAAACTGTCAAAATGCCCTGAGCTAAGAGGCGGCCTTCAAGGGCTTAGAAATTAGCATATGAACCTCCTAGATTTAGCTTTCAACTAAGGATACCAAGAGAACAAAGCAAAATTGGTGATATAAGTAAATTGGAAAATTGTTAAAAATTACATTCTCTATCTGAATCATGAAAGTTTTTTTGGACTAGACTGTCCCTTTGAATTGAAAACAAAACAAGAGTAAAAAGACAATTCAAAATCATATGCAACAAAACTAAAAGTTACAATATTAACTTTTAAAATATCCAGATAGAAACAACATTGTATGAATTTAAGAGAAAGAAGGTAACACCCAAAGAGTTGAACTATATTTTTTTTATTAATTTATCCTATGCATTTTATATCTGATAGTGCAAGTATGTCATTTCTATAAAAAAGACCACACTAAAATTCATGTTGGGTAATGCTTCAGTCCTAAATTGATAGACAGGAATAATTCCGCTCAAGTAGTGGAGTTTTTCTTTAAATTCTTTGCTGTTTCATATTTGTTTATGAATGCACAATATGAAGCAAGTAAATGTAATATTAATTGTTTTTCACAAATACTAAAAGAGAAAGTAGTATTTGCGGACTGCATGCAAGTGCAACACTTAAAACCAAGACTTATAATATGTGCCCAAAAAGCACACAACTACGGCTTCCCATAGAAAGTATAGTGCTAGCTATATAAGCATCTAGTGCATTGCAATGTTTTGGTTAATCATTTAACTAAAAAGTTTTAAAACCCAATTGTTTGTTATTGATTTACACAAGGCCAAGTGCAAAACAAAACACAAGTCATTATTAATTGAGCTAAGCTGTTGTTTAAAAGGAAATTATTAAACTAATTCAATGTTTTATTATTAACCCCTTAGTGACCAGAGCACTTTTCCATTTTCTGTCCGTTTGGGACCAAGGCTATTTTTACATTTCTGCAGTGTTTGTGTTTAGCTGTAATTTTCCTCTTACTCATTTACTGTACCCACACATATTATATGCCGTTTTTCTCGCCATTAAATGGACTTTCTAAAGATACCATTATTTTCATCATATCTTATAATTTACTATAAAAAAAATATAAAATATGAGGAAAAAATGGAAAAAAACTTTTTCTAACTTTGACCCCCAAAATCTGTTACACATCTGCAACCACCAAAAAACACTCATGCTAAATAGTTTCCAAATTTTGTCCTGAGTTTAGAAATACCCAATGTTTACATGTTCTTTGCTTTTTTTTGCAAGTTATAGGGCAATAAATACAAGAAGCACTTTGCTATTTCCAAACCACTTTTTTTCAAACTTAGCGCTAGTTACATTGGAACACTGATATCTTCCAGGAATCCCTAAATATCCCTTGACATGTATATATTTTTTTTTAGAAGACATCCCAAAGTATTGATCTAGGCCCATTTTGGTATATTTCATGCCACCATTTCACCGCCAAATGCGATCAAATAAAAAAAATTGTTCACTTTTTCACACATTTTGTTACAAACTTTAGGTTTCTCACTGAATTTATTTACAAACAGCTCGTGCAATTATGGCACAAATGGTTGTAAATGCTTCTCTGCAATCCCCTTTTTTCATAAATAGCAGACATATATGGATTTGGTGTTGCTTTTTGGTAATTAGAAGGCCGCTAAATGCCACTGCGCACCACACGTGTATTATGCCCAGCAATGAAGGGGTTAATTAGGGAGCATGTAGGGAGCTTGTAGGGTTAATTTTAGCTTTATTGTAGTGTAGTAGACAACCCTAAGTATTGATCTAGGCCCATTTTGGTATATTTCATGTCACCATTTCAACGCCAAATGCGATTAAATAAAAAAAAAAGTAAAATTTTTCACAATTTTAGGTTTCTCACTGAAATCATTTACAAACAGCTTGTGCAATTATGGCACAAATGGTTGTAAATGCTTCTCTGGGATCCCCTTTGTTGAGAAATAGCAGACATATATGGCTTTGGCGTTGCTTTTTGGTAATTAGAAGGCCGCTAAATGCCGCTGCGCATCACACGTGTATTATGGCTAGCAGTGAAGGGGTTAATTAGGTAGCATGTAGGGAGCTTGCAGGGTTAATTTTAACTTTAGTGTAGAGATCAGCCTCCCACCTGACACATTACACCCCCTGATCCCTCCCAAACAGCTCTCTTCCCTCCCCCACCCCACAATTGTCCCCGCCATGTTAAGTACTGGCAGAAAGTCTGCCAGTACTAAAAAAAAAAGCTATCCTTGATAAAACATAAATAAAAAAAAATGCATATTTACATATGCTGCTCTGGAGGATCCCCCCTTAGCCCCCAACCTCCCTGATACCCCCCAAACAGCTCTTTACCCATCCCCCTCTAACTTATTAGTAGCCATCTTTGGTACTGGCAGCTGTCTGCCAGTACCCAGTTTATAGTAAAACCTTGTTTTATTATTATTTTAAAATAGTTTTCTGTAGTGTAGCTTGCCCCCCCCCAAAAGACCAACCCACCACCCCTCCCAGATCTCTTAGATCGATATAAATATATATATTTTTGGCAATCACTGCCACTTTTCCCCCATACATGTTCTGTAGTGTAGCGGTTCCCACCCGCTTCCTACCCCCCCCCCCCCCGCGCGCGCGCGCGCACCCTCGTGCACGCGGCCCCGGGCGCGCACCCGGCGTTCCCGCCCACGATCCCGCCCCCCGCCACATCATACGGCCCATCGATGGCCGCCCACCCGCCTCCCAGACTGGCTCCCACCCACCAACGAAACCGGCCATCGATGTCCGGTACAGAGAGGGCCACAGAGTGGCTCTCTCTGCATCGGATGGCCAAGGGGGGTTATTGCAGGATGCCTCGATGTTGAGGCATCACTGCAATAACCGGAAAGCAGCTGGAAGCGAGCAGGATCGCTTCCAGCTGCTTTCCAGACCAAGGACGTACGCCACACGTCCTCGGTCATTAAGTGTATTTTTTTAGAGGACGTGTGGCGTACGTCCTTGGTCGTTAAGGGGTTAAAGGGACACTGAACCCAAATTTTTTTCTTTTGTGATTCAGATAGAGCATGCAAATTTAAGCAACTTTCTAATTTACTCCTATTATTAATTTTTCTTCATTCTCTTGCTTTCTTTATTTGAAAAAACAAAATTTATGCTTACCTGATAAATTTCTTTCTCTTGTGGTGTATCCAGTCCACGGGTTCATCCATTACTTGTGGGATATTCTCCTTCCCAACAGGAAGTTGCAAGAGGACACACACAGCAGAGCTGTCTATATAGCTCCTCCCCTAACTGCTACCTCCAGTCATTCAACCAAAGACAAGTAAGAAAAAGGAGAAACTATAGGGTGCAGTGGTGACTGTAGTTTAAAAAATAAAAACACCTGACTTAAAGTGACAGGGCGGGCCGTGGACTGGATACACCACAAGAGAAAGAAATTTATCAGGTAAGCATAAATTTTGTTTTCTCTTGTAAGGTGTATCCAGTCCACGGGTTCATCCATTACTTGTGGGAAACCAATACCAAAGCTTTAGGACACGGATGAAGGAAGGGACAAGGCATGTACTTAAACAGAAGGCACCACTGCCTGTAAGACCTTTCTCCCAAAAATAGCATCTGAGGAAGCAAAAGTATCAAATTTGTAGAATTTAGAAAAAGTATGAAGCGAAGACCAAGTCGCCGCCTTACAAATCTGTTCAACAGAGGCCTCATGTTTAAAAGCCCATGTGGAAGCTACCGCTCTAGTAGAATGAGCTGTAATTCTTTCAGGAGGCTGCTGGCCAGCAGTCTCATAAGCTAAACGGATTATGCTTCTTGCAAATAAAACTTTAAAGCACGAACCACGTCAAGATTATGTAACAGATGTTCCTTCTTTGAAGAAAGATTAGGACACAGTGACGGAACAACAATTTCCTGATTGATATTCCTATTAGATACTACCTTAGGAAGAAACCCAGGTTTGGTACGCAAAACTACCTTATCTGCATGGAAGATCAGATAAGGAGAATCACACTGCAAGGCAGATAACTCTGAAACTCTTCGAGTCGAAGAGATAGCTACTATAAACAGAACTTTCCAAGATAAAAACTTGATATCTATGGAATGCAAGGGTTCAAACGGAACCCCTTGAAGAACTTTAAGAACTAAATTTAAACTCCATGGCGGAGCAACAGGTTTAAACACAGGCCTGATTCTAACCAAAGCCTGACAAAAAGCCTGAACGTCTGGAACATCAGCCAGGCGCTTGTGCAAAAGAATAGACAGAGCAGAAATCTGTCCCTTTAAGGAACTAGCCGATAATCCCTTTTCCAATCCTTCTTGGATAAAAGATAGTATCCTAGGATTCCTGACCTTACTCCATGAGTAACCCTTGGATTCACACCAATGAAGATATTTACACCATATCTTATGATAGATTTTCCTAGTGACAGGCTTTCGAGCCTGAATCAAGGTATCAATGACCGACTCGGAGAAACCACATTTTGATAAAATCAAGCGTTCAATCTCCAAGTAGTCAGGCGCAGAGAAATTAGATTTGGATGTTTGAACAGACCTTGGAGTAGAAGGTCCTGCCTCAGCGGTAGAGTCCATGGTGGAAAGGATGACATGTCCACCAGATCCGCATACCAAGTCCTGTGTGGCCATGTAGGCGCTATCAAAATCACCAAAGCTCTCTCCTGCTTGATCTTGGCAATCAGACGAGGGAGGAGAGGAAACGGTGGAAACACATAGGCCAGGCTGAAGGACCAGGGCACTGCTAGAGCATCTATCAGCGCTGCCTGGGGATCCCTTGACCTGGACCCGTAACAAGGAAGCTTGGCGTTCTGACGAGACGCCATCAGATCCAGTTCTGGTTTGCCCCATAGTTGAATCAGTTGGGCAAATACCTCCGGATGGAGCTCCCACTCCCCCGGATGAAAAGTCAGCCGACTTAGAAAATCCGCCTCCCAGTTCTCTACTCCTGGGATATGGATAGCTGAGAGATGGCGAGAGTGAACCTCTGCCCATGGAATTATCTTGGAAACCTCCATCATTGCCAGGGGACTCCTTGTTCCCCCCTGATGGTTGATATAGGCTACAGTCGTGATATTGTCCGACTGAAATCTGATGAACTTGGCCACAGCTAGTTGAGGCCAAGCCTGAAGAACATTGAATATCGCTCTTAGTTCCAGAATGTTTATCGGAAGGAGGGCTTCCTCCTGAGTCCACGAACCCTGAGCCTTCAGGGAGTTCCAGACTGCGCCCCAGCCCAGAAGGCTGACATCTGTCGTCACTATAGTCCACTCTGGCCTGCGGAAACTCATTCCCCTGGACAGATGGACCTGAGATAACCACCAGAGAAGAGAATCTCTGGTCTCTTGATCCAGTTTTAACAGAGGAGATAAATCTGTGTAGTCCCCATTCCACTGGTTGAGCATGCAAGTTTTAGTGGTCTGAGATGTAGGCGGGCAAACGGAGCTATGTCTATTGCCGCTACCATTAGGCTGATCATTTCCATACACTGAGCTACTGACGGCCGAGAAGTGGAATGAAGAGCACGGCAGGAAGTTAGAAGCTTTGATATCCTGACTTCTGTCAGAAAAATTTTCATTTTTACTGAATCTATCAGAGTTCCTAAGAAGGAAACTTTTGTGAGAGGAGAGAGAGAACTCTTTTCTATGTTCACTTTCCACCCGTGAGACCTCAGAAAGGTCAGAACAATGTCCGTATGGGACTTTGTGATTTGAAAATCGACGCCTGAATCAGAATGTCTTCTATGTAAGGGGCTACCGCTATGCCCCGCGGCCTTAGAACCGTCAGAAGGGACCCTAGAACCTTCGTAAAGATTCTTGGTGCCGTGGCTAACCCGAAGGGAAGAGCCACAAACTGTTAATGCCTGTCTAGGAAGGCGAACCTGAGGAACTGATGATGATCTCTGTGAATCGGAATGTGGAGATAAGCATTCTTTAAGTCCACTGTATTTTGCAAATTGATGATTAACCCCTTAGCCCCCAAATCGGATTCAAAAACGTCAACCACTGGTAAAAAAACAGTTGAGCAACTGCCACAGCTCTGCTGAGGCTCCTACCTGACCTCAAATACAATTCGGTGAAGGAATAAACCCCTTATAATGGTCCTCAGATGCCAAAGGACTCCTCTAGGGAAGCTGGATGTCTCAGTCTGAATTAAAACTGCGCAGCAATAGCGCAAAATAGGCCCCTTCCACCATGTACTGGATGTCAGAGGGGCCTTAAGAAAATACTCCTAGGAGTATCTGACTAGCCATTTGGAAAACTAGGCCCCAAATAAACATTTATCTCCCTCAGAGAAAAAAACGTTCTATTTATGAAAACATGTAAACGTTTTGACACTGAATAATATTAACATGAGTTTTACCCTGTTTTGTAAGCATGATCCCAGTCGCTGTCAAATCACTGCATCAGGCTTACCTCAAATACACAAGGCTCTGTCAGCATTTTCTAGAACTTATTTCATCTCTCTAGAAATAAAAATACTGAATATACCTCAAAGCAGGTAATCTACAGACCGTTCCCCCAACTGAAGCTTTCTTCCATACTCTTCAGTTATGTGTGAGAACAGCAATGGACCTTAGTTACAAACCGCTAAGATCATCAACCTCCAGGCAGAATTCTTCATCTAATTTCTGCCTGAGAGTAAAAACAGTACAACGCCGGTACCGTTTAAAAATAACAAACTTTTGATTGAAGATAACACTACACTGTCACCACTTATCTCTTGATACTTCCCTTGTTGAGAGTTGCAAGAGAATGACTGGAGGTGGCAGTTAGGGGAGGAGCTATATAGACAGCTCTGCTGTGGGTGTCCTCTTGCAACTTCCTGTTGGGAAGGAGAATATCCCACAAGTAATGGATGAACCCGTGGACTGGATACACCTTACAAGAGAAAGAAGGCATTTAAGCTATTTTTTTTGGTTCAGGACCATGGAAAGCACTTGTTTATTGGTGGGTGAATTTATCCACCAATCAGCAAGAACAACACAGTGTGTTCACCAAAAATGGACCGGCATCTAAACTTACATTCTTGCATTTAAAATAAAGATACCAAGAGAATGAAGAGAATTTGATAATAGGAGGGAATTAGCAAGTTGCTTAAAAATGCATGTTCTATCTGAATCACAAAAGAAAAAATTTGGGTTCAGTGTCCCTTTAACCCCTTAATGACAACTGACGTACCAGGTACGTCATGCATTAACAAGCAGTTAATGACAATAGACGTACCTGGTACGTCAGTTGTCTAACAGAGTGCTGGAAGCAATTGAGATCACTTCCAGCAGCTCTGAGGGTATTGCAGTGATGCCTCGATATGGAGGTATCCTGCAATACACCTTTACAAGCCTCCGATGCAGAGAGAGTCACTCTGTGGCCCTCTCTACACCGGAGCGTCGTTGGTGGGTGGGAGCAAGGCAGGGAGGTGGGTGGGCGGCCTGCCAAGGGCCTGTGATGTGGAGGGGGCAGGATCGGAGGCCGGATCGGAGGCGGCAGTGTCCGGGGGCGGCGGGCGGGCGGGCGCGTGCACGGGGCGGGAGCGGGTGGGAACTGCTACACTACAGAAAAATTTTAATTTTTAATTTTTGGGAGAAAAGGGGGGATTTAAATTTAAAAAACAATCGAAGGGTTCTGGGAGGGAGGGGGGGAGCTACACTACAGAAAAGCTAAACTACAGCAAAAAAATAATAAAAGCATGGTTTTTTACTAAACTGGGTACTGGCAGACAGCTGCCAGTACCCAAGATGGCGCCCATTAAGCTAGAGGGGGAGGGTTAGAGAACTGTTTGATGGGGGATCCGTGAGGTTGGGGGCTAAGGGGGATTGTATACAGCAGCATATGTAAATATGCTATAAAAAATATATACCTTTTATTTTAGTACTGGCAGACTTTCTGCCAGTACTTAAGATGGCGGGAACAATTGTGGGGTGGGGGGGGGCTGTTTTGGAGGGATCAGGGGGTCTGATGTTTCAGGTGGGAAGCTGATCTCTACACTAAAGCTAAAATTAACCCTGCAAGCTCCCTACAAGCTACCTAATTAACCCCTTTACTGCTAGCCATAATACACGTGTTATGCGCAGCGGAATTTAGCGGCCTTCTAATTACCAAAAAGCAACGCCAAAGCCATATATGTCTGCTATTTCTGAACAAAGGGGATCCCAGAGAAGCATTTACAACCATTTGTGCCATAATTGCACAAGCTGTTTGTAAATAATTTCAGTAAGAAACCAAAAATTGTGAAAAATTTAAAGTTTTTTTTTATTTGAACGTATTTGGCGGTGAAATGGTGGCATGAAATATACCAAAATGTGCCTAGATCAATACTTTGGGTTGTTTACTACACTACACTAAAGCTAAAATTACCCCAAAAAGCTCCCTGCATGCTCCCTAATTAACCCCTTCACTGCTGGCCATAATACACGTGTGATGCGCAGCGGAATTTAGCGGCCTTCTAATTACCAAAAAGCAATGCCAAAGCCATATATGTCTGCTATTTCTGAACAAAGGGGATGCCAGAGAAGCATTTACAACCATTTATGCCATAATTGCACAAGCTGTTTGTAAACAATTTCAGTGAGAAACCGAAAGTTTGTGAAAACATTTGTGAAAAAGTGAACAATTTTTTTATTTGATTGCATTTGGCGGTGAAATGGTGGCATGAAATATACCAAAATAGGCCTAGATCAATACTTTGGGATGTCTACTAAAAAAATATATATACATGTCAATTGATATTCAGGGATTCCTGAAAGATATCAGTGTTCCAATGTAACTAGCGCTAATTCTGAAAAAAAGTGGTTTGGAAATAGCGAAGTGCTACATGTATTTATTGCCCTATAACTTGCAAAAAAAGCAAAGAACATGTAAACATTGGGTATTTCTAAACTCAGGACACAATTTAGAAACTATTTAGCATGGGTGTTTTTTGGTGGTTGTAGATGTGCAACAGATTTTGGGGCTAAAATTTAGAAAAAGTGTTTTTTTTTAATTTTTTCCTCATATTTTATATTTTTTTTTTATAGTAAATTATAATATAAGATGAAAATAATGGTATTTTTAGAAAGTCCATTTAATGGTGAGAAAAATGGTATATAATATGTGTGGGTACAGTAAATGAGTAAGAGGAAAATTACAGCTAAACACAAACACCGCAGAAATGCAAAAATAGCCTTGGTCACAAATGGACAGAAAATGGAAAAGTGCTGTTGTCATTAAGGGGTTAAAGAACATTAATCATTTGCAGTAATTAATAGTTTATCATCCATTATGTAGCTTCTCTATCAAAATATACCACATTCTCCAAGAACTTTGGAGACTATCATGTGACCAAAAGTCTTTTTATTTTACTTTATTTTAAAAAAATAATCTGAGCTTATAAAAAAAAAATATATACTAATTGCTTTGAAAATATCCTATACAGGCAGCATCTGTATCACATCAAATTAAGGTGAGCCTAAAAGGCTTCTTCTGCATTGTGTCATAGATATTACATCTTAATACAGCAATTTAGCTTTGGTTTACTTTTACATTGTGAGGAGCATCTGAGGTACTCATCATTGGGAATGTGCTGTAGAATAAGCAATGCTTCCCATAAGATACTTATAATATTTGCCAATTAAACCATCTGTTTGAATGTAAACTTGCCATGACATCGATAAATTGCTATATTCAGATGGATGCATGGTGCTTTAATGTGTTAGAAACTCATTGCTTGATAAATAATAACTAGATTATTACTGTGATTGCTTGCTACTCTTAACTAATCCTTCTCTGTTTAACTACTGTGAATTAACATTACCTTGTTTCTTTCTGCAACAGCTAATAATCATCCACTCTTTCATATACTGTTATAGAGTAATCAAATCCAGAAATAGGGCTCCTTTTATCAACAGTCAATCCATGGTCTGTTTATGCTGAATTTGACACATGAACCAGACTTAAAAGTTACAACATTTTTATTACTATAGAAATATTAATACATTTCTCTGTCCGGATGTCAGCATGAACCTCATTCATGGATGATCGATGTATCCCTGATATCAGAGGATTATAGCTCTGTCCTTGTGTAAAAAACATACCATAGTTTTAACTACAGTTCACATATGTTAAGCAGAATCTCAAATAGCTATTTTAAAAACACATCTGGAAAAGTGCAACATAATCTATAAAGCCTTTTAAACAGTTTAAATTGTTTACTAATTATTTTATTGAAGAATGACACGCTCTGAATTTTTTTTTTTCAGATTGCCTGGATGCCAGACACTTTTTTTTGCGACACAGTTAAACAGAACTCTGAGGTCACGCTAACCCTATACGAGTTAACTCCAATTGTGTTCAAGCGATCACGTTTGCTTTCATCTTGCAATAGAGCAGGAAACCTGATGCGCGAAAACAGCCACGGTAAACCCCTTATCACTTGCGAGTAACTTTTTAACGCGCCACTCGTAATCTGGCCTTTAAAGGGACATTGTAGTGCAAATATGACGTTCTAATTAATAAGAACTGCTACTGCTGATTGGCTCAGCATCCATGTCTGCTCAAGACTAGCAGCTCTCTGTCGCTCTGAAGCAGTATTTTAACTTTGTATTTAACCCCTTTTATGGGGTTAACAGATAGGGCACAATTCTCTAAAGCTCTCTGGTCTGGCAAGATTATATAAGAGACCTTGTTAGTATTACAAGTTCCCTCAGGGATTGTCTTAAAGGCAATTTTCCCCTTGGGAACTGTGCATATAATTAAAGGGATATTCCAGCCAAAATTGGAATCAGGAATGCATTTTAGTTTTGAATAAAAGCATTTTTGTAATATACACGTATTAGCTAAAATGCTTCTAATAAAAGCTATAGCTGCTTCAAAAGTGTATTTAAGTATGCACTATGCACCAGCATTTTAATCACAGCACTTGCTCAGAGAGCCTAAGGTGCTTGTAGCATCTGGTAATGACTCAACTTGTTAACTGCTGACGTGATTCAAGCCCCACTGGCACTCTGAGCAGCTACAGTATTTAAAATGCTGGTACACTGAGAATATCTAGTTATGCTTCACATGCACCTGCAGAGAAAAATATTAACACTAAAAAAAGTGATAACTTTTAGAAGAAGCATTTTTGCCAATTCATGTACAGTATATAGTAAATATGTTTCTATTCAAAGATGTAATTCATCTATGTACATTTAAATTTTGAACGGAATGTCCCTTTAAGGGGATCTCACTAATATGTTTTATGTTTTAAGGGTAGATACTTTACAATGTAGTGCTCATCTGCAAAGGGCACTTACAGCAATTATTATTATCATTTATTTGTATAATGCCGCAAAATTCTGTAGCGTTGGGTTGAAAGATAGGGGTATACAATGACATGGAGATTTGATAAGACACAAAAACACAACAGACTAAACAATCTAGTACAGGAGGAAGAGCACCCTGTGCTGGAGAGCTTACAGTATACATCTGGTCTTGTGGATTGTAGTTGCAGCAGTGAGCAAATAGTTCAAGAATTATTTTGGGTAGGATGAAAAACAGAGGAGAGATGGTAAGCTTCTCTGAATAGGTGTGGTTTCAATGAGCATCTGATGATGCTGGGTAGAGCATTCCAGAGAACAGGAGCAGCACAAATGAAGTCTTGGAAGCGGGAGAGGGACGTAGAGATAATAGGAGTAGACAGACTTAGGTCAGAGGTTGATCAAAGAGGACGGGTTCTGGAGTATTTGGGGATGAGAAAAGAAACATAGTTCGGAGTGAGGCTGTTGAGTGCTTTATACGTTAGGGTTAATACTTTGAATTGCATTCTGGAGTATTTGGGGAGCCAGTGTAGAGACTGGCAGAGCAGAGAAGCTGGTGTAGATGGACGGCTTAGCTGAAGCATTCATTATAGTTTGGAAAGGCCATTTAGAAGTAGATTGCTGTAGTCAATGAGGGACAAAATGAGGGAATGATTTAGTATTTTTGTAGTTTCTTCAGTAAGGAAAAGATGAATTCTGGAAATGTTACATAGGTGTCCATGGCTGGATTTGCGAGCACTTGTATATATTTGGAGTGAATGTGAGTTCATAATCAAGTGTGACCCTAACACAGCGAACCTGGGGTGAAGTGTTGAAAATAAAGTCTCCAACTGTAAGAAAAATGTCAGGTGTTGGATGTCTCACAGAGGGGGGAATAAGAAGCCCCTCAGTTTTAGACGAATTGAGTTGGAGGGACATCCAAAAGGAAATTGCAGAAAGACAGTTGGTAATCTGGTTGAGTAAAGAGGAAGAGATATCAGGAGAGGAAAGATATGTTTATGTATCATCAGCATATAAGTGGTACTGGAACCCAAAGGAGGAAATAAGTTTTCCTAGGGAGGATGTATATAGAGAGAGAAAAGCACGGGACCCAAGACCGAGCAGTGCCCCAACTGAAAGAGTCAAAGGATTAGAGGATATGTTGAGCAATAACCCTTTTATTGAAGGCTTATTATGCTGAAATATTTCTGTTTTATTTAAAAGCTAATATTTCAGTGCTTTCGTTTATGAACAGTGGATGTTCATATGCTAA
Organism: Bombina bombina; assembly: GCF_027579735.1. NCBI lineage: Eukaryota > Metazoa > Chordata > Amphibia > Anura > Bombinatoridae > Bombina > Bombina bombina. The sequence goes on along the minus strand of NC_069503.1, from coordinate 1,024,771,159 downwards.
ACAGACCAATGTGTTTCTGGGAGCAATAGATATGTAGTTATCAATCATTTGTACACAAGCATGTGCTTCCTGTTAGTTGTACAAATTTCAATGAACCATTTTTATTAAAAAAAATGTCTGCAGCTCTTCCAGGAAAATTTTGAGTTGATGTTCCTTGCTGTTTCTTAATACAGTAACCTCCATAAAAATGGGAAATGTGTTATTTTTTTTCCTCTAAGCATTTAAATTAGCCATGACTGTAATGAGTAGATTATTAAGCAGATGTGAAATTATCTTATAAGTAAATTATCATTGTTTTATCACCCACATTGCTATTTTATTTATCTTATTTAACTGTATTATTTTACAATTGGTAATATACTACTTTGATTATGTTTTCCAAAGAGAGCAACCCCATGATGCACAGGAATAAAAAAACATTCAAAATGTTTTGCTTCATTTAAAGTCAATCCCACAATTCCTGTGAGAATCTTGATAGACAAAATTATAGTTTAAACAAAAATGTTGATATTTTACTTTTGTTTCTCTTTCAAAGGCCCAATGAAGAAATAATATAAGATTTGCACTATTATAAAAGAAAGCTTTCATTGCAAGACATCTTGTGTTTGCTTTCTAGAGATTCTTTATAGAACATTGTTAAATCTTCCCACCATAAACAAACATCATTTTTAAACGCTTCATTGCTTTTTAAAACAACCTTTCCCATCAATAGACATTTAATTGATATTATCACAGAGTTGCGGAGATAATATTTTAAAAGATTATCTGCTTACATAATTTAACTCCTATGTTAAACATTACTTTTAAGATTTGGCTAGGTATACGAATGATCTTTAAAGGGACACTGAACTCAATTTTTTTCTTTCGTGATTCAGATAGAGCAGGAAATTTTAAAGGGACATTAAACCCAGATTTTTTTTCTTTCATGATTTAGAAAGAGAATGCAATTTTAAACATATTTCTAATTCACTTCTATTATCTAATTTGTTTTATTCTCTTGATATTCTTTGCTGGAAAGCATATCTAGATATGCTCAGTAGCTGCTGATTGGTTGCTGCACATAGAAGCCTCATGTGATTGGCTCACCCATGTGCATTGCTTTTTCTTCAACTAAGGATAACTAAAAAAATAAGCAAAATAAATAATAGATGTAAATTGTAATGTTGTTTAAATTTGTATTCTCTATCTGAATCATGAAAGAAAGATTTTGGGTTTAGTGGTCCTTTAAGCAAATTTCTAATGTACTCCTATTATCAAATTTTCTTCATTCTCTTGGTATCTTTATTTGAAATGCAAGAATGTAAGTTTAGATGCCGGCCCATTTTTGGTTTAAAGGGACACTGAACCCAAATTTTTTATTTTGTGATTCAGATAGAGCATGCAATTTTAAGCAACTTTCTAATTTACTCCTATTATCAAATGTTCTTTCTTCTCTTGGTATCTTTATTTGAAATGCAAGAATGTAAGTACCTGGGTTGTTCTTGCTGATTGGTGGATAAATCCATCCACCAATGAATAAGTGTTTTCCAGGGTCCTGAACCAAACAAATAGCTTAGATGCCTTCTTTTTCAAATAAACATAGAAAGAGAACAAAGAAAAATTGATAATAGGAGTAAATTAGAAAGTTGCTTAAAATTGCATGCTCTATCTGAATCATGAAATAAAAAAATTGGGTTCAGTGTCCCTTTAAGTATAGTGTGAGTAGACAAAGTAAAAAAATGCATGTGGTCTAACCTACTGAAATCTCCATGTTGTAGATACTTGTACCTTTATCACAACATTTAATATAATTTAAAAGGGCATTAATTTCAATGTGTAATTTGCATGTATAATGCTTTATTATGGAAGATAGAATAACATTGCAATGAATATTTGTTGTTTATTTTGCCTATTTTACCCAAATGTTGAAACACTTGAAAGTGATGCAGCATAGCTGTAAAAAGCTGACTAGAAAATATCACCTGAACATCTCTATGTAAAAAAGGATATTTCACCTCAAAATGTCTCAAAAAAGTATTCACACCCCATTGTAAAGGACTTTAAGCAGTAAATCAGTATGCCTGTCCCGGAACCTGCAAGGGAGCGTGCCTTTAATGCACACTCATATTATTTCCCTATTCAGTTTACTATGAAATCTCATGAGAGTTAAGTGAAATCTCATAAGGTCACAGTAAAAGAGTTCATGACCTCAGCACTGCTGATGCTGATTGGCTGCTGTTAATTTTTTCCTTTTTTTTTTACTTGCTGCTGGGCAGTAACTGAAAGATAACTTTTTACACAGCACTTACTCTGGTGAGCTGAGGAAATTGTGAGGTAAAATAGCTTCACATTTTTTTTTTTTTTTTTTTTTAAGTTTTCAAAAAAGCTTTATTTAAAACTTTCAAAGATACAGAAACAAAACTCAAAAGTATAAAGCAATTTGCGAGTTGTTAACAAAATATTTTCTGTTACGCTCAACATAGAGCGAGTGTCCATACATGTGCTGATGACATATGATTAAAGTCAATTTACTCCTAGTAAGCAAGTGCAGTCTTCACATGATAATAGTTCTGGTAAAGTCCAGCATTGTAGCTAGGCAAGCTCTCTGTTGTCTGTGGTTTATTTTGGTATAGTGTCTATCTGGGTCACTTGCCGATTGTTGAGTGGATAGTCAAATTGCGGGGTAAGCAAACATAACAACATCACTTAACAGGTTACGATAGACAGTACAGTGGCAACCTCAACCGGGCTTCTCCCCGGCCAAGCTTGTGGGAGTTATTGTAGGTAATGGGGGTAAGTTGTCAAAGAACAGTGGTACAGGAGTGATGTCAGTCGAAGTCACAAGTCATTCAGGTCTATCAAGAGGGTTCCGTTTATGTGTCAGTGGGTGTATCAGGCGTGTATTGCTTCCACATATTTAACATTAGCTCATGTGTTTCTATGGTACCTGATCTAAGGTGATGGTATCTCTCTAAGTGGAGCAAGTTTTCTACCTGCTCTCTCCATTCTATTACTGTGGGAACTACAACGGATTTCCAGTGTTTTGGAATTAGCATTTTAGCACTGTTAATTAATAGGATAAGTAGGGTGCTTGCTATGGTATTAGACAGTTTTGGAACTCCCACAAATAGTAGGATTTGGGGGTCATTAGGAATTCTATGGTCTATAATGTCTGAAATTTGTTTGAGTACCTCTACCCAGAATGAGTCCAGCCTGTCACATTTCCACCATATGTGTGTTGGGTCTCCCACCTCCCCACATCCCCTCCAGCACTTATTGGAGGCCGTTTTGTAGATCTTATGTAGTCTGCTTGGGGTAAGATACCACCTAGTTAGGAATTTGTAGTTCATCTCCAACACCCTAGTGGAGATGGTGGATTTTTTGGTGGTCTGGAAAGCTTTATACCAGTTCTTATGGTTTAAGCTGATCCCCATCTCCCTCTCCCATGCCCTGGTGTAGGATGGCAGTTGTGTCTCATCCTTAGTTGTTAATTGTTTATATAGAATGGATATAGCGTGTCTAGGTGTATCTTCCAGTAGGCATAGGCCTTCGAATAATGTTATTTTTCTGGAGAAGTGCTGTTTATGCTGGTGTGTTGCGATAAAATGACGCATTTGTGTGTATGAGTACCAGTTCAAATGGATGTCTGGGTGGTATTCTTCAATGTCGTCTAACGTCCTAAGTTTGCCCTCCTGGAAAAAAATTGCTATTGTACTATTTTTAATGTGTCTGCCTTTCTCTAGGTGTTTGTCTTTAATAGTCCATGGGAGTGCAGGATTGTGACATAGTGAAAGCATTGGGGAGTATGTGTGCAAGATCTCTGTGGAGGTGGCTATCAGTCTGTCCCAGGTTGTGAAGAATTCAGTCAGTATTGGGTATTGGTGTATCCTATCGGGTCAGTGCTTGCCTTGGATCCAAGCTGTTGTTCCTGCATTGCATACACCCAGGATGTGTCTGTCAATTTGAACCCATTGCTTGTGTTCGCTGTTTGTGCACCAGTCTAACAGTCTGTGTAGAGCAGTGGCATTTTTGTATGAGTGGACATCAGGGACCCCTAAACCGCCCCTTTCTCTGGGCAAGTACAGTGTTTGTTTTGTAATTCTCGGCTTAATCCCTTTCCATATGAATTGTTCAATCAGTGATTGTAAGCGGGTTAGGTATTGTAGTGGCAGGTGTATTGGCGTAGTCTGTATTAAGTACAGGATCCTCGGTAGGACATTCATTTTTATTACATTTATTCTGCCCACCCAAGAGATAGATTTATTACTCCAGCTTGAGAGATCTGTTAGTAGAGATTCCTCTAATTTTTTGAAGTTGGCCAAAAATAGTCTTTATGTCTGGTGCTAAATGTATGCCCAGGTATTTCAATGTCGTGTTTTGTTTTTTTAGGGGACAGTTGGGAATTAATTGGTCTAATGTCTTATCTTCATAGGATATGTTTATCATCTCTGATTTTGTGGTGTTAACTAAAAAGTTAGAAACCTGTCCAAACTCCCTAAACATCTGAATGACTTTTGGTATGGCCAGATCTACCTTCGTGAGGGTAAGGAGAATGTCATCCGCGTATAGAGCCAGCTTGTGCTCGCTGTGTCCTATAGTGACTCCTGTAACCTGTGTGTTGTTTCTTATTTTCTGAGCTAGTGGCTCTATGGAAAGTGCGAAGAGCACCGGGGAGAGCGGGCAACCCTGTCTTGTCCCATTCTTAATATAGAATCTCTCCGAGAGTAGGCCGTTTACCTTTACTTTGGCCGTAGGGTGCGTGTATAGAGAGAAGACCTGAGCTAAAAATTTATTGCCGAATTTCATTTTTTGCATAGTTGCTTTTAGAAATAGCCAATTGACCCTATCAAAGGCTTTTTCCGCGTCAGTGGAAACTAAAACCGCTGGGATTTTGTTAACTTTGGCATAAGATATAATTTGAAGGGCCTTTATCGTGTTGTCCCTTGCCTCTCTCCCCGGCACGAACCCCACTTGATCAGTGTTAATCAGTTTGGGTAGATAGAGGTTTATTCTGGTTGAAAGTATTTTTGCAAAGATTTTTATGTCCGAGTTTAGCAATGAGATTGGGCGAAAATGTTCTGGTCTGTCTGGTGTTTTTCCCGGTTTTTGTAGTACGGTTATGTGTGCTTCTAGCATGTTTTCAGTGAAACCTGTGGTGGGTGTGAAAGAATTGAATAGGTTTGCCAAGTGTATTGCTAAGTGGTCTATGTATTTTTTATAATACTTCATGCCGAAGCCATCAGGGCCTGGGCTTTTCCCACTTGGCATGTCCTGAACTGCCTTTTTAATTTTGTCTATTGTGATGGGAGAATCTAGCTTGTCAGTGTCTTCATTCTCAAGGGTGGGCAGGTCAAGATCTGACAGATATTTTTCTATGTCTTGTGGTGTGGCATGTCCTGGGATATTATATAGTGTGGAGTAGTATTGCCTGAAGACCTCCGCGATACTTTTACTATCTTTTTGTGCTCTACCTTGTTTGTCTTGTATGTCTTGAACGTATGTGTTTAACTGTCGTCTCCTGAGAGCTCTAGCTAAGGAAGTGCCTGCTTTGTCCTGTACGTCAAAATATTTCTGCTTGAGTATAGCGGATTTCACTTGATGTTCTTTATTAAGGTGGTCCCTGAGGGACTGTCTGGCCTTAGTCAGGGATTTAAGTAATGTCTTGGACTGTGGGTCTTGTTTATGTTGTTTTTCCCAGTAGCCAATTTGTGAAAGTGTGGAATTTATAAATTGCCTTTTTTCCCTTTTCTCCCTAGCTTTTAAGGCCATGAGTTCCCCCCTTAATACGCTTTTATGTGCTTCCCATAGTGTGGCTGGTGTTATTTCTTCTGTAGCGTTCTCTCTAAAGTAGTCGGTTAATATTTTCTCTATCTCTATGCTAGTCAGCGCGTGATCTAGCATATAATCATCAAGCCTCCAAATAAATGGTTTTTGCGGCAGTTCTGGCCACTCCACAACACACTGAACAGGTGCATGGTCCGACCATGTGATCTGTAGGATTTTAGAGTCTACTATCAAGGCTAGCCCTGTTTGGTCAGTGAATAAGTAATCAATTCTCGTGTATGAGGCGTGAGGGTGGGAGTAGAAGGTGTAGTCCTTGGTTTTAGGGTTAAATGCCCTCCAAATGTCTTGTAATCTTAGTTGTTGAAGGTGGTTTTTAACTGACCTAATAACATTCTGAGGGGTGCTGGTACTTCCAGTGGATGTGTCTATGGAGGGATCTAGAGGTAGATTAAAATCTCCTCCGATGAATAGGGTTCCTTTAGCATGAACTAAGAGTGACTGGAAAATAGTCCTGAATGTATGTTGTTGCTCTTTATTGGGTAAATAGATGTTTGCAAATGTGACCGGTTTATTAAATAAGAGGCCTACTAAGATTATGTATCTGCCGTCCTTATCTTTCTCAACATAGGTGGCCTGAATGTTTACTGAATTTTTGAAAAGTATTCCCACTCCCCCTGTCTTTGATGAACCTGAGGCCAGAAATGTCGTCTTGTATTTGTGGCTTAATGTCTTTGGCTCTCTCCCCCTTTTGAAGTGCGTTTCTTGGATAAAAAGGATGTCCCCTGTGTTTTTGTACAAGTCCCTAAAGACTATAGATCTCTTTTCGGGGCTGTTTAGTCCTTTTACATTTACTGTCGTTAGTGAGAGCGTGTGGGTGCGTGAAGTCATTATTTGTTGTTAATTAATAGCTTCACATTTTTACATAGAGATGCTCAGGAGATATTTTTACAGTTATGCTGCATCACTTTCAAGTATTTAGCATATGAGTATTATGTCCCTTTAATCATTTGAACCCCACATTTTCTTTCATGATTCAGATAGAGAGTTGAATAAATAAATAAAAATTAGTTTATTTCCATTAGCGAATTTACTTGGTTTTCTTTATATTCTTTGTTGAAAAGCATTCCTTGGTAGGAATAAGAGGGGGCAGTGTCTGGAGCACTTTATGGCATGCACTGAACAATATTATACACTTTTGAGCACTAGATGGCAACAGCGTTTGCACTGATCCAAATGGCTGCCATGTACTTTTCCAGACTTGTGAACACTCTTGAGCCTACTTAAATATGCTCTTCAGCAAAAGATACCAAGGCAACTAAATAATTTGATAGTAGAAGTGAACTGGAAAGATTTTTATAAAAAATTGCATGTGCTATTTGACACATCCAAAAAACAGTTTGGGTTTATAATCCCGTAACGTATGGTGAAATTTATTTGTCCCAATCTAAACAGTGATTGGTTAACTCAGAGCACAAGCTAATTTACACATATTTATAATTGGCTACAGCAAAGTAGACCAGAAGAATGAATTCCACCAGGCTTTTCAAGAAGTTTATCTCTGTACTGCTTTTAGTTTGGTGTTATTAGAGATGTGCAGGCAAGAACATTTTGTTTCAGATGAAATTTTTGTTTAAGATATTCAGGGGAATTCGTTTCCCTGAATATTCTGTTTTCCTTTTATTTAAAACATATTAAAAATCGAATTTTCGTTAAACATTTACAGTCAATTTTGTTAAAAGGAATGTAAATGTTTTAAAGCTACAGGTTAAAAGTTCACCTATAGCTACAATGTTTACCTTAAAAAGCAAATAAAAAAACATGTGATAAGAGGCTGTCTGTAGTAGCTTAGAAAACAGGCAGACATTTAGAGGTTTAAATGTTATAAAGTATATTAATATAACAATGTTGGTTGTGCAAAGCTGGAGAATGGGTAGTAAAGGCGTTATCTATCTTTTTAAACAATAAAAATTTTAGTGTAGACTGTCCCTTTAAGCATTTAAAATAAATAAAGGAAACAAATAAATACTGATATGTTCTCAGTATTTATTCATTTTCTTTTTTTTTTGGTGAATTATTTCAATTTTTTGTTTTGTTTTGGATGTGCATGCATCTGAAAACGAATGCACATCTATTATTATTATATTATTTAAATAATTTATTTTGCTATGACGTGCTGTTTTATGCCTGTCCCTTTAATATGGCTAAAGGGACAGTCTACTCCACAATTTGTATTGTTTAAAAAGATAGATAATCCCTTTATTACCCATTCCCCAGTTTTGCAAAATCTATACGGTTATATTAATATACTTTTTACCTCTGTGATTATCTTGTATCTAAGCCTCTACAGGCTGCCTCCTTATTTCAGTTCTTTTAACACACTTACATTTTAGCGAATCAGCGCCCTCTCATAAATAATTTCACGGGCGTGAGCACAATTTTATCTACATGGCACACATGAACTAATGCCCTCTAGTTATGAAAAAATGACAAATGCATTCAGATAAAAGGCATCTTCAAGGGCTTAGGAATAAGCATATGAGCCTACCTAGGTTTAGCTTTCAACAAAGAATACCAAGAGAACAAAACAACTTTGATTATAAAAGTAAATTGGGAAGTTGCTTAAAATGACTCGCCCTATCTGAATCATGAAAGTTTAATTCTGACTAGACTGTCCCTTTAACATTTGTGCAGACTAGTGTAATTCTATGTGACGGCATACATTACAGTGAAAATATATCTGCTGAATCCCTTTCTACTAATTACATTCCCTAAGACTTTCTGATTATTGCTATGATCTTAACACATATCATCTAATTCTAGAGTAAATGTCCCATGACACAATAATGCATACAGTATTCATTTCAGTTAAATCCTAAACATTACTAGCAAATGCTTTACAAATGAACAATTATTCATCTAAACTAAAGGTCAACTTTAGTTTTTGCCAAAAATATCAACATTTGAGTTTTGATTATTATAGAGTTTGTAATAGCCTATGGTAATTAAAGGAACATGGAACCTATTCTTTTTTTCTGTCATGATTCAGATAGAGCATACCAATTTAGAACTGTTATTAATTAAATGTGCTGCAATCTATTCATATCCTATTTTGAAGGAGGAGCTATGCACTACTCTGAGCTAGCTGGCCATATCGGGTGAGCCAATGACAAGAGCAAAGATGTGTAGCCTTTAATCAGCAGCCAACTCCCAGTAGTGCAATGCTGCTCCAGATGCTTAGCTAGGTATGTACCTAGGATACCAAGTGAACAAAGCAAATATAAGTATCATGGGAAGTTGTTTAAAATGTTATGCTCTATATCAATCATAAAAGTTTAATTTGGTTTTTACTGTCCCTTTTATGTTCAAATGTAATATGTGATAATTGAATGCTATTCAATTAACGTTTTGTTATCGTCTATTGGGTAGAAACATTTGAAGTGCAGAATAAATGTTCAGGGGACATTCATTCTAAATCACTGGTTTTCAAACTTTTACTCAGGCCTCCCTAACAGGCCAGATATTCAGGATTACCTTAGGTGAGAGTAGGTAAAATAACCACGTTTACTAATCATCTGATTATTTCATCTGCGCTCTAGTTCAGATATCATAAAAATCTGGCCTGTTAGAGAGGCCTGAGAATAGGTTTGAAAACCAGTGTTCTAAAGTCTAATGTCAGAATTCCAACAGTTAACCATCACATCTTATTGTGTGCCCCCCAAACCCATATATCATCAGCTCAATTGTTTACATAAGTTTGTGTATGTTTCAATTGTGGCAGTTTAGTGTAGGAGACAGTTATATACTAGACTTGTGCGCGGCAGAAAAATTTGTTTCGGTTCGTTTCGGACTGATTCGGATGTTTTCAAATTTTGTTTTTGGATCGATTCGAATTTGAATACATTTGAATGCATTCATTTCAGATTCATTCGGATTCATTCAGATTCTAATAAATTCGGATGTATTCGGTTCAGATTCGTTTCGTAAATTCGGAAGTTCGGTATGTGTTAGGTGGGATGTGCTGTGTATTAGATTAGTATTATGTACTGTAATATTAGGTGTAAACCACAGCAGAGTGATATAACCTAATACAGTGGTCGCCAACCAGTGGTCCATGGACCACTGGTGGTCCACGAGAAGATGTTGGTGGTCCTTGACACCATCAAGCAGGAATCAATCTCCTCTGATGGTGTCACTACCGTTGCGCCGCAACTCCCTACAGTGCCTGACTGGACATCAGCGTAAACCGACGGAGGAGAAGTTAAATTACAATCTCCCTACGCAAATTGCGTAGCACTGCGCAACTTGCGTAGCTAGAGTGTATTTTTATCTCCTCCCACCCGGCATGCTGCTCAGAGAAAGATGTTTCCATTCTACAGCCAGCAGAGGTTAGTATAGTGTCGGCTTGAAATAGTGGAATTAAAGTATTTAAAAAAGAAAATCTTAAAAAAACAATTTCTCTCTCATAAACACATAGAGGTTTGTACCTTCTTTAAAAAATTCATGTTAGTGGTCCACGGGATTCAAAACTGTGAGTTTAGTGGTCCCCGAGGTCTGAAAGGTTGGCGACCCCTGACCTAATATACTGTACAATACGAGTGTAATTGTGATTAGTCCATGGCCATTCGAATGTAACAAATAAATCTGAACTAATTCAGATTTATTTGTTAGTTTCGTTGCTACAGTAATTCCGAAATTCAAATCGATTCGAAGCTCCGAATTTTACAAATTTGTCCGAATTTCAATTCGGAACTAAATGAAATGCACATGTCTATTATCTACATGAACACTATTAATTACAATTACTTACAAATCACTAGTTTGTGTCTACATGTGCTGTTACAACACTAAGGCTAGATTACGAGTGTAGCAGTAATTATCGCTCCCGGTTGCACGTTAACTCCAGTCTACTTCTGCACATTGGTTAGCATGCGTATTACAAGTTGAAAGTAAATATTTTTCACTGCAGTTACGTGCCGTCATAGGAGTCAGTATGAGAGAAGAGAAAAGTTTTAAGGAGCATTTAAAAAAAATAATAATTAATTGGTCTTTGAAGATTCATGATTGCATAAATGTACCCCCCCCCCCTCTGTCCACCAATGTTGTACAATGAACTACTAATGTCACAGTATATGAGCGAATAACAATCCATTCCTGGCATGTTGCGCAATGAAGTAGAGGCAACATGGTTATGTTGGGTACTTGGCTAATTTATAATGAACCATGAAAACCAGCGCCACCCAGTGGGGCTTCTTTGTGACCCATATGCTCCCAACAGAGGCTGACAGCTCTCCAGCCGCCTCTATATTATGGATCAGCAGAATTGCACTGTGAAATAAGTGACGAGTCACATCACGTGACTGTCTTAGACTGGAGGGAAGAGGGAAGAAGCTGCAGAGAGATACTGAGTCACGTGTGGCGAAGATGGATGCAGCGTGAGAAAGAGGCAGCAAGACTTTTAGAGAGGACTCAGGAGAACTGTCATGGACTAACGCTGGTGCCGATGTGTGTGAGACGAAGCTGCAAAAGCAACTTGAAATTAAGGTCAAACAGGACAGGAGAGCAGTAGTCTACGGTAGAAGCTGTAGTCATGTATGAATGATCACTGATCAGACACACAGGTGGCCCTAGTATTAAGCAGGAGATTAAACTTTTTTTTAACTTTTCTTTGAATGTTCATATCTTGCCTGAAGGGACACAATTTTGCAGCCGACACATGGGCATTTGTTGTGAGAATAGAGGAGGGGTGGAGCAAATTGGGTTTGCATTGCAGCCTTTAGAAGCTGCATTGGCTCCTAGTTCATTCCTTTGCTCAGAAGCTGGGGTGTACTGACTCTGAGCTGTGGGGACAGGGTGGTAACGTATGAGTAACCTGGGTTACTATCAATTGTGGTTATGGACAGCAGTTGCTAAGGGTTGAGTTGCTTTGTGCAAACTCCTCTTCTAAAGCATTAGGATTCACTTGCAGAGAGTTATTAATACATGCCACTACCTGCTGCATTGTCTCTCACAGCCCTGCTAGACTGAGACGTCTATCTCCTGCAATGCTTCTCCCTCCCCCTTCCATCTCTTCCCAGCGCGCGCGGAACTGTGCTGTTGTGACAGCATACAGAGCAGGTGTATGTTATTGGAAGGAGTGATTTAGTTGCCAGCCAATAGATAAGGTAAGGGGCTGTGTCTGCAGGCTGCTGTCAACAGTAGCTCAAATACCTTTTCCCATGCTGACAATTGTGCTTCGTGGCTGATCTAATAATATGTTCCTTTGCCAGCTTCTCCCTGATTATAAACTACATTCTGTAACCGTTACTTCCATGTTTAAGGTGGATAATTGTCCTGGAGCCCTCATCTCTTTACTATCCAGATACCAGAAATACCAGTATTGTTTGATCTTGCATTTAATTTGCAAACTACTTTTTTAAAAACTTTCATAGTTTTGATATGAGTTCCTAGTGCTTAAAGGGACACTAAACACATGCTTAAAATCCTTAAATCTTGCTCCTTCTAATCAATCAAAATCAAGTTAGCATGAATGTCTATGCCAACTTGTCATCTTACCCCAAATTGTTAAAAAAAAGTGTTTTCAATAACAATGGTTTACATGTGCTCTTTGCGTATATGCATGCCGCCATATTGTGACGTGCGTTACACACAGGTACACCAGTCACATGACACGCACGCATATTGTTCTATTATGTATTTGCTGCTTAGAGGAATCACATCTGCAGCACACGCTCACTGTGATGCATGCAGTAGCAGCACATGTGATTCTTGCAGAGCGTGTGCTGCAGTGTTTGTAGAGATATTGTTTCAAATGTGACTAATAGTAATAAGTATTTTCAACAAAGTAATACATAAGTTAGTAAATGAACGGCTTCAGGAACAAGAATTGAAAGTAGCAAGTTCTGGGGAGGAAGGGGGAGATCAGCCCGGAAATAAAGGATAAGCCTTGCATAGGAAAATACAAGCTCCGGTTATATCAAATGGTTGCCAAGCACTCCTGACCCTGCAGTGCATAATACTGCACTGGGAGATCCTTACACTTCCAGCCCAAAAGTTAGAATACTCCTTGGGCTCAAAGCGTGACTCCTACTGCCGGCTAACAAAAGGCAGCCTAGTCTGTCACTGCCAGGGAGCGTTTGCAAACTCCACAACTGCAGCCTGTTACCAGCGTCTGGAAACTCTACATACTGGGGAGCATGTTCAAACTAATGTCAATCACTTAGCTGGCAGTAGGAGTCATGCTTTGAGCCCAAGGAGTAATCTAACTTTCGGGCTGGAAAGGTAAGGATCTCCCAGTGCAGTATTATACACTGCAGGGGCAGGAGTGCTTGGCAACCATTTGAAATAACCAGAGCTTGTATTTTCCTATGCAAGGCTTAGCCTTTATTTCTGGGCTGATCTCCCCCTTCCTCCCCAGAGCTTGCTACTTTCAATTCTTGTTCCTGAAGCCGTGCATTTACTAACTTATGTATTACTATGTTGAAAATACTTATTACTATTAGTCACATTTGAAACAATATCTCTACAAACACTGCAGCACACGCTCTGCAAGAATCACATGTGCTGCTACTGCATGCATCACAGTGAGCGTGTGCTGCAGATGTGATTCCTCTAAGCAGCAAATACTTAATAGATCAATATGCGTGCGTGTCATGTGACTGGTGTACCTGTGTGTAACGCACGTCACAATATGGCGGCATGCATACACACAAAGAGCACAGGTAAACCATTGTTTTAAAACATTTTTTTTGAACAATTTGTGTTAAGATGACAAGTTGGCATAGACATTCATGCTAACTTGATTTTGATTGATTAGAAGGAGCAAGATTTAAGGATTTTAGCAGGCAGGTGTTTAGTGTCCCTTTAAATGTATATTTTATCATTTATAGTGCACATTCACATTTAAAATTGTTCTGATAATCTATAACTGATGACTTATAAAGTAATTACAGTTACATTAATTTTTGCCAAAGTAAAACAATATATATATATATATAAATCTTTGTGGATGTGTTTATCCAAGTGTATGTTGTATGTATGCATGAATGAATGTGTGTAAATATACATGCATGTCTGTGTGTGTGTATGTATGTATGTATGAGTGTATTTTGTGTGTGTGTGAGCATGTATTTATGTATGCCTTGCACGCCAGTCTGTAGCTTGTAAATCTGCCAGATTTTTTATTTTATTTACAAAATAGCCATAGGTGTTTAATTTCAGGTCTTTTGCAGGTATTATACCTGATATGTACTGAGATATTCACACAAACAATTAGGCATTGAACATTCAAACCAGTTCTTTGTAGGATACATTGGAAGCCTAAAATATAATGTGGGTCTGCAACATGTTGAACAGCTGTATGTTTTGGAGGATTTCAGTCTAAGGCAATCCTGGGTTCTTTTACAGTTAGATAAAAAGGTTAATTTATTGTATGTGATTTTAGGTTTTAGAGACTGTAAAATCATGTATAATGAGAAAACTGCAATTAGCTCTTTAGCTGCTAACAATTTTCTTGTTCAGCAAAGATTCTGAGTGTTTTCGCCAGGCAATATCTAGGTTGTAGTATTTGTATTTGATTTTGAATTTTTTTTTTCTTTCATCACTCAGAGCATACAATTTTAAACAACTTTCCAATTTACTGCTATTTGCAAATTTGCTTTATTCTTTTGGCATCTTTTGTTAAAGAAGCATCATTTCACTACTGGGACCTAGATAATCACATTGGCCGAGCTAATGACAAGAGGCATATATGTGCAGCCACCAATCAGCAATTAACTCCCAGTAGGGCATTTTTGCTCCTGTGCCTACCTAGGTATGGTTTTCAACAAAGGATACCAAGAGAACACAGCAAATAAAATAATAGAAGTAAATTGGGAAGTTGTTTAAAATGTCATTTCTAGGTAACTGAAGAGGTAAATAAGTGTGTGTCCCTCTGTGTGTGTGTGTGCCTGTGCATGTGTCCCTCTGTATGTGTGTCCCTCTGTGTGTGTGTGTCCCTCTGTGGGTTTGTGTGCCTGTGTGTGTCCCTCTGTGTGTGTGTCAAATAATAGTGTGTTTGTTATTCTGTGTGTGTGTCTGTGTGTGTGTGTCTGTGTGTGTGTGTCTGTGTGTGTGTGTGTGTGTGTGTGTCTCTGTTTGTGTATGTGTGTCAGGGTGCCAGGAATCAGACTGAGACGAGAAGTGCAAAAATAATCACACCTTTATTAATAGCAAAGAATAATAAAAAGTCCACAAGTCAAATAACAAGTCAGGAGTCAAAACTAGAGCTGGTAGTCAGACAAGCCGAGTCAGGAGCCAAAGCGAGTAGTCAGACGAGCCGGAATCAGGAGAACAGCAGAGTCAGGAACAAGCCAAGGATCAGGAACCAGGAGGAACATCAGACAGCCAGGTAATACACAAGAGCTCTCACAAACAGGTCTGAGACAATGCAAGGGCAAAGCATACTGAACAAAGGCCCTTTAAATAATAAGTGATGACATCACAATTCTGAGACTGCATCCTGTCTCACATGGATGATGTAAACCAGTCTGGCCATAAAAGGAAGTACAGGAAGTGAGCAGCATCTCCCAGAATGCACCAAAGTCAGCAAGAGAGGTGAGTAAAATGGCTGCCAGCAGCACATGGCAAACAAGTCAGGAAAAAACCCTGACAATGTGTCCCTGTGTGTGAGTCCATCTGTGTTTGTTCCTCTGTGTGTGTGCCTGTGTGTGTGTCCCTGTGAGTGTGGGTGTCCCTGTGTGTGTGTGTCCCTTTGTGTTTGTCTTTGTCCCTCTGTTTGTAAATTTTTTTTATTGTATCTAATATATCAGCACTCTGGTTCTGATACTAGCCAGTGCCTCATCAGCCACTGACCTCACCGCACGTCACTGTTTCACTGGAGCACTAACCTGATCCAGGCAAACAACAGAAGTTAGAATATCATGACCGCATTAAGATACTCTTCCATAGACTTCAATAGAGAGAGAACAGTGGGAAAAAAACACCCATACTCGGTCTCTAACCCAAATAACCAAAAGCCCCCTACTATATTAACCTTTAACCTGCCACAAAGCCCCCCACAAAGTCCCCACTACACTGTTAATCCCTAAACCACCACATAGTCCTCTCTACTCTCCTTCAGCTTGAATTGAAACACATTCTTTCCCAAAACTCAGAGAAAATACAGACTTTTCCACTCAGCTGCTTCATCTGCCCTCTAACTTACTACAGCTTGAATTGAAACACATTCTCTCCCAAAAATCAGAGAAAATACACAGACTTTTCCACTCAGCTGCTTCATCTGCCCTCTAACTTACTACAGCTTGAATTGAAACACATTCTCTCCCAAAACTCAGAGAAAATACACAGACTTTTCCACTCAGCTGCTTCATCTGCCCTCTAACTTACTACAGCTTGAATTGAAACACATTCTCTCCCAAAACTCAGAGAAAATACACAGACTTTTCCACTCAGCTGCTTCATCTGCCCTCTAACTTACTACAGCTTGAATTGAAACACATTCTCTCCCAAAACTCAGAAAATACACAGACTTTTCCACTCAGCTGCTTCATCTGCCCTCTAACTTACTACAGGTAGCCTTCTGGAAAACACCTTCCCTCCCACCCCAAGCTCACTTCCTCATTTATAGATAGTCTCCCACACAACTTTCACTCTCCTGAAATGACAGGTGCAAACACTGATCAGCACATCCTTCCATTCCCTTAACCCTATAGAATACACAGTACTTTTGTTTTATTATGTTTCATATACCTTTTGTTCCCTTATGCAATTGTTACAGTAATTCTGTGCCTTATGTTTTTAACTGGTTCCCAATTCTGTAAAAATGCTCAATATATTCATATTCCTTTTTGCTACCCTTTGTCTCTATAACAAACTATACTATTCAATTACTCCTTCTCCCTCTCCACCTGCACTGTTCATTAGCCCATCTCTCTTAAACTCACCTTACTTTTCTACTCACAAACTTTACCTATTCCTAAACACTCTCTCTACCCCCTGCAGCTCATCTCAAAAGCAGTCTCATTACTGCAAATCTGTATGTCATCTCATGTCACTCTCCCTCTTGCTTCTACTTACTGCTGGTGACATCTCCCCTAATCCTGGTCCCCAACCACAGACAAGCCGTGCACATCCATGCATACCATCCCATAGACTCAGAAAACAAAACTTTGCACACCTTACTCACATTCCTCTTGCATCTAAAGCCACTACCCCTTTCACTTGTGCACTCTGGAACTCTCGCTCTGTTTGCAACAAACTCACTTCTATACATGACCTCTTCATCTCCTGCTCCCTCAACCTTCTGGCCCTAACAGAAATCTGGCTCTCTCCCCTAGACACAGCATCCACTGCTGTTCTGTCACATGGGGGTCTCCACTTCAGCCACACTCCTAGGTCTGGTAACAGACAAGGAGGTGGTGTAGGTATTTTACTTTCCTCTCGTTGCACCTTTCAACAAATACATCCTATCTCTTCCCTCACTTTTCCCTTATTCGAAACCCACATGATTCGCTTATTCTCCCCTCTCTCTGTACGTGTTGCAGTCATATACCGACCCCCTGGCTCCTCAACTCAATTTCTAGATCACTTGGCTGCCTTGCTACCCTATTTCCTTTCCTCAGGCACCCCTGCCCTCATTCTTGGCGACTTCAACATCCCCCTTAACAATCCCACTGCCTCATCTGCTAAACAACTTCTGCAACTCACTTCCTCTTTCGGTCTGTCACAATGGACTGATTCTCCCACTCACAAATATGGTCACTCTCTTGACCTGATCTTTAGCTATCGATGCACTCTCTCAAACTTCTCAAACTCCCCTTTTCCTCTTTCTGACCACCATCTCCTAACTTGCAACATATCATCCCTTCCTACAACTCTCCCTCCTTCTACTCCTCACACCAAACTTCACAGAAGCATTATGTCTTTAGATCAGCAACAACTTGCTAGTTCCCATAAACCACTCCTCTCATCCTTCTCCTCCTTTTCCTGCCCTGAACAATCTATCTGCCACTATAATTCCACCCTTATCTGTCCTTGACAATCTCGCCCCTCTTACCATTGCTCGGAAATCACACACTCATCCCTAGCCCTGGCTTACTCCTCTGACACGGTACCTACGCAGATGTTCCTGTACTGCTGAACAGCATTGGAGAAAATCACGGAGTTCAGCTGATTTTCTTCATTACAAATTCATCTTGAACTCCTACTATTCTGCCCTTAATCTCCACAAGCAACACTACTTCTCTACTCTTATCTTTCTTCTAACCCAAAACGTCTATTCTTCACTTTAAATACTCTCCTCCGCCCTCCCCCACTTCCTAATACCACTTCTCTGTCAGCTCAAGACTTTGCCAGTCACTTCATTAACAAAATTGACTCCATCAGACATGAAATCAGCTCTCAACATAATTCCTTTCTCCCCCCCCCCCCCCAAACACTCTCACTCAACCACAACCCTCATAACCTGAAACTTAGTTCATTCTCCCCTGTTACTGAAGAAGAAGTTTCGGCACTTATACTGAGCTCTCACCTCACTACCTGTCCCCTTGACCCTATCCCCTCACAGCTACTCCCCTCCCTCTCTGCTACCCTTACCCCTATACTAACATACATTTTCAACCTCTCCCTCAGCACTGATACATTTCCCTCATCGATGAAACATGCAGTGGTCACACCTATCCTCAAAAAACCTTCCCTTGATCCTACCTCCCCATCCAACTACTGCCCTATTTCCCTCCTCCCTCTTGCTTCAAAGCTTCTCGAAAAACTAGTATATGCACGCCTATCCCATTTCCTTACGTTAAACTCCCTTCTTTTTTTTTTTTTTTCAATTTTTCTTCGTTCTCTTGCTATCTTTATTTATTTATTTTTTTTATAATTAAAGTTTTTATTGAGGTCGTGCGAAAACAATACAACATATATGAAACATCATATCCTTGCAACAGACATAGATGGTACATTTCAGTTTGATAGCTTTTGCGCAGATACAAATAACATAATTTATGTAAGAACTTACAAGATAAATTAATTTCTTTCATATTAGCAAGAGTCCATGAGCTAGTGACGTATGGGATATACATTCCTACCAGGAGGGTCAAAGTTTCCCAAACCTCAAAATGCCTACAAATACACCCCTCACCACACCCACAAATCAGTTTAACGAATAGCCAAGAAGTGGGGTGATAAGAAAAAAGTGCGAAAGCATATAAAATAAGGAATTGGAATAATTGTGCTTTATACAAAAAAATCATAACCACCACAAAAAAAGGGCGGGCCTAATGGACTCTTGCTAATATGAAAGAAATGAATTTATCAGGTAAGTTCTTACATAAATTATGTTTTCTTTCATGTAATTAGCAAGAGTCCATGAGCTAGTGACGTATGGGATAATGACTACCCAAGATGTGGATCTTTCCACGCAAGAGTCACTAGAGAGGGAGGGATAAAATAAAGACAGCCAATTCCTGCTGAAAATAATCCACACCCAAAATAAAGTTTAATGAAAAACATAAACAGAAGATTCAAAATGAAACCGCTGCCTGAAGTACTTTTCTACCAAAAACTGCTTCAGAAGAAGAAAATACATCAAAATGGTAGAATTTAGTAAAAGTATGCAAAGAGGACCAAGTTGCTGCTTTGCAAATCTGATCAACCGAAGCTTCATTCTTAAACGCCCAGGAAGTAGAAACTGACCTAGTAGAATGAGTTGTAATCCTTTGAGGCGGAGTTTTACCCGACTCAACATAGGCATGATGAATTAAAGATTTCAACCAAGATGCCAAAGAAACGGCAGAAGCTTTCTGGCCTTTTCTAGAACCGGAAAAGATAACAAATAGACTAGAAGTCTTTCGGAAAGACTTAGTAGCTTCAACATAATATTTCAAAGCTCTAACAACATCCAAAGAATGCAACGATTTCTCCTTAGAATTCTTAGGATTAGGACATAATGAGGGAACCACAATTTCTCTACTAATGTTGTTGGAATTCACAACCTTAGGTAAAAATTCAAAAGAAGTTCGCAACACCGCCTTATCCTGATGAAAAATCAGAAAAGGAGACTCACAAGAAAGAGCAGATAATTCAGAGACTCTATACAAAAAGTGTGATAAATCAGCAGCGCCTAAAAACAACAAAAATCAAATATCAGAGACTCTTCTGGCAGAAGAGATCGCCAAAAGGAACAAAACTTTCCAAGAAAGTAATTTAACGTCCAATGAATGCATGGGTTCAAAAGGAGGAGCTTGAAGAGCCCCCAGAACCAAATTCAAACTCCAAGGAGGAGAAATTGACTTAATGACAGGTTTTATACGAACCAAAGCTTGTACAAAACAATGAATATCAGGAAGATTAGCAATCTTTCTGTGAAAAAGAACAGAAAGAGCAGAGATTTGTCCTTTCAAAGAACTTGCGGATAAACCTTTATCTAAACCATCCTGAAGAAACTGTAAAATTCTCGGAATTCTAAAAGAATGCCAAGAAAAATGATGAGAAAGACACCAAGAAATATAAGTCTTCCAGACTCTATAATATATCTCTCTAGATACAGATTTACGAGCCTGTAACATAGTATTAATCACAGAGTCAGAGAAACCTCTTTGACCAAGAATCAAGCGTTCAATCTCCATACCTTTAAATTTAAGGATTTGAGATCCTGATGGAAAAAAGGACCTTGCGACAGAAAGTCTGGTCTTAGCGGAAGAGTCCACGGATGGCAAGAGGCCATCCGGACAAGATCCGCATACCAAAACCTGTGAGGCCATGCCGGAGCTACCAGCAAAACAAACGAGCATTCTTTCAGAATCTTGGAGATTACTCTTGGAAGAAAAACTAGAGGCGGAAAGATATAGGCAGGATGATACTTCCAAGGAAGTGATAATGCATCCACTGCTTCTGCCTGAGGATCCCAGGATCTGGACAGATACCTGGGAAGTTTCTTGTTTAGATGAGACGCCATCAGATCTATTTCTGGAAGCTCCCACATTTGAACAATCTGAAGAAATACCTCTGGGTGAAGAGACCATTTGCCCGGATGCAACGTTTGGCGACTGAGATAATCCGCTTCCCAATTGTCTATACCTGGGATATGAACCGCAGAGATTAGACAGGAGCTGGATTCCGCCCAAACCAGAATTCGAGATACTTCTTTCATAGCCAGAGGACTGTGAGTCCCTCCTTGATGATTGATGTATGCCACAGTTGTGACATTGTCTGTCTGAAAACAAATGAACGATTCTCTCTTCAGAAGAGGCCAAGACTGAAGAGCTCTGAAAATTGCACGGAGTTCCAAAATATTGATCGGTAATCTCACCTCCTGAGATTCCCAAACTCCTTGTGCCGTCAGAGATCCCCACACAGCTCCCCAACCTGTAAGACTTGCATCTGTTGAAATTACAGTCCAGGTCGGAAGAACAAAAGAAGCCCCCTGAATTAAACGATGGTGATCTGTCCACCACAGAGAGTGTCGTACAATCGGTTTTAAAGATATTAATTGAGATATCTTTGTGTAATCCCTGCACCATTGATTCAGCATACAGAGCTGAAGAGGTCGCATGTGAAAACGAGCAAAGGGGATCGCGTCCGATGCAGCAGTCATAAGACCTAGAATTTCCATGCATAAGGCTACCGAAGGGAATGATTGTGACTGAAGGTTTCGACAAGCTGAAATCAATTTTAGACGTCTCTTGTCTGTCAAAGACAGAGTCATGGACACTGAATCTATCTGGAAACCCAAAAAGGTTTCCCTTGTCTGAGGAGTCAATGAACTTTTTAGTGAATTGATCCTCCAACCATGATCTTGAAGAAACAACACAAGTCGATTCGTATGAGATTCTGCTAAATGTAAAGACTGAGCAAGTACCAAGATATCGTCCAAATAAGGAAATACCACAATACCCTGTTCTCTGATTACAGACGGAAGGGCACCGAGAACCTTTGTAAAAATTCTTGGAGCTGTAGCTAGGCCAAACGGCAGAGCCACAAACTGGTAATGCTTGTCCAGAAAAGAGAATCTCAGGAACTGATAATGATCTGGATGAATCGGAATATGCAGATATGCATCCTGTAAATCTATTGTGGACATATAATGCCCTTGTTGAACAAAAGGCAAGATAGTCCTTACAGTTACCATTTTGAACGTTGGTATCCTTACATAACGATTCAATATTTTTAGATCCAGAACTGGTCTGAAGGAATTCTCCTTCTTTGGTACAATGAAGAGATTCGAATAAAACCCCAGCCCCTGTTCCAGAACTGGAACTGGCATAATTACTCCAGCCAACTCTAGATCTGAAACACATTTCAGAAATGCTTGAGCTTTCACTGGATTTACTGTGACATGGGAAAGAAAAAATCTCTTTGCAGGAGGTCTTATCTTGAAACCAATTCTGTACCCTTCTGAAACAATGTTCTGAATCCAAAGATTGTGAACAGAATTGATCCAAATTTCTTTGAAAAAACGTAACCTGCCCCCTACCAGCTGAGCTGGAATGAGGGCCGCACCTTCATGTGGACTTAGAAGCTGGCTTTGCTTTTCTAGAAGGCTTGGATTTATTCCAGACTGGAGATGGTTTCCAAACTGAAACTGCTCCTGAGGATGAAGGATCAGGCTTTTGTTCTTTGTTGAAACGAAAGGAACGAAAACGATTATTAGCCCTGTTTTTACCCTTAGATTTTTTATCCTGTGGTAAAAAAGTTCCTTTCCCACCAGTAACAGTTGAGATAATAGAATTCAACTGAGAACCAAATAATTTGTTATCTTGGAAAGAAATGGAAAGTAGAGTCGATTTAGAAGACATATCAGCATTCCAAGTTTTAAGCCATAAAGCTCTTCTAGCTAAAATAGCTAGAGACATAAACCTGACATCAACTCTGATAATATAAAAAATGGCATCACAGATAAAATTATTAGCATGTTGAAGAAGAATAATAATATTATGAGAATCATGATCTGTTACTTGTTGCGCTAAAGTTTCCAACCAAAAAGTTGAAGCTGCAGCAACATCAGCCAATGATATAGCAGGTCTACGAAGATTACCTGAACACAGATAAGCTTTTCTTAGAAAGGATTCAATTTTCCTATCTAAAGGATCCTTAAAGGAAGTACCATCTGACGTAGGAATAGTAGTACGTTTAGCAAGGGTAGAAATAGCCCCATCAACTTTAGGGATTTTGTCCCAAAATTCTAATCTGTCAGACGGCACAGGATATAATTGCTTAAAACGTTTAGAAGGAGTAAATGAATTACCCAAATTATTCCATTCTCTGGAAATTACTTCAGAAATAGCACCAGGAACAGGAAAAACTTCTGGAATAACCACAGGAGATTTAAAGACCTTATCTAAACGTTTAGATTTAGTATCAAGAGGACCAGAATCCTCAATTTCTAAAGCAATTAGTACTTCTTTAAGTAAAGAACGAATAAATTCCATTTTAAATAAATATGAAGATTTATCAGCATCAACCTCTGAGACAGAATCCTCTGAACCAGAAGAGTCATTAGAATCAGAATGATGATGTTCATTTAAAAATTCATCTGTATAAAGAGAAGTTTTAAAAGATTTTTTATGTTTACTAGAAGGAGGAATAACAGACATAGCCTTCTTGATGGATTCTGAAACAAAATCTCTTATGCTATCAGGAACATTCTGAACATTAGATATTGATGGAACTGCAACAGGTAATGGTTCATTACTAAAGGAAATATTATCTGCATTAACAAGTTTGTCATGACAATTAATACAAACAACAGCTGGAGGAACAGCTACCAAAAGTTTACAGCAGATACACTTAGCTTTGGTAGTTCCAGCACCAGACAGCGATTTTCCTGAAGTATCTTCTGACTCAGATGCAACGTGAGACATCTTGCAATATGTAAGAGAAAAAACATATAAAGCAAAATTGATCAAATTCCTTAAATGACAGTTTCAGGAATGGGAAAAAATGCCAAGGAACAAGCTTCTAGCAACCAGAAGCAAAGAAAAATGAGACTTAAATAATGTGGAGACAAAAGCGACGCCCATATTTTTTTAGCGCCAAATAAGACGCCCACATTATTTGGCGCCTAAATGCTTTTGGCGCCAAAAATTACGCCACTTCCGGAACGCCGACATTTTTTGGCGCAAAAGAACGTCAAAAATGATGCAACTTCCGGCGACACGTATGACGCCGGAAACAGAAAAGATTTTTTTGCGCCAAAAAAGTCTGCGCCAAGAATGACGCAATAAAATGAAGCATTTTCAGCCCCCGCGAGCCTAACAGCCCACAGGGAAAAAAGTCAAATTTTTAAGGTAAGAAAAATAATTGATTCAAGTGCATTATCCCAAATATGAAACTGACTGTCTGAAAATAAGGAATGTTGAACATCCTGAGTCAAGGCAAATAAATGTTTGAATACATATATTTAGAACTTTATTAAAAAAAGTGCCCAACCATAGCTTAGAGTGTCACAGAAAATAAGACTTACTTACCCCAGGACACTCATCTACATGTTTGTAGAAAGCCAAAACAGTACTGAAACGAAAATCAGCAGAGGTAATGGTATATATATATAAGAGTATATCGTCGATCTGAAAAGGGAGGTAAGAGATGAATCTCTACGACCGATAACAGAGAACCTATGAAATAGACCCCGTAGAAGGAGATCACTGCATTCAAAATAGGCAATACTCTCCTCACTTCCCTCTGACATTCACTGCACGCTGAGAGGAAAACCGGGCTCCAACCTGCTGCGGAGCGCATATCAACGTAGAATCTAGCACAAACTTACTTCACCACCTCCATAGGAGGCAAAGTTTGTAAAACTGATTTGTGGGTGTGGTGAGGGGTGTATTTGTAGGCATTTTGAGGTTTGGGAAACTTTGCCCCTCCTGGTAGGAATGTATATCCCATACGTCACTAGCTCATGGACTCTTGCTAATTACATGAAAGAAATAAAATTCTCCAAGTAAATAATTTTGTAGAAAAGAACAAACAAACATTGGAACCTCTTTTCCTTTTCATAAACTAAAATTAGCAATTTGAGCGGTCACATTAGGACCTATAGACTTAGAGTAGTTTAGTAGTTTAGTTTAGTGGTTTTTAAATGGTAGCAATAGTGAAAATATAATTTTGCGATGTAGCTAGCATTGAAAAATATAGAAGTCTATTGAGCTAGATACCCAAGCAGTCTAGTTGCGCTAGGCATAGAGGACAAGGTCAACTTTATATTATGCTGCAAGGGTTATTAGTAAACAAAATTAAAAAAAAAGCTATAGTTAGGGTGCGGCACAGGAAAGATAGGCAGCATAGTTAGCCTTCCTACAAAAGGAGGTGTATTATGGAGGGAAGGGGGGGGGGAGGTGATAAAGTGAATATAATAAGTAAAGTATACAGCTTAGGAACTAAGAAGCTCATTGTGGGTTAGGAGAGGGCAATTAAATAAATGTGATAGATAGCAAATATTAAGTAGGCAGGCTTTAGTGTTACAGGACAACATATTCATACATAAAATCTCAGGAACATAGTGGTTAACAGGGGAAAAATAAGAGCGGACTGGTAACATTTTAAATTAGTGGTGTATCTGGCATAATAAAGCCTAGTTCTAAACTTTACAGAGCTAATATGAAACAGAGACAGAGCATACAGTAACCATCATATAGAACAGCTTTAACATGTGGATAATAAAATATTAATACGGCATGAAACCGAGGTGTAACATTTTTAAAGTGAATAAACTACGTACAGTATCATATTCCATATCACTGCATCCTTATCTAGTGATCACAGTCTACTATATTGAGAGATTGTAGGTGTATCTGAAACTTAGTGAACCACCTTACCAGAAAAACTGTAAAACATAAATCAAATGGTGGCTTAAGGTGGCCCACGAGGCTGATTGAAAGTTAGGCAGAGTTAGATAACTGCTATTTTCCAAAACGTTGCCTAGTAAGTACATACTGCAGCCAGGGTCCTAATAATTGGTAATGCAAAAACGTGTGCTCCCAGACAAAGACAATATGCTCCATACTGTAAAAAAAAGTCTCTTAATACTCTATTACCACAAGTGTCTCCTTTATTGAGGGCCCCGTAGTACCCTCAGTGTCTCTCATTTAACCTATCCCAACCGGCCAGAGTAATGGAGCTCCTGCATATGGAAGATAGCAGGTTCCAGGATTGATCTCCAGTAAAGTGCAGCTACTGACCTCTAAAGGGGTAACAACCAGTACAGCTTTCTGCTTAGATCTCCTCTGTGCCTGACTGAGATGAGTGACCAGGACAGCAAAATGGTAAGCGGGAGATGGGGTAAGTGAAATCCGTACACTGCGCTGGATCATCTCAGGTGTACTCTTGGGCATCATTTCTTTTGTCTCCCGTATTGCAAGGCAAGCCGGAGTTGCGCGCTGGGGCTCCCAAGCGATACTTCCAGGACAGGCTGCGGCAAGGTCGACATTGCAAGGAGCAGGCACTGTAGATTCCGTCCTCCCGAATTTGAAAGCCTCCTCTAGCGCTAGTGTAAAAGCCTCGTGGTAGTCATCCAAGAGGCTGGAGAGCTCTCTGAGGATAAGGGCTGCAAATGTCATTGTGCTCTTAAGAGATCCGAGGCCAATTTAAGTTAGGCAGACAGTTTAATCACTCACGTTAGGCTCCACGTGGTTAGGGAAATGGCCGCTCCTGGGAACTCTGAGAGTCAATATCATCCTGTCTGGGGAATTTTCCAACATAGAGTATTATTGTTTTTTTAGATTTAGCTCCAGTACATCTCCTAAGCCACTAATCTCCCCAAAAGCATTACAAAATGAAGTCCTTAGTAGTTGATAAGCTGAATTTTAATGAGAAATACAGCAGGAGCTCCTGAGGTGTGCCTTAAACTCCCTTCTTGACCCGCTGCAATCTGGATCCCTATCACTCCACAGAGACAGC
Source organism: Bombina bombina (assembly GCF_027579735.1). Lineage (NCBI taxonomy): Eukaryota > Metazoa > Chordata > Amphibia > Anura > Bombinatoridae > Bombina > Bombina bombina. The sequence goes on along the minus strand of NC_069503.1, from coordinate 1,024,744,504 downwards.
TATTGTTAAGGTCACCAACGACCTACTTACAGCAAAATCAAAAGGCCACTTCTCTCTGCTTATCCTCCTTGATCTGTCTGCAGCCTTTGACACTGTCGACCACCCTCTTTTGCCCCAAACCCTCCAATCCTTCGGCATCTGTAACAGATCCCTTTTGTGTCTCTCTTCCTATGTATCAAACCGTACCTTCAGTGTAGCCTTCTCTGGGGCCTCCTCTGCCCTGTCACCACTTTCTGTCGGAGTACCGCAAGGCTCTGTCCTCGGTCCCCTTCTCTTCTCAATCTATACGTCATCACTAGGCTCCCTAATTAAGTCCCAAGGTTTCCAATATCATTTGTATGTCGACGACACCCAAATCTACTTCTCTGCACCAGACCTATCTCCTTCCTTGCTAATCCGTGTCACTAACTGTCTTTCTCACATCTCTTCCTGGATGTCCTCCCACTACCTCAAGCTAAATCTCTCCAAAACTGAGCTCCTCATTTTCCCCCCTTCTTCCAATATTTCCACCCCCAATATCTCTATAACTGTCGACAACTCCATCATTACCCCTACCCCGCATGCCCGATGTCTCAGGGTCACATTTGACTCAGATCTTTCCTTCACTCCTCACATTCAGTCCTTGGCTAAAGCCTGCCGCTTCCACCTTAAAAACATCTCCAAAATTAGACACTTCCTTATACAAGATACAACTAAGATTTTAATCCACTCTCTCATTCTTTCCCACCTTGATTACTGCAACTCTGTCCTCTCTGGTCTCCCCACCTGCCACCTAGCTCCCTTACAATCCATAATGAATGCCTCTGCCAGACTCATCTTCCTTACACGTCGCTCTTCATCTGCTGCTCCTCTCTGCCAATCCCTTCACTGGCTTCCTCTTGCCTCTAGGATCAAACACAAAATTCTCACTCTGACATACAAAACCCTCAACTGCACTGCTCCCCCCTATATCTCAGACCTTGTCTCCAGATACTCTCCCTCCCGTCCCCTTCGCTCTGCTCATGACCTCCTACTCTCCTCCTCTCTGGTTACCTCATCGCACTTCCATTTACAGGACTTCTCCAGACTGGCTTCCATCTTGTGGAACTCTCTGCCTCGCCCCACAAGACTCTCCCCTAGTTTTGAAAGCTTCAAGCGCTCCCTAAAGACTCTACTGTTCAAGGATGAATACAACCTATGCTAATCTTACTTTATACCAGTTCCACTCCTCCATTGCTATCCCCTGAACCCCCTTAGCATGTAAGCCTAAGAGTCCAGCTGTTTGTAGATCACCTTCTTAAGAGTGGATTACAACAGTGCAACTCTTGGCAGGGCCCTCTACCCATCTGATCCCTTTAATTGTTTTGTTGTACTCCCCTTTGTTTATAGCGCTGCAGAATCTGTTGGCGCTCTACAAATAACCGATAATAAATACTCTATTAACACCTAACCTAGAGCATAGCCCACCACAAAGTCCCATCTACTCTATTAATCCCTAACCCACCGCATAGCCCACTGCAAAATCCCCTGTTGTCTTTTAACCCCTAATCCATCGCATAGTGCACAGCAAAATACCCCACTACTCTATTAACGCCTAAACCACAACAACCTCTACCGCAAAATACCCACAAACAATTAAACCCCCTAACTACTTAACACTCCCTAAGTTACCCCTAAAAAAAACTTACAAAAAAAAACACTTACCTTAAAAAAACAAAACAAATAACCCTACCTTAAAATAAATCCTAACCTTGCCTTAAAAAAAACAAAAACTAACCTTAGCTGAAAAAAAAACTACCATTACTGAAAATACAAAAACCTACCATTACAAAAAAAACAACAAATGACCAGAAATGAAAAAACAGGTATGCCTATTCTAAACCACCCCCTCAAACTCTACTCCAGTTTCTAATTTTTATATCACTGCTAGCAGCACCACTATCTCCCCATCACAGCAAGTCCGCTGCCTTGGAGTCACACTTGATTCAAATCATTCCCTACATCCAATTGCTCTCTTGATCTTGCCGCAACCACCTACGCAATATCTCCAAAATTCATCTGTTTCTAAGCGCTGAAACTACTAAACAGCTAATCCACTTCCTGGTAATTTCCCAACTTGACTACTGTAATAACCTATTAACTGGCCTCCCTCTCTCCTGCCTCTCTCCCCTTCAATACATCCTAAATGCATCTGCTAGGCTAATCCACCTTTCCCGACGCTCTGTTTCTGCGGCACCACTCTGTGAGTCCATTCACTGGCTCCCCATTCACAGCAGAGTTAAATTCAAAATTCTCACCCTGACCTACAAAGCCCTCAGCAATGCTGCCCCACCCTACCTGTCCTCACTCATCAACAAATATACTCCAGCTCGCCCCCTAAGATCCAACAATGACCTGCTTCTTGTAGTCTCCTCCCATGCTAGACTACAGGACTTCTCTCATGCGGCACCAACCCTCTGGAACACACTTCCTCAAGCTGTCAGTTTCCCCTAACCTGTCCTCCTTTAAACGCTCTCTAAAGACCTTTTTGTTTAGAGAAGCTTATCACCCGACTCAGTAACAAATGAATTTCCCTTATCTAACAGTTGCCCTCATCTATCTCCTCACTAATATCATTCTCACCTTTGCAGTCCCCACCTCCTGTTTCCCATCTTCCTACTCATCAAGGTTGTAAGTTCCCACGGGAATAGGGCCCTCAAGTCCCCATGTTTTGTCTGTAAAATGTTGTCTTTTGTTGTATTGTTTCTCTGTTGTACTTTTTATCTTTGTAGCCATGAGCAGTGCTACGGAATTTGTTGGCGCTTTATAAATAAAGAATAATAATAATAACCCCACTTAAAAAAAAAACAACCCTAATCTAAATTATAAAAAAATACTAACTCTACACCCCATCTTTATCCCAGCGGAGCTCCATCTTAATCCTGGTGGTGGTCTATCTTCATCCCAGTGGCAGTCTTCTATCTTCATCTCGGTGTCGGTAACATATTTTGTACTTTTGTACTCTAATAGACATTTTGCTCAAATATCTTTTTTTTTTTATATTTTCTTACATCTTCATTTATATCTCTATATTCACTCCATTACAAGGACACCACTGCATTTATTCCCATCAATAGTACACCTTTATTACTAATACTATATCCTGCTATGTACGTGTTATGTATTATAACAATTCAGAGTCACACAATTTGTTTGAATAAGAACACCAGTAGACAATGCCAATTACCTCACAAACTATGCACCATTTTAATTGTTTCCTCATACTTGCCACCATGAAAATTATGATGTTCCTTGCTGGGTTTATTTAGCTTTCAGTTTACACAGTTGTCCTAGCAACCAGCTTGCACATATGCACACAGATCAAGGTGTGCATGTGCAGTTTCAAATTGAGATTTCATGACAGTGTTTATTCACAAAGGAAATTTGTTTTTACTTTTTATTTTTAAACCCTGCACCATTTCCTCAATATGGGGCATTTCTACATTTTAAAAAGCTAAGTGAAAAAACACCTAGGAAGGTGGCACACTAAATATAAATAGTGTGTGGTGGCATCAAGTTAAATAAATTTAAGTCAATATTGGTCAAAACCTATAAATATTGTGGGAGTGTATAGAATGGTGCGTGGACTCTCAAAACATCAATTTGAGTTCTAACGATATTGAAAAATAATTTGACATTTAATGTAATATCGCTAAAAAATAGTGTCTGTGTATTTGGAATCAAAAGTTCAATTGGTGAGGTTGAAATCCAACTCGAAGGAAACAGCCAGCTCCACTTGTGGAGAATGATCTCTGTTCATGGTGTGCATGTGCAGTTTCAAATTGAGATTTCATGACAGTGTTTATTCACAAAGGAAATTTGTTTTTACTTTTTATTTTTAAAGGGAGAATGATCTCTGTTCACCTTGATCTAGATCAGAAAGAAAAGGGGCGCCTCATAGTGAAATCCTTATAAAATGTGATATGGGAAAAGAAGGAATAAAACTCACAATTTGAGATGGCACTTATTCAGTGCAGACAGACAGGCTGACACTTGCAGTTGTCAGCTAACTGGATACTAGCCCGTATCAGGGTGGATCCTATGTTCCGGTCTCAGGTCTGTTAACGTCCAAAAAACAAACACTGTGCTGCAAAACTGTGTGTGTAATACAGATCGCTCTGGGGTTTAAAGTGCAATTTCTCTTCCATTAAGATAAAGAATTTCTTCTGTACAAGTTAAAAACAGGTTTAATATTGCAACGCGTTTCTCGACTCAATATCACAGTCGATTCATCAGGCAAAAATATGACATACTGGAAATTTGAAACTTAAATTCTGCAGACATACCTCAAAACTTTTCTTAAATTAAAGGTCCTGGAAAGATGGTGTAGTTATATTTCTAGATATTCTTACATGTAGAAATAGATCAGAAAGAAAAGGGGCACCTCATAGTGAAATCCATATAAAATGTGATATGGGAAAAGAAGGAATAAAACTCACAATTTAAAATGACACTTATATGTCATATTTTTTGCCTGATGAAACGACCGTGATATTGGGTCGAGAAATGCATTGCAATATTAAACCTGTTTTTAACTTGTACACATAGATGTCTGCCTTTTTACTCATACAGAAGAAGTTCTTTATCTTCATGGAAGAGAAATAGCACTTTAAACCCCAGAGCGATCTGTATTCCACACACAGTTTTGCAGCACGGTGTTTGTTTTTTGGACGTTAGCAAACCTGAGACCGGAACATAGGATCCACCCTGATACGGGCCAATATCCAGTTAGCTGATAACTGCAAGTGTCAGCTTGTCTGTCTGCACTGAATAAGTGCCATCTCAAATTGTGAATTGTATTCCTTCTTTTCCCATATCACATTTTATATGGATTTCACTATGAGGCGCCCCTTTGCTTTCTGATCCATTTCTACATGTAAGAATATCTAGAAATATCACTACACCATCTTTCCAGGACCTTTAATTTAAGAAAAATTTGGAGGTATGTCTGCAGAATTTAAGTTTCAAATTTCCAGTTTCCAGTTACAATACATGCTTGTTCAGCTTTCAGCATTATTATATACTAGTGGGAAAGACTGCCCAGAGGGCAGTCTATTGAGGTGATGGAACCACCGAACCACCCTGCCATTTTCAGAAGTGAAGTCTATTGTGGTGATGGAACCACCCTGCCATTTTCCAGGTGGATTCTGAAAAATGCAGGGTGGTGAAAGAATCCATCCAGGTGGATTCTTTCACCACCCATTTTGCCCCCCCCCCCTCTTTTGCTCTCTCCCCCCCCCTCTCTTATGCTCTGTCTCTGCCCCCTCTCTTTTGCTCTCTCTCTCTCCCCCTCTCTTTTGCTCTCCCTCACCTCTCTTTTTCTCTCCCTCCCTTCTCTTTTTCTCTCCCTCTTTTGCTCTCCCTCTCTCCCCTCTATTTTGCTCTCTCTCTTCCCTCTCTTTTGCTCTCTCTCCCGCTGTTCTTTTTTTTTTGTATTAGGGCACTCTCACTCCCTCTCCTTCCCTACTGAGACGCCCACCCGCCACCCGCCCACACTTCCTGCCAGCACCAGCAGAAGATCGTTACAGATGGTGACACACACAGTGTCACTGTCTGTAACAATCAGGCATCTGGCCTCATATGGAGGAGGAGCACCAATCACACTCCGGCTCCATGCGCGGCAGATGCCTGAAGCTTAAGGAGCTTCAGCTTTCAGCTGTTATGTTACAGCTGAAAGTTGGAGCTCCTGAAGCTGTCTCGTGTTGAGGTAGATGTGTGCGCAACTGCCGACGGCAACGGATGCGTTACAAATACGATTATAGTTTAGTATTTTTGCTATTCAATTTCATCCAATTGGGATAATTGACAGTCCCTGCTTGCTTGCAATTGGCCATGAGTAAACAGGGGGCAACACAGCACAAGCAGCAAGGTTGGGTGGACGTGGTTCATGATAGTGAACCTTATCTTCCCAGCCCTTGATAAATGGAGCGCAAAATTCCCATTTTATATTTTAAAAATTCTATATCCCTATTTCAATATTTCAAAATAAATGTTTTTATTGCCATGTAAAAGAAAGGTTCTAGACCCTCTCTAATGTAAATAAATAAATTTTTGTATGAGCAAAATATGTCAACTAAGTTGACTGTTAACACTGCATGTTTCATTAGTTTGTTAATCCATGAACCAAAACACAAACATAATACAAATTAATGATAAAACAAGTAAGATGAGCATAACTTCCAAATTCACTATAAAACTTTTGATTGGCATACACATTTAAAACAATATAAAAATTGACATTGATTTAGCATTAAAGAAAATTGGGTCGATTTATCTTCATATCTTCTGTTTCAGGCTCGCCAGAAACAGAAGATATGAAGCAGCGATCTAAAGACTGCTGCTCCATAACTTTTCTGCCTGCTCTGAGGCGACGGACAGAAATTATCCCGATTGAATACAATCGGGTTGATTAACACCCCCTGATAGTGGCCGATTGGCTGCAAATCTGCAGGGGGCAGTATTGCACAAGCAGTACTTGTGAACTGCTTGTGCCATGATAAATGCCAACAGCGTATGCTGTCGGCATTTATTGATGTGCAGCGGACATGATATGCTACATTGTATCATGTCTGCTCGCACTTTGATAAATATGCCCCATAGTCTGACCATTTTCACAAAATTGAATTTTCCTGTTTTATTTATTTATTTTTCTATTAGTCTGCAAGCAAAATTAGAATATCAGTTGGCTGTACCATCAAAAAAAGGAAAATTCTAACTCATGGAATCTGGTGTTTACTTTAGCTTTGTCTAAAATTCTCTAGTCATACTTATAAATGGCTATATTAAAGCATATGTATTTATTAGAAGACCTTTAATTGCTTAAATGTTATAGTGATCTTACATACAAAAACATAAATTTAGAACAGGATAAATACAGGTTAGATGTATATATATATATATATATATATATATATATATATATATATATATATATATATATATATATATATATATATATATATACTAGTTGTAAAGCCTGCCCAGAGGGCAGTCTATTGTGGTGACGGAACCACTCGGGGCACAGCTGCGGGCATGATAGTATAGATAGTAGCCCCTGTGCATCATGCACACACACCCCTCTTCCTCACACACACATATTATAGAGAGGTTCTCTCTGCCTCACACACCTAACCCAATCCCCAGTACCTTATATACAGACACCAAATATTATCGTTGTCTCTGCCTCTCATATTTAGGGGCAGATTTCTGAAAGCTTCAACTGATAATACGATGGAATCCGCTTGAATCTCATGTCATATTCTACGCAAATTGAATCCACAGTAATTAACAAAGCATCAACATAGTCAATTGTTGAAATGTGTGACGTAATGTACGATTCCGCAATCTCAATCTGACGCAGATCGATGCTTGCGTCATTCCAGATGTTTCAAATCACATTCGACTCTATTTGACCCTTTTCCCAATTTATCAAACATTCAACAGGTATGCTGGCGTCTTTTCCGCTGCAGCGTACCTATCGCTCAAACCGCCACACTTAAGGCCGCGAATGCCATAGAAATCAATGGGAGTGTGAAAACCCAGAAAGGTTATGTTAGATGCTGGAAGAGAATGAAGCTTATTACATATTTATGTAAATTAGAAAGTTTATTACAATTGTATACTCTTTCTAAATCACACAGACAACAAAGATGCATGTCCTAAATAATATGTTAAATAATATTATAATCACATGTAATTTCAAGGGACACATTTCAAAAGTAGTTAATAACAGGTAATGTCTGTCTGGCAGCAGGACTATTAGATATAGGGATAAAAATGAAATAAATACATTACATACTATAGCTAACTTCCTTTTTTTGATCAATCTAATTTTACCATGTTTAACAAATGTAATAAAAGTCCCACTGCATTTTGCACCAAATTGGACGCAAAACTCAAACTCATAAACAACCCATAAACTAGTGAAATTTTCCACCACTTTTGATTGGGAAATGCATAATCACATGATTTATGACATCAGACAATCTAATTTAAATATACATTATATATTATCACGAACTAATCAAATTGCTCAATACTTGTGTCATTGATCACTCATCATAACTTGTAAGTGCCATTTGTTACATTGTGTAGTATACTTTGAAAATATGTACTGTATATGTGAAATTAGTATTAAAGTTAAACATTAATGATGACATTAGGACACACAGTGTAATATTTTTCACAATGATTTTAAAAATCAATTGATGTTTGATTCAATATAATCTTAATGTGATAGCTCAAAGGAATAGTCCGCCTTACATTAAAGTGTCATGAATCAGATACAGCAGAAATTGAAATCACCTCTTTACTGTCATGATATTTTCAGTGTTTTTCTTCCATCTCTTGAATTTCATTTTCATTAAGAAATGTCATCATATATGCCAGCCCATTTTATAACACCTGTGTAGGGGTGGTGTTTAACACTAGCCTGCAATCAGGAAGGGTTACACAGGTGCAGAGAGAAAACTGGCCCAGCTCTTAAAATATCCATTGATTGCAAATAAATACATATGATACCCTGATTACATTCCATATTCACATATTATTCTTGCTCAGAATAACAATATATTTCCACTATATACATATAGTGGTATAAATAAACACAGAGATATGAAAGACAACATTGTTTAGAACAAAATACAATTTAGGGACATGTAAATATGTTTGGAAAAGATTTCTAACTTAACACACATATATACTGTATATATATATATATATATATATATATATATATATATATATATATATATATATATATATATATATATATATATATAAAGATGTACAAATTCTAGCATTAATTATCATTTTAAAAAAGAAAAAACATGAGATAGTCATATCATGATTTCTAGAAATACAATTACACATTAATGTATGTAAAAATATCATATATCAAATTTTTTGTATAACAAATAAATTAAACAATGAGATATTATTGTTTGTTCAGGTATAAATCTAGCTATTTCTTGGACATTAACAGGTGAAAAATAAAACATTAGCTTTAGATAAAAGTGCTTGTTCATGGACAGCAATGATATGATATAAATAAAGTTGGAAAAAACAGAATATCCACGACATTGATGACTCTTATTTATCAACAGTCCGATGCTTATCGCTCCGTACTTGACATGCGTGTGAAAAATAAAACATTAGCTTTATATAAAAGTGCTTGTTCATGGACAGTAATGATATGATCTAAATAAAGTTGGAAAAAACTGAATATCCACAACATTGATGACTCTTATTTATCAACAGTCCGATGCTCATCGCTCCGTACTTGACATGCGTGTTTTTGAGAGACTTTTTAATAAATAAGGGCATCGTATGTGGATTCGCGGCAGCGATGTCTGACGATGTCTGGCAACATTTAAGTTACACACTCAGCTACCCGTATCACTGTTAATTACTTGTGCAGCATTCCCTATGATGGCTATTTAACCGGATGAATGGGACAATCTAGGATTAAATTGATGTACAGCCACACTGCTCAACACAATTGTCCAATGCCTATCCTTTGCACCCGATGATCAGGACCTAAGATTTGATTGGGATTTCTTGATCATGCTCTTTAGATTGGTCTAAAATTTGTGATATGTAATTATCCACTGCTCGTGCTGAACACTGAAGCTAGGGGGAACCCGGTTTTAGAGAAGCTTCCATGTGTTTATATACTTACATTGGGAAGAGTCTATTCAGCTTGCTAATGATGAATGTCAAAGTTTTAAGACTGTGCATAGTTAGACTCATCTCCACATCCTATCCTGTATTATAGTCTACTGCAACACGCATACAGGTGAAACTCGAAAAATTATAATATCGTACAAAAGTTCATTTATTTCACTAATGCAACTTAAAAGGTGAAACTAATATATGAGAGACTCATTACATGCAAAGCAAGATAGTTCAAGTCGTGATTTGTCAGAATTGTGATGATTATGGCTTACAGCTCAGGAAAACCCCAAATCCACAATCTCAGAAAATTAGAATATTACATGCAATCAATAAAACAAGGATTGTACATAGAACAATATCGGACCTCTGAAAAGTATAAGCATGCATACTGTATGTATTGAGTACTTGGTTTGGGCCCCTTTTGCAGCAATTACTGCCTTAATGCGGCATGTCATGGAAGCTATCAGCCTGTGGCACTGCTGAGGTGTTATTGAAGACCAGGATGCTTCAATAGTGGCCTTCAGCTCTTCTGAATTGTTTGGTCTCATGTCTCTCATCTTTCTCTTGGCAATGCACCATTGATTCTCTATGGGATTCAGGTCAGGCGAGTTTGCTGGCCAATCAAGCACAGTAATCCCACGGTCATTGAACCAGCTTTTGGTGCCTTTGGCAGTGTGGGCAGGTGCCAAGTCCTGCTGGAAAATGAAGTCAGCATCCCCATAGAGCTCGTCTGCGGAAGGAAGCATGAAGTGCTCCAAAATCTCCTGGTAGACGGCTGCGTTGACCCTGGACTTAATGAAGCACAGTGGACCAACACCAGCAGATGACATGGCTCCCCAAATCAACACACACTGTGGAAACTTCACACTGGACTTCAAGCATCTTGCAGTGTGTGCCTCTCCATTCTTCCTCCATACTCTGGGTCCTTGGTTTTCAAATTAGATGCAAAATTTGCTCTCATCAGAAAAGAGGACTTTGGATCACTGTTTTTCTTTAGTCCAGGTAAGACGCTTCTGATGTTGTTTGTTGTTCAGGAGTGGCTTGACAAGAGGAGAACGACATTTGAAGCCCATGTCCAGGATCCGTCTGTGTGTGGTGGCTCTTGATGCTTTGACTCCAGCCTCAGTCCACCCCTTGTGAAAGTCCCCAATTTTTCCTTTTTTCCTTTTCCTGACAATCCTCTGCAGGCTGCGGTCATCCCTGCTGCTTGTGCACCTTTTTCTTCCACACTTTTCCCTTCCACATAACTTTCTATTAATGTGCTTTGATACAGCACTTTGGGAACATCCAACTTCTTTTGCAATTACCTTTTGAGGCTTTCCCTCCTTATGGGGGGTGTCAATGATGGTTTTCTGCACAACTGTCAGGTCAGCAGTCTTTCCCATGATTGTGATTCCTACTGAACCAGACAGAGAGACCATTTAAAGGCTTAGGAACCCTTTGCATGTGTTATGGCTTTATTAGCACCTTTTCACAATGTTGTAGATTGCGAATTTGGGGTTTTTATGAGCTGTAAGCCATAATCATCACAATTATGACAAATCACAACTTGAACTATCTTGCTTTGCATGTAACGAGTCTATCTCATATATTAATTTCACCTTTTAAGTCGCATTAGTGAAATAAATTAACTTTTGCACGATATTCTAATTTTTCGAGTTTAACCTGTATATGCTATGTTCATGTTTTTCCGGTAACTTCTGACTGTTTTTCCTTGCCATTTTGATAGTTCTCACTATCGTAGTTTATATTCTGCAATAAATTGTATGGACATATTTTGTTTGTCATGCTTTACAACACCCTAGTTTGTTTAGGGACAGCTTGCACGCTTATCTCCTGACTATCCCATTGTCATTATCGCAATTGCAAAATTAAGCATATGATGGTAATCTTTTCAATAACCATGCTACAGAAGTTAGTAACATTGCAATTTCAGTTTCACTCCCTCAAGATAATTGTCTTCTTTTTTTGGGCTGCATACCCCATGTTTTAACACCTTATTACTCACTCAATGGCCCATATTTATCAAGCTCCGTACGGAGCTTGAAGGGCCGTGTTTCTGGCGAGTCTTCAGACTCGCCAGAAACACAAGTTATGAAGCAGCGGTCACAAAGACCGCTGCTCCATAACCTGTCCGCCTGCTCTGAGCAGGCGGACAGATATCTCCGATCGGGTTGATTGACACCCCCCTGCTGGCGGACGATTGGCCACGAGTCTGCAGGGGGGCGGCGTTGCACCAGTAGCTCTTGTGAGCTGCTGGTGCAATGCTGAATACGGCGAGCGTATTGCTCGCCGTATGAATCATAGGTGGGCTCTAGTAGTTATAGGACTTGTAATTTTAATCAACTTTCCAATTTACTTTTATCATCAAATTTGCTTTTTTCTCTTGGTATTCTTAGTTTAAACTAAACCTAGGTAGGCTCATATGCTAATTTCTAAGCCTTTGAGGGCTGCCTCTTATCACAGACTTTTTAAATCTCTTTTCAACACAAAGAGACTGAAAGTACACATGGGCCATATAGAGAACACTGTGTTCAGGCACAGGGGGTTATTTAAGATTTAGCACAACACAATGCTAAATGCAAGACAATAGATAATAAACAGTCACAGTCATGTGATCAGTGGGCTGGAAGAAGGTTCTTAGATACAAGGTAATCACAGAGGTAAAAAGTATATTAATATAACTGTGTTGGTTATGCAAAACTGGTGAATGGGTAATAAAGGGATTATCTATCTTTTAAAACAATAACAATTCCATTGTAGGCTGTCCCTTTAATTACACCCTTATATACATATTGGTTCTCTTATGATATAAACATTACTTATGCACACTGTTTGATGCCCATTTCTCAACATCATATGTGATTTCCCCTATAACTATTAACTTAGTGGGTGGCTCTATGGTCAGCAGCCGAGAGAACAGGGTCTAATATACCCATATAATTGTATGCATAATGGGGCATACATTTGATATTATTACCCATACTTTCTTTTAGTATATTATTATGTACTAGTGTTGTGTATCAAGTGTCACTACTAGCATCCGCACATGAGTCCCACTTACACCTAAGAGAATATGAATATTCCATCTGTTAAATCACTATTTGGCATCACATATTGACTCTGGTTTAAATGTTTGGGATATGAACCTTAGAAGCTCTGTATATCCCTTACTTTTATTACTCCACATAGATGCCCTTTACTTAGGGTGACCATATTGCCGCTTTAAAAAGGGACACATATAAAAAATACATATGTGAGGGCTGTTTTCAGGGCTGTTAAAAGAAATGTTTTGTATAAGAACCCTATGTATTTTTCATGTGTCTCTTTTTAAAGCGGCAATATGGTCACTCTACCTTCACTTCTCTATAGTTATAACAATATACTGGGGTGCCTATATCCTTAATTTGTGCTAGAATTCTCTGGAATTTCTCACTGCTTTTGTCTCCCTGGATGCTGTTACACGTCCCTTTAATTTGTGCTAGAATTCTCTGGTAACCATTTTCTCTGATGTTTCCAATTTGTCTACCTGTAATCATCTTATCAGATACTCTGTATAACTTTAATGCATCCTGCCACCCCCCCCCCCCCCCACTAATTTGCAAGTGTGCAACTCCTGTCTAGGTATCTAGACTGCTTGTAACCAACTACTCTGAATCAGTTCATTACACTCATTGCTATAAACAGCAGTCCACAGGCTCCCTGCTTCAAAGTAGCTCTCTGTTAGAAGTGGCAAAGTTACTCACTGGAGTTGGAAACTGGAGGGGAAACTGCAGTCCCACTAACATTTAAAACTTACTAACTCTACACCTGCACAATCCTCTCTTTCTCTCTGCCCTTCTCCTAAAACTCACTGCATTTCCTTATAACAACAACCCCCACACTATCCATATCTCACCCTCCCTTCTCTCATCACCTATGCTGTCTTCTCATGAACTACTCTGTCTCATTAGAAACACTTCCTCAATCCTCATCTTCTTCTCCTAGGTCTAATCATTCCCGCTCCTACAAGTCTTACTCTCACCTTCTGTCACTCTCACTGCTACTACTGCTTGCTGCTGGTGACGTCTCTCCTAACCCTGGCCCTGCAGCATTCACCACACTTTTATACTCTCGCTTAGTCTCCCACTGCAAAAACTCTAGGTCACGCAATACTAACAATCTCATCTCCATTAACACACAGCACTTGTCCCCTCTCTTTTCTTGTGCTCTCTGGAATGCTTGCTCTGTCTGTAACAAACCTACAACTGTTCACGACCTATTTGTTTCCAATGCTTTCAACCTTTTAGCAATTACTGAAACCTGGCTATCTTCTTCTGACACTGCTTCCATTTGTGCTCTCACACATGGTGGTCTTCACTTTAGCCACACACCTAGACCAGGTGAGAGACATAATGGCGGTGTTGGAATCTTACTCTCCCCCTCCTGCTCCTACCAGTACCTATCTCCATTTCCATCTCTCTCCTTTTCTTCCTTTGAAGTCCACTGCATTTGCCTGTTCTCCCCCCTCTCTCAGAGTGGCAGTTATCTATTGCCCCCCTGGACCAACCTCCCAATTCCTTGAAAACATTTCTGCATGGCTTCCTCACTTACTCTAATTCTGGGTGACTTCAACATCCCCATTGACAACCCATCTGCCCCTCCTGCCTCTAAACTTCTCTCACTCACTAACTCCTTCGGCCTCTCACATCCCAATACACCCTATTCCCTACCCACCGCGATGGACACTCTATTGATCTGGTATTCTTCTATCTCTGCTCTCTGTCTGATGTTGCCTGTCACCCATTTCCAATCTCAGGCCACCATCTGCTCACCTTTAATCTTAATATACAGGCTAAACCTACTTCTCCCCCTCACCCCCACACCTGTAGAAATCTGCAGACTGTGGACCCTCCCCAAATCTCCAACCTTATTCAAATATACACCCCCACACTACCATTATAGCATGCCCTGACCTTGCTCTGCAATCTCCCAACCTCACTCCCAGTCACACCCTCTGCCACTCTCTGCACCATCGTCCCAACCACTGAGAGTGAAGTGGGTTCCCTACTGTCTTCCTCACAACTCACTACCTGCCCACTTGACCCTATTCATTCACATCTAATACCTTTTTGTGTCTCCCACCCTTAATGCAGCTTTTACTCACATATTCAAGCTATCCCTTTCTACTGGCTCATTCCCTGCCTCCTTCAAACAAGCAAAGGGGACACCCATCTTCAAAAATCCCTCCCTTGACCCTAGCTCTCCTGCAAACTACCGCCCATATCACTGCTTCCGCTAACTTCCAAAATCCTTGAAAAACTAGTTTTCGATCACCTAACCCACTTCCTGTCCTCCAACTCATTGCTTGACCCCCTGCAAGCTGGCTTTTGTCCCCAACACTCAACTGAAACTGCTCTCACCAAGGTTACTAATGATTTCCTTTCTGCTAAAAACAAAGGCTAGTACTCTTTACGCATCTTACTTGACCTCTGTGCTGCCTTTGACACTGTTGACCATGCCCTTCTCCTATGGACTCTCAGATCTCTTGGGCTCTGTGACACTGCCCTCTCCTGGATTCACTCTTATCTATCTAACAGATCCTTCTGTCTCTTTTACTGGTGACTCCTCATCTCTATTGCCTCTGTCTGTTGGAGTACCTCTAGGCTCTGTCCTGGGTATTATACTCTTCTCTATTTACACTTCTTCACTGAGTAAACTTATCAACAGCTATGGCTTCAACTATCACCTCTATGCTGATTATACCCAGATCTACCTATCCACCCCTGCACTCTCTCCTTCTGTCAATTCTTACATCAGTGATTGCTTATCTGGCATTTCCTCCTGGATCTCCTGGATGGCACCTAACTATCTAAAAATAAACATGTCCAAGAACGAACTACTTCTAATCCCCCCCCCCCTCTAACTCTACTCCAGTTTCTAATTTTTCTATCACTGTTGGTGGCATCACTATCTCCCCATAACCCCAAGTCTGCTGCCTTGGAGTCACACTTGACTTAAATCTGTCCTTCATTCCCCACATCCAATTGCTCTCTTCATCCTGCTGCAACCACCAACACAATATCTCCAAAATGTGTGTCCGTTTCTGAGTGCTGAAACTACTAAACAGCTAATCCACTCCCTGGTAATTTCCCGACCTGACTACTGTAATAACCTTTTAACTGGCCTCCCTCTCTCCCGCCTCTCTCCCCTTCAATCCATCCTAAAGGCATCTGCCAGACTAATCCACCTCTCCCAATGCTCTGTATCTGCTGCACATCTCTGTGAGTTTCTTCACTGGCTCACCACTCACAGCAGAGTTAAATTCAAAATTCTCACCCTGACCTACAAAGCCCTCACCAATGCTGCCCCACTCTACCTGTCCAAAATATACTCCAGCCCGCCCCTAAGATCCAACAATGACCTGCTCCTTGCACTTGAACTTGAACACACTTCCTCAAGCTGTCAGACTTTCCCCTAACCTCTCCTCCTTTAAAAGTTCCCTAAAGACCTTTTTTGTTCAGAGAAGCTTATCACCCGACTCAGTAACAAATGAATTTCACTTACCTAACAGTTGCCCTTATCTATATCCTCACTAATATCATTCTCACCTTTGCAGTCCCCACCTCCTGTTTCCCATCCTCTTACCCATCTATATTGTGACTTGGTTCTGGAAGAGTTTAGTTCTATGAATAATATCAATAGAAATAGAAAGAAGGCCTCAAATTTGAACATCTATGAAATTAGAGCCTTATCTAAGCTAGCTAAAGATCAGTCTCTAGTGATCAGACAAGCCGACAAGGGAGGTGGAGTAGTATTGCAGGACTGGGGTGATTATCTAGGGGAAGCAAATCGGATCCTATGTAATCCTGAGTACTATAAGAGATTGACTTTTAACCCTACTAAGAAATATATGATTGGTTTGGTTAAACTTATAGATGATGGATACTACAAAGGGATCCTCACCAAAAAAGAAAAAGAATTTTTGAACCCGGGTACCCCTAGTCTTGCATACTACTACCACCTCCCTAAGATTCATAAGTGTAAGGATAACCCTCCCGGTCGCCCGATTATATCGGGGATTGGGAACCTAACGTGTAATCTATCTGAATACATAGACTCCTTTTTGAAAAAGGAAGTAAAGTGTTTACCATCATATATAAAAGACACACCAGATTTAATTAGTAAATTATCGAAATTAAAAAACCTGGATGTAAAAAATTTAGTTTGGATGACATGTGATGTGTCAGCTCTCTATTCAAATATAGCACACGAGTTAGGCATTAACTCTATTGATAAATTTTTATCTAGAGATATTTATTTACCTGAACAGCAAAAAATTTTTCTATTAGATGCCATCTCTTTTGTGCTTAAGCACAATTATTTTGTATTTCAGGAGCAGTTTTTCCTACAAATAAAGGGCACGGCCATGGGGACCAGGTTCGCCCCCAGCTTTGCTAATTTGTTTATGGGGTCCTTTGAAGAGGAGTATATCTACAATTCCCCGGCGAGGGCGAACCTGGTCTTCTATGGCCGTTTTATTGATGATTTGCTCTTTATATGGGATGGAACAGTATTGAAGGCAGAGGAATTTGTAACATCCCTCAACTCCAATAATATGGGTTTAACATTTACATCCAATATTTCAAAAGAACAAATTGAATTTTTGGATCTCACATTATACTGGGATCCAAAAGGGTCTATCTTAACTAAGACATTTTTCAAAACTGTGGATACGAATAGTTATTTGAATTTTAAAAGTAATCACTATAAACCGTGGAAAGAAAATATTCCATTCAACCAATTCTGCAGAATACGCAGAAATTGTACTGAAATGTCTGTGTTTGATGAACAATCAAAAATATTAAAATAAAGGTTTCTTGCTAAAGAATATCCACCAAAACTTATAGAATTAGGCTATCAAAAAGCTAGGAATAAAATAAGAGCAGATTTGTTCAATTCTGAGAAAAAGGACAAAGGGAATGTGGAAGAGGAGAGTTTGCTTTATAATTCTAAAAATAGCAATCATCCTCGATTCATTACTAGGTATAATAATAACCATCATTTAATCAAGAATATCTTACAAAAATACTGGTTCATTTTAAAAAATGATCCAGTCTTGAAACAAATTTTGGATGATACCCCTATATGCACTTTTAGAAGAGCTCAAACACTTAAAAATAAGTTGGCACCAAGTAAGATTCTAATGAAAAAACGCACAAACAGGCTGATAACTAGTTCTAAATCTAACACCAATTCTTTTTTGAACACCAAGATAGGTTTTTTTAAATGTGGGAAAAATAATTGTGGCCTTTGTAGCTATACGATGGGGAGTGTTAATGAATTTAAGTCCTCAGTCAACAATGAAAAATTCATGGTTTCTTCACACTTCACGTGTGATTCAACATTTGTGGTGTATTTGTTACAATGCAAATGTGGGGTTCAGTATGTTGGGAGAACCTCAAGACCCATCAAAAAGAGATGGGGTGAACACACGAGAAATGTAAAGAATGAATTGGTAAATCATAGTGTTCCTCGCCATAAGGGCGTATGCCATCCAGGAGAAAACGATATATTTAATATTCTCCCTATAGAACATGTAGCTCCTAAATGGGGTAGAAATAGGTTCATACACTTACGACAAAGAGAGACCTATTGGATATGGAAATTAAAAACTTTGAAACCCCATGGTCTAAATGAAAACATTGACATGGCAGCTTTTAATTGAAATATCTTTGGATTATATTTAGTTACTTTTTTAATTGGTATTTATCCTTTTGAGAATTGTTTTGTTATGTAGATATACGATATTGTATTTTTATTACTACATATTTATTGTGTTTTTTTATGAAATTATAAGTTTTAGTGCATCACTCATATGGAGATGTGACTTATGAGATGATCCCTGAGTTGGCATTTACCTTTTATTCGTTTATATTCATATCGATATTATATTAGTATCTTTACTCAAATAGGAATGTTTTCTTGGGAGGTGCTTTGCTGTAATTCTCGGCATGTATTTTCCATTAGATATATTATAAATTTTTGCCTATATGCATCTAATAGCTATCACTCAGTAGTTCTGCTCCCAATGAATCATGAATGACATATATGTTGATGAGAAAATTGATCTCTTAAAAATTTAATCATTTCTATATAGGAAATCATACCGGCCTATATGGTGATATATTGGGGACCACTGCCCATTAGGTATATCTAAGTCCCTTTCCAGTAGTGTATATATGTATATTTTTTATCACGGTGTGTATTTAAAACACTCAGCCGTGCTTTTAGATAGAAATCGGAGCGAGCCTTCAATGTCGCCATTTGAGTGACAGGTGATTCACGCTTCAGGGGCTGGTACCACACGCCCATCTTTAGGTCCAATCATAACGCTTGCCGGCTCAGTTTATCATCTCATTGGTAACAGCTTTTATGAGCATGCGCATTGTCAACTGGTGAACGCCGAGATTTGTTTTAAATAGTGTGATGACTGTTAGTTCTATACACCTGATGAAACGGTTGTTGTGACCGGGAAACGCGTAGTGTATTAGGTTTTAATAAACTTATATGTTATATTTTAACCTATCTGTCATCACGCTTGATTTTATCTTTGCTTTGAAAAGCTATTTTTAACTTTTTATCAGCTATCAGCTTTTGACACAATAATATTAGCTGTGCATTTGCCCTGAGGAGGATACTTGTACCATCATTGGGCATCTTTGCAACCCCAAGTACCTGTGGGGTTTCATGTAATCTTCACTTTGGCTACTGGATCGGAGTTGATCGTGAGGATAAGCTCGCTGGACAGCTTGTGAATAGTTCAGCCTGCGCTTGTGGCACTTCTCAAGTGCTCTGAATCTAGTAAGTGATCTTGTATCGTTGTGTGGGGGTCCTATTCATCTACGATTTCACACTATTGTGGCGCCTCCTTCTTTTCTCCCCTCTATCTGCAGATCGTCGCTGGTGCCATCAGTTTTGGAAGGAGTATTTGCTGCCGCATACCCGCTATCTGAGGGAACACCCGGAGGAAATAATCTCCACTCCATGAACTTTGGATAAGAACTTTTTATTCACCCTACTTTGTTTTTGGGCACTTATTGTATGTACTGGTATTTATGTTATACCTCCACCAATATGTGTCTCTAACACTGTTTGATACTATGGTGCGTCTGTAACATCTCTCGCATTGATAGTTACATCATCTCAGCAACACAGTTGCTGGAGGTTGTTCTCGATATCTTTATTTATTTGATTTGGAAGACACAATAGTAACACTTTTTAGGCACAGTGTTTATATCTATATTCACAGTTATTTTGATATATATATATTTTTTGTACACTCATATGTACATTTATATATAATTATCTATCACTTCAAGAATACAGTTGTGAACACATTTCACACATATTTTCAATCCTTGTCCTTTGTTGAAGAGGGCAGTCAAGCTTTTGGGATATACATCACATGATAACTTTTTGTACACATTATTTGTTTGTATATTTAGGCGCCTTCATTTTTTTATATATCACTTTTGAGTTCCCATGGGAACAGGGCCCTCAATTCCCCCTGTATTTGTCTGTAAAAATGTTGTCTTTTATTGTATTGTTTCACTGTTGTACTTTTATCTTTGTACCCATGGACAGCGCTGAGGAATCTGTTGGCACTTTATAAATAAGTAGGGGATTAGGGAACTATAGAGGGTTTTTAGCATAAAAGCCAAGTGTTGAATTAAACACTAGAAAATTATTATTCAAATATAGGTAAAAAAAAGTAAATTTATGCTTACCTGATAAATTAATTTCTTCTACGATATGACGAGTCCATGGATTTCATCCTTACTTGTGGGATTTATCATCCTGCTAACAGGAAGTGGCAAAGAGCACCACAGCAGAGCTGTATATATATCTCCTTCCTTCCCTCCACCTCCAGTCATTCGACCAAAGTTAGGAAGAGAATGGAAAAGCCAAAGGTGCAGAGGTGACTGAAGTTTACAAACAATATAAATCAAAACCTGTCTTAAAAACAACAGGGTGGGCCGTGGACTCGTCAAATCGTAGAAGAAATTAATTTATCAGGTAAGCATAAATGTACTTTTCTTCTACAAGATATGATGAGTCCACGGATTTCATCCTTACTTGTGGGATACAATACCAAAGCTACAGGACACAGATGAAAGTGAGGGACAAGACAGGAACCTAAACGGAAGACACAACTGCTTGAAGAACCTTTCTCCCAAAACCAGCCTCAGAAGAAGCAAAAGTATCAGATTTGGAAAATTTGGAAAAAGTGTGAAGAGACGACCAAGTTGCAGCCTTGCAAATCTGTTCAACAGAAGCATCGTTTTTAAAAGTCCATGAGGAAGCCACAGCCCTTGTAGAATGTTCTGTAATTCTTTCAGGAGGCTGCTATCCAGCAGTCTCATATGCCAGATGGATGATACTCTTCAGCCAAAAAGAAAGAGAGGTAGCAGTAGCTTTCTGACCCCTACGCTTTCCAGAAAAAAACAATGAATAATGACGATGATCCTTAGTCGCCTGCAAGTAAAACTTCAAGGCAAGGACCATGTCCAAATTATGCAACATACGATCCTTCTTAGAAGAAGGGTTAGGACATAATGAAGGAACAACTATTTCCTGATTAATATTCTTATTAGAAACAACCTTAGGAAGAAAACAAGGTTTGGTACGTAACATCACCTTATCAGAATGGAAGATAAGATAAGGCGAATCACATTGTAACGCTGAAAGCTCAGAAACTCTGCGAGCCGAAGAAATAGCAACCAACAACAAAACTTTCCAAGATAACAGCTTAATATCTATGGAATGCATGGGTTCAAACGGAACCCCTTGAAGAACATTAAGAACTAAATTCAATCTCCAGGGTGGAGCAATTGGTCTAAACACAGGCTTAATTCTGGTTAAAGCCTGACAAAAAGACTGAACATCTGGAACATCTGCCAAACGTTTATGAAGCAAAATTGACAAAGCAGAAATTTGCCCCTTTCAGGAACTCGCTGATAACCTTTTCTCCAATCCTTCTTGGAGAAAAGACAGAATCCTGGGAATCCTAACCTTACTCCATGAGTAACCCTTGGATTCACACCAAAAAATATATTTTCGCCATATCTTATGATAGATCTAGTAACAGGCTTACGTGCCTGAATCAAAGTATCAATGACCGCATCAGAGAATCCCCACTTAGATAAAATCAAGCGTTCAATCTCCAAGCAGTCAGCTGTAGAGAAATTAGATTTGGATGTTGGAAAGGACCTTGAATGAGAAGGTCTTGTCTCACTGGAAGTTTCCACGGAGGCAGAGAGGACATGTCCACTAGATCTGCATACCAAGTCCTGCGTGGCCACGCAGGTGCGATTAGAATTACTGAAGCTCTCTCCTGTTTGATCCAAGCAATCACCCAGGGAAGAAGAGGTAACGGTGGAAACACATAAGCTAGGTTGAATGACCAAGGCACTGCCAAGGCATCTATTAGTTTGGCCTGAGGATCCCTCAACCTGGATCCATATCGTGGGAGCTTGGTATTCTGACGAGATGCCATCAGATCCAATTCCGGTCTGCCCCATCGGAGAATCAGAGAGGCAAATACCTCCAGATGGAGTTCCCACTCCCCGGATGAAAAACCTGTCTTCTTAAAAAGTCCGCTTCCCAGTTGTCCACTCCTGGGATGTAGATTGCTGACAGATGACACAAGTTGGCCTCCACCCATCAAATTATCCTGGATACCTCTATCATCACTAAGGAACTCCTCGTTCCTCCCTGATGATTGAGGTAACCACAGTCGTGATGTTGTCCGACTGGAATCTGATGAATTTGGCCGAAGCCAACTGAGGCCATGCCTGAAGCGCTTTGAATGCTGCTCTCAATTCCAGAATATTGATTGGAAGTAGAGACTCCAACTGAGTCCAGACACCCTGAGCCTTCAGAAAATTCCAGACTGCACCCCAGCCTAGAAGACTTGCATCTGTTGTCACTATCACCCATGAGGGTCTGCGGAAACACGTCACTTGGGACAGATGATCCGGCGACAACCACCAAAGAAGAGAGTTTCTGGTCTCTTGATCCAGATTAATCGGAGGAGATAAATTTGTATAGTCCCCATTCCACTGTCCAAGCATGCACAGTTGCAGTGGTCTGAGATGAAACTGATCAAACGGAATGATGTCCATTGCTGCCACCATCAATCCAATTACCTCCATACCCTGAGCCACTGATGGTCGAGGAGTGGACTGAAGGGCTCGACAAGTATGTAGAATTTTTTACTTTCTGACCTCCATCAAAAAAATCTTCATTGCTATAGAATCTATCAGAGTTCCCAAGAAGGGAACCCTTGTCTGTGGAATTAGTGAAACCTTTTTTAGATTCACCTTCCAACTGTGAGTTCTCGAAAAGGACAACACTGTGTCTGTGTGAGACTTTGTTAGATGATAAGTCAACGCCTGAATCAAGATATCGTCCAGATAAGGCGCCACTGCTATACCCCGCGGCCTGAGAACCGCCAGAAGTGACCCTAGGACCTTTGTGAAGATCCTGGGTGCTGTGGCCAACCCGAAGGGAAGAGCCACGAACTGAAAATGTTTGTCCAGGAAGGCAAACCTTAGGTACTGATGATGATCTTTGTGAATAGGAATATGAAGGTATGGATCCTTCAAATCCACGGTAGTCATATATTGACCCTCTTGGATCATTGGTAAAATTGTTCGGATAGTCTCCATCTTTAACGATGGGACTCTGAGAAACTTGTTTAGACTTTTGAGATCTAAAATGGGTCTAAAAGTTCCCTCTTTTTTGGGAACCATGAAAAGATTTGAGTAAAACCCCTGCCCCTGTTCTAGTCTTGGAACGGGACAAATTACTCCCATAGTAGAGAGGTCTTTTACACAATGTAAGAACGCCTCTCTTTTTATCTGGTCTACAGACAATCATGAAAGAAGAAATATCCCTCTTGGGAGAAATCCTTTGAATTCCAGTTGATACCTGTGGGTTACAATTTCCAGTGCCCAGGGGTCCTGAACATCTCTTGCCCAAGCCTTGGCAAAGAGAGAAAGTCTGCCCCCTACTGGATCCGGTCCAGGATCGGTGGTCGCCCCTTCATGCTGTCTTAGTAGCAGCAGTGGGCTTCTTGGGTTGTTTACCCTTGTTCCAGGCCTGGTTAGGTCTCCAGACAGACTTGGCCTGAGCAAAATTCCCTTCCTGCTTTGTGGAAGAAGAGGAAGAAGTGGGTACTCCTTTAAAGTTCCGAAAGGAACAAAAATTATTTTATTTACTCCTATTCTTAACAGACTTATCCTGAGGTAGAGCGTGACCTTTACCTCAAGTAATGTCAGAGATGATTTCCTTCAACTCAGGTCCGAATAGGGTCTTACCCTTGAAAGGAATAGCCAAGAGTTTTGATTTAGATGACACATTAGCAGACCACGATTTTAACCATAATGCTCTACGCGCTAAAATGGCAAATCCTGCATTTTTAGCAGCCAACTTAGCAATTTGAAAGGAGGCATATGTGATAAAATAATTAGCTAGCTTGAGAGCCTTAATTCTATCTAGAATATCCTCTAAGGGAGTCTCAATTTTAAGAGACTCTTCCAAGGCATCAAACCAGAAAGCCGCTGCAGTAGTCACTGGAACAATGCAGGCTGTCGGTTGTAAAAGGAAACCCTGATGAATAAATAACTTCTTTAGAAGACCCTCTAATTTTTTATCCATAGGGTCTTTGAACGCACAGCTGTCCTCAATAGGAATAGTTGTACGCTTAGCCAGGGTAGATATAGCTCCCTCCACCTTAGGGACAGTCTGCCAAGAGTCCCAAATGGTGTCTGATATGGGATACATTTTCTTAAAATTTGGAGGGGGAGAGAACGGTATACCTGGTCTGTCCCACTCCTTCTTAATAATCTCCAAAATTCTCTTAGGAACCGGAAAAACATCAGTGTAAGCGGGTACTTCTAGATATTTGTCCATTTTACACAATTTCTCTGGTGGCACCATAATAGAGTCACAGTTATCCAGAGTCGCTAAGACCTCCCGAAGTAACAGGCAGAGGTGCTCTAGCTTAAATTTAAAGGACATGACGTCCAAATCTGTCTGAGGTAACATACTTCCTGGTTCCGAAAGTTCTCCCTCAGACAAAATTTCCCTGACCCCCAACTCAGATCCCTGTGAGGGCACATCGGAAATAGCCAACAAAGCATCAGAGGACTCAGTATTTACATTGATTCCTGTCCTACTGCGTTTACCCTGTAACACTGGTAATTTAGATAATACCTCTGTAAGGGTAATTAGAAACATAGATATTGACGACAGATAAGAGCCATAGGCCCAGCAAGTCTGCCCGACCTTACCTAACAGTATAAACTTATCTAGTTCGTAGGATAGCCTTATGCTTGTCCCATGCATTTTTAAAGTCCCCCACAGTGTTTGTTGCTACTACCTCTTGAGGAAGTTTATTCCATAAATCAATCACTCTTTCTGTAAAGAAGTGCTTCCTCAAATTACTCCTGAATCTACTACCCTTTAGCTTGAGCTCACGACCCCTTGTTCTTGAATTTTCCATTTTATGTAAAATACCCACAGCCTCAGTTTTACTAAACCCTTTAACCCCTTAATGACCGGACCATTTTTCAATTTTCTTACCCTTAATGACAATGGCTATTTTTACATTTCTGCGGTGTTTGTGTTTAGCTGTAATTTTCCTCTTACTCATTTACTGTACCCACACATATTATATACCGTTTTTCTCGCCATTAAATGGACTTTCTAAAGATACCATTATTTTCATCATATCTTATAATTTACTATAAAAAAAATATAAAATATGAGGAAAAAATTGAAAAAAAACACACTTTTTCTAACTTTGACCCCCAAAATCTGTTACACATCTACAATCACCAAAAAACACCCATGCTAAATAGTTTCTAAATTTTGTCCTGAGTTTAGAAATACCCAATGTTTACATGTTCTTTACTTTTTTTGCAAGTTATAGGGCCATAAATACAAGTAGCACTTTGCTATTTCCAAACAACTTTTTTTCAAAATTAGCGCTAGTTACATTGGAACCCTGATATCTGTCAGGAATACCTGAATATCCCTTGACATGTATATATTTTTTTTTAGAAGACAACCCAAAGTATTGATCTAGGCCCATTTTGGTATATTTCATGCCACCATTTCACCGCCAAATGTCATCAAATAAAAAAATAAGTTCACTTTTTCACAAATTTTGTCACAAACTTTAGGTTTCCCACTGAAATTATTTACAAACAGCTTGTGCAATTAAGGCACAAATGGTTGTAAATGCTTCTTTGGGATCCCCTTTGTTCAGAAATAGCAGACTTATATGGCTTTGGCATTGCTTTTTGGTAATTAGAAGGCCACTAAATGCTGCTGCGCACCACACGTAAATTATGCCCAGCAGTGAAGGGGTTAATTAGGTAGGTTGTAGGGAGCTTGCAGGGTTAATTTTAGCTTTAGGGTAGAGATCAGCCTCCCACCTGACACATCCCACCCCCTGATCCCTCCCAAACAGTTCTCTTCCCTCCCCCACCCCACAATTGTCCCCGCCATCTTAAGTACTGGCAGAAAGTCTGCCAGTACTAAATAAAAGGAGTTTTTCTTTTTTTTAATAAAAAAAATTAAAATGTTTTAGCTGTGATGGACTCCTGCCTTAGCCCCAACCTCCATGATCCCCCCCCCCCAGCTCTCTAACCCTCTCCCCTACCTAATTGCCGCCATCTTGGGTACTGGCAGCTGTCTGCCAGTACCCAATTTGCCCCCAAAACAAGTGTTTTTTTTGCAATTTATTGCCAGTTTACATTTTTCTGTAGTGTAGCAGCCCCCCACAATACCCCAACCCCCTCCCCCTCCCAGATCCTTATATATTTATTTATATTTTACTTTTATCCCCCCTTCCTTTCTCATTGGTGGCAGTGGGCATGTAATCGGTCGCGCACGCGCGCCCCCCGCGCGCCCCCCCGCGCGCCCCCCGCGCGCCCCCCGCACGCTCCCGGCACCCGGCGTGCACATAGCACTTACAGGAACCGGATGCCGGGTAGCGATGGGCCGCCCACCCGCCTCCCTGATGTGCTCCCACCCACCAACGAACCGGCACCATCGCTACCGGTGCAGAGAGGGCCACAGAGTGGCTCTCTCTGCATCGGAGTCTTCTAAATGGTATTGCAGGATGCCTCCATATGGAGGCATCACTGCAATACCCTGAGAGCTGCTGGAAGCGATTGCGATCGCTTCCAGCACTCTCTTAGACAAGTGACGTACCAGGTACGTCCATTGTCACTAACTGCAAGTTTTTGCAGGACGTACCTGGTACGTCACTTGTCATTAAGGGGTTAATGTACTTGAAAGTTGCTATCATATCACCTCTTTCCCTTCTCTCCTCTAAGCTATACATATTTAGGTCATTGAGCCTATCCTGGTAAGTTTTATTTTTTAGACCATGTACCATTTTGGTAGCCCTCCTTTGCACAGATTCAAGTTTGTTAATATCCTTCTGAAGATATGGCCTCCAGAACTGCACAAAATACTCAAGATGAGGCCTAACTAATGATCTATAAAGTGGCATAAGAACCTTACTATTTCTGCTGCAAATACCTTTACCAATACATCCAAGCATTCTGCTAGCCTTACTCGCTGCATTACTACATTGTTTACTAAGTTTTAAATCATCTGAAATAATAATTCCCAAGTCCTGTTCCTCATCTGTAACAGTCAAAAGTGTCATTGAGTCTGTAATTAACATTTGGATTTTTCTTCCCTAAATGCATTATTTTACACTTTGCTGTGTTAAACTTTAGATCCCAGTCGTTTGTCCAATCCTCCAATTGTTGTATATCACTTCTCATTTTGTCTACCCCCCCTGGAACATCCACTCTGTTACAAATTTTTGTATCATCTGCAAAGAGACATACTTTCCCCTGTAGCCCTTTGCTGATATCGCAGATAAATATGTTAAACAAAACAGGCCCCAGAACTGACCCCTGAGGAACACCACTAGTAACAGCCCCCTCTGCTGAATGAACTCCATTTACTAAGACACTTTGTTTTCTGTCCTTAAGCCAGCATTCCACCCAGTTCACAATTTTTGAATCTAGACCAAGGAGATACAGTTTTTGAATTAGTTTATTGTGTGGGACCGTGTCAAATGCTTTGCTGAAATCTAGATATGCTACATCAACTGCTCCACCCTTGTCTAATACTTTTGTTACATAATCAAAGAAGTCAATTAGATTAGTCTGACATGATCTCCCTGAAGTAAAACCATGCTGATTTTGGTCCTCTAAATTGTTTGTCTTTATGTAAGTCATAATTCTTTCTTTTAAGAGGCTTTCCATTAATTTCCCTACTACTGAAGTTAAACTAACTGGCCTGTAGTTGCCAGATTCTTCTCTACTGCCCTTTTTATGAAGAGGTATTACATTTGCTATTCTCCAATCATCTGGGACAGCTCCTGTTAATAGTGACTGATTAAACAGATCAGTTAATGGGACAGTTAGCACTAATCAAAGTTCTTTTAAAACCCTTGGATGAATATTATCAGGACCCACTGCCTTTTTAACATTTATTTTTGATAATGCTAACAAAACCTCATCCTCTGTAAAAAAATTACTGTTAAGCTTGTTTCTATTTTTCGTAGCATCCCTTAATGTAGACATTGTATCTTCACAATCTTCTGTGAAAACAGAACAGAAGTAATCATTGAGACAGTCTGCAATCTGCTTATCTCCTTCTATAATTGACATAACTGCAGCCATATCCTGCAGAGTAAAAGAATTAGACGCATTTGAGGAACTCAGAGTCGCTTGGGTGGGCGTTAATGGTTGTGACACTTGGGGAGAATTAGACGGCATATCCTGATTCTCTTCAGACTGAGAATCATCCTTAGGCACACTTTCTTTACATAAAATATGCTTTTTACATTGTAAGGCCCTTTCAGTACAAGAGGTACACAAAGTAAGAGGGGGTTCCACAATGGCTTCTAAACACATAGAACAAGGAGTTTCCTCAAGTTCTGACATGTTAAACAGACTAGCAATAGCCACAATAGTCATTTTTAACCTTTAATATTGATTTAAACAAATTTCAGAAAAATATGTACTGTGCCTTTAAATATTAAAGCGCAACAATTTTACTGTACTGCACCAAAAACGATTTTTCGCACTAAACAATTAAACAAATCAGTTCAAATTTTCCAAAAATTATTGCAACAATTGAGTAAAGCTAAATCACCCTGTAAAAATCTTTTTTATGTGGTAAAAAACTTTAAACAAGGATAACAGCCCCTGCACCTCGCCACAGCTCTGCTGTGGTGCCTACCTGCCCCCAGGGTACTGAAGATTGAATCAACAATGATCCGGTGATTGATTATCCACTTTAGGCCTCACCGGAGCTAGTGCCTGCTGCCTTCTAGTCAGGAGAAACTGCGAGTCTGAGTACGTGAAATAGGCCCTGCCCACCACGGGTGTCACATCTACAGTCTCCCTAACCTCATGGGAAGCGGTTCTCATAAGCCATGTGGTCGCCAAAAGTCTTAAAACACATAGTCGTTATGCCCTTGATAAACATAGTAAAAGCACAGCTGCCTCTCCCAGTGTCAAGCCCTTATTAAACTACATAACAAAAGTAATTATTATGTATGCACCAGTAAGTTCAGTAACCCATAGTCCTTATATGTCTACTGCTTACCCCTTCCCTTACAGAGAATAATGTCAGCCATTTCTGATATAACAAGTCTCCTCAGAAAATAAAAGTCTGAACATACCTCAATGCTGCTTGTAGCATGACACCGGTCTCCACACTGAAGATTTCTCTTGCACTACCTTCAGAACTCTTGATTAAAGAAACTAAAACTAACACCTCACTTTACCTCTTCCTATTACTAACACAGGCAAAGAGAATGACTGGAGGTGGAGGGAAGGGAGGAGCTATATATACAGCTCTGCTGTGGTGCTCTTTGCCACTTCCTGTTAGCAGGAGGATAAATCCCACAAGTAAGGATGAAATCCGTGGACTCGTCATATCTTGTAGAAGAAATTAACACTTTATTAACATATATGCAAATTGACAAAAAACAGTGAGTCAGACACCAAAAAATGGAAGCTAAGAGATGGGCATGAGCACTTCCAAACTCTATGTAGATCAATGTTCCTTTAAGGTGTCTTAATTAAAAACATGAGGGCCAGGTGGACCAGAGAATAGTGTGGGTTAACTTCTATATGGATGTTGTAGGCTAGATCAGGTGCCGGTATAAAGGTACTCTGTATATCACAGTGTTAATCAACAGAATGTGAAATCATTCATATCAGTTACAGACATCCTATGTGCTCAAAGGCAGCCTCCTATCTGCGTACTGCTTTGAATGAACAAAGTCAGCTGATTTCTAGCTCAGTTCCTATATAGTAAATTCATACAGACTTGCACACATACAGCGCAGCACATACTCGTAGTAGCTATAAAGGCCTATCTGTATATTACTATATACATCAATAAATAAATGTGTCTCACTTTTATAGTTCCACAAATAGTAATATTCCTGGTAGGTAGGTATATTGTGTTTTAAGGCTAGGTAAGTATAGTTATGGCATGTAGCTCCCCAAACTGTTTGGTAGTAAGATGTAACACCAGGCGATAACACTATATTGAACACAGTAAAGTCGTTACCACTATTAATTACAAAGCCTAGTAACTGTCACCCTAAAGGTTGACATTAACTTGCAATTTTGGCACAATATAGTAGCTACAGCATTGCTATCAAACACTAGTTAGTGTTGCTGTTATGAACCACACATGAGTGTCTTTAGGCCACGCCCACCAACGCATTTCCCTCACTGGAACGTGACTGCGTCAGGGCATAGGGCCAACCCAGCATGTATTCATGCTTCTTATACATATTCGTTGCCATAGCAGCATGGAATCATTTGCGGAAGTGTTACTCCGCTTCGGCAGTATACTTAAGCAGTTATTAATATTGTAAATATAGGGTATTGCTTTTGTTTGTCATTTATTTTTCAAGTATAGTGGCTTTAAATTGTAATGTATTTCTATGGGGTACTAGTGAGTACTGTCACAGTGACTACTTATGTAGCTTAAAAATGGCCCAAATCATTTCTTTAGTTATCCAATCATTTAAACACGGTCTCTTATTTAGATCTTATAAGATCTTATAAGAAACGTTTATAGTATATCGCCTCATTGAAACCCTTTGGTGCTGCAGATTGCAGTTCATGGATCCATCTGCATCCTTTTTGCAACAAAGTTTTTGTAATATTACCCCTTCTTCCTTTCAATTTCATTTGCTCAATTGCAAAGAAATATATTTCATATTTATGTCCTTGATGTACCGTGTTCATATGTTGTGCTACAGGTACATTACGATTCCATTTAATGTCACCTATGTGTTCTAGTACCCTCGTACGTAGCTCCATAGAGGTTTCATCCACATATATTCACAGACATTTGCACATAGCTACATAGATCACTTGTCGTGATCTGAAATTTAAGAAATCCGAAATTTCATATTTTTTACCCATTTTTGGGTGTATAATATTTTAGTGGGGGCCATGTTCTTACATGCCTGACACCTTCCACATTTATAGAATCCTTTGGTTTCTCTTAACCAAGTTCTTGGTTGTTCATGTGAGTAATGTTTGTTCATTAAGGCATCTTTAAGTTTTCGATCTTCTATGTGTTATCACAGATTTTTCAGTGATTACTTCTGCGAGGTCTTCATCCTCCTGAAGTACATGCCAGTGTCTTTGAAAGATGTTTCTTATGATGGTATTTTTTTCATCAAAAGTGCCTATTATTCTCACAGTCTGTGGGTCACATTTTGGTGTATTTGTGTTTACATGTTGATCACTTAACAGTGATTATCTGTCTAGTGCTTTTGCTCTTTGGTATGCCTTTTCAGGTATCTACCTGGGTAGCCCCTTTCTTTAAATCTTTTTCTTAATTTTCTTGCTTCTGCATCAAAATCAGCCTCTGTGATACAGTTGCTCCTAGCTCGTATATATTGTCCATAGGGTATGCCCATTTTTTGGCTTTTGGGGTGAAAACTATTCCACTGTAGGAGACTATTGGTAGAGGTTTCTTTTCTATATAGTTTGGTATTCAGGGAACCATCTGTCTCTTTCCTGATTTCCAAATTCAAGAAAGGAATGCTTGTTTCATTTATCGTAGAAGTGTATCTCATCCCATATGGATTATCATTCAACCAAAGTATAAAATTAGTGAAATCAGTTTTTGTACCACTCCACAGAATCAGTACATCATCTATGTACCTAATATATAATTCCATGTATTTCATATATGGATTAATCTCTTGGTTTAGTATGTTACTTTCAATCCACCCCAAGAAGAGATTGGCATATGTTGGGGCACAGCATGTACCCATCGCTGTCCCCATTTTTTTCAAATATATACGCTTATTAAACAAGAAATAGTTGTGTTTTAATACAAAATCTAAAAGATCAATAATGAATTAATCTTCCATACTCCCTTAAGGGTTAGCTGATTTTTGAAAATATGTAACTGCCTCTCTGCCTAAATCATGTGAAATGTTAGAGTATAGACTTTCAACATCAATGCTCGCCCGTAAGGTATTTTCGTTTAATGTAATGTTACTCAAACATTTCAAAACATCTTTTGTGTTTTGCACGTATGATGTAAGAGTATGTACAAACTTCCTTAGTTTGTTATCAATGAAAATGCTGGCATTTTCTGTGAGGCATCCATTCCCGGAGACAATAGGTCTACCTGGGGGTTCTTTCATATTTTTGTGGATTTTCGGAAGACTATAAAAGGTTACTATCCTAGGGACCACATTATACATAAACAGATACTCTGCTTTAGTTATTGATCTTTCATTCAGACCTCTATCTAATATAGATTTTATTTCTTTGATGAAAATGTCTGTTGGATCTTGTCTAAGGACTCTATAGTTTTATGTGTTCTCTAAAATCCATTTAATGCAATTTACTGCCTTTTTTCTTTGAACCCTTTACGTTCATATTCAAACAAGAAATCTAATTTATTCCCTTGAGATCTAATGCCATTTTTAAGCTACATAAGTCGTCACTGTGACAGTACTCACTAGCACCCCATAGAAATACATTACAATTTAAAGCCAATATACTTGAAAAATAAATGACAAACAAAAGCGATACCTATATTTACAATATGAATAACTGCTTAAGTATACTGCCGAAGCGGAGTAACACTTCCGCAAATGATTCCATGCTGCTATGGCAACGAATATGTATAAGAAGCGTGAATAGACGCTGGGCTGGCCCTATGCCCTGATTAAGTCACGTTCCAGTGATGTAAACGAGTCAGTGGGAATGGCCTAGTGACACTTGTGTGTGGTTCATAACAGCAACACTAACTAGCATTTGATAGCAATACTGTAGCTACTATATTGTGCCAAAATTGCAAGTTAATGTAAACCTTTAGGGTGATAGTTACTAGGCTTTGTAATTAATAGTGGTAATGACCTTACTGTGTACAATATAGTGTTATCGTCTGGTGTAACATCTTACTAACAAACAGTTTGGGGAGATACATGCCATAACTATACTTACCTAGCCTTAACACACAATATACCTACCTACCTACCAGGAATATTACTATTTGTGGAACTATAAAAGTGAGACACATTTATTTATTGATTTATATAGTAATATACAGATAGGCCTTTATAGCTACTACGAGTATGTGCTGCGCTGTATGTGTGCAAGTCTGTATGAATTTACTATATAGGAACTGAGCTAGAAATCAGCTGACTTTGTTCATTCAAAGCAGTACGCAATAAGCAGTAACTGATATGAATGATTTCACATTCTGTTGATTAACACTGTGATGTACAGAGTACCTTTATACTGGCACCTGATCTAGCCTACAACATCCATATAGCAGTTAACGCACACTATTCTCTAGTCCACCTGGCCCTCATGTTTTTAATTAAGACACCTGAAAGGAACGTCGATCTACATAGAGTTTGGAAGTGCTCATGCCCATCTCTTAGCTTCCATTTTTTGTTGTCTGACTCACTGTTTTTTGTCCATTTGCATATATGTTAATAAAGTGTTAATTTTTTACCTATACTTCAATAATATGCTTTATAAATAAAGAATAATAATAATAATAATCTTTTGACACAGTCCATATTTGCATATGTTTCTCCTTCCTTTTACATAGATTAAAAAGGATATTTTATTATGAACCATATATAGTGATTATATCCCCACCTAGATTTCTATCTAGCTATATAGATTTATTAAGCTGACCAAAAGTGTTTTCTAATATTCAATCAGCTGTTCTGAACATGTAAATTATCTATTTGGTTACAACCAGCACTTTCTTTAACTAAGCTAATATAATCCACAACCCTCAATATTAAAATAAAAAAGAGGTTCCTGTTATGAGATCTATAAGTGGTCTCTTCTATTTTAGATAGCCTTCTATTGTTTATCTTAGATGGTATGAGGTCCATGAGTGGCCTTTTGAATTAATGGGAGGGCTTACAATGTAATTGACATGTCTCCGTTATGTTATTATACTGTACTTAATATCTCACACTCTGATTGTAACAGTGTTCTGATGTAATGTATTATCTGTTTGCCATAACCCAACCTCATTAAAAAAAAATAATAAATATATATATATATATATATATATATATATATATATATATATATATATATATATATATATATATATATATATATTTAACAATAAAAAGTACATTATTTTCTATCAGCTAGATTACGAGTTTGGCGTTATGAGTGAAAAAGCAGCGTTATGCTTCATATTGCTGCTTTTTCCCTAGCGCTGCTATTACAAGTCTTGC
Source organism: Bombina bombina (assembly GCF_027579735.1). Lineage (NCBI taxonomy): Eukaryota > Metazoa > Chordata > Amphibia > Anura > Bombinatoridae > Bombina > Bombina bombina. The sequence goes on along the minus strand of NC_069503.1, from coordinate 1,024,709,958 downwards.
AGGTATAGGTGTACCGCACACCTTTTTGACCGTCACGCAACATCAGTACCACACTTTTAAAAAAGTAATTTTTCAATGGGACTCCCATAGCGCCGATATTACGAGTTTGCCTGGGAGGCCAAAAAGTGAGCGGCACACCCTATACTGACAAGATCCGTACCGCCATCTAAAGTCAGTAGTTATAAGTTTTACGTTACAAATCTGTAGCATAAAACTCATAACTAAAGTGTTACAAAGCACACTAAACACCCATAAACTACCTATTAAACCAAGGCTCTCCCGCACCGCAAACACTAATATAAAATTATTAACCCCTAATCTTCCTCTCCGGACATCGCCGCCACTAAAAAAAATTTATTAACCCCTATTCCACCGTTCCCTGACATCATCTCCACTATAATAAACCTATCAACCCATAAACTGCAGACCTCCCGCATCGCAAACACTATTTAAAGATTATTAACTCCTAATCTGCCATCCACCCACATCCGCCGCTATAATAAACCTATTTACCACTAAACCGCAAGCCCCCGCAATGAAATATACTAAAATAAATTATTAACCCCTAAACCTCTGACATCCCACATCGTGTAACAACCTTCCTATACAACATAGGGTTCATTCTTTTTTGCCTCCTTTTCAAATCACTAATCCTTTATAAGGAACGCCCTTACCTAATACCTTTGCTTGGTATTAAGGATATCTCCTGGTTACTAGCCTTTCAGCTCCTTGTTATTTGGAACTTATCTCTCACTAACTGCCTGTGTATTTTGAGCTTCTCCCTCCTGCACATCTAGGCAGCATTACCTGCTGAAATTACATTCCTCCGGACTTTCCCTGAACATCTCTCCCTCCGGCTCCATTACTCTGTATCGGAACTGCAGCTGACAGGCAGGCCACGCTACAGACTTCCACTCCGGCTACTTTCCGCTGCTTGTACAGCTCTGCAAAGCAAATACCTCTCTCCCTGCCCTCTCAAAAATCCGTCTTCCATATCCTTTGTCCACGCTTGGTAAGCGAACCTTTACCAGTTTAAGAGATGACTGCGTTCTGTATAGAAACAAAAAAAGAAGAGGCGCTCTGGTGCAGATGATCCTTGGCTACAAATGATTCTAAACTAACAGTTCAGAGTAATACTCACAAAGATGTTTGCACATGCAGTGCAATAACAGGTGAGCCGAAGCTTCAGAGCCGCTCGGCTGACTCGCTAGAGGGTGAAATCAGCTGTTCACTGGGTAATCACTTCACCAACGATGTGGGGAAAAAGATACCTATGACATAAAATATAGATACCGCCCTTGGTGCAGATTATCCCAGGCACAGAATACACATACAACAGGTGTCGAGAAGTTATACTCACAAACGGAGTTGCACAAGCAGTGCAATATCAGGCGTGCCGAATCTTAAAGAGCCGTTCGGCTGACTCCCTGAGGCCTGTACAGCTGCTCCTGGATCGTTGGAGGAGTGGTGGAAAATAAAGGTGGATATGCCGATAGAGGTTAATCCAAGCAAGGGATCAATAAGGCAAATAGAACAATTCACCAGCAAGGTAGACAAAATAAAAGTATTTATTAAAAATATAAAAATTACTTAGCAACGCGTTTCTCGGCTAACATGCCGTTTCATCAGGCTACATAATTCTAAGAGCTACCTTGCTGACTTAAAAGGACTGACAGGACCAATCAAAACCCTGAAAATTCACACACCTCCCTTGCTCAGGTGTACTATCTGATTACAGGGTGTCGCCCTGAGATACATAGCACTTTTGTTAAAAATGAATACAATTTATACAAACTTCAAAAAAATCTTTCTATATATACAAGGGCAATTTAACATGAATCGATAGCAAGTTTTAATCTCAATAATTGTAACAATAATATTTAGATATTTCAGTCTTACAAATAATATAACAATATAAAAGAAATACGATATAATAATCAAATATTTATAAATATAATAGATGAATTCTCAGTAATAAATTTATAATAAACATATAAATCATATAATAACAAATTATATATAAATACAAGAATAAATACTAAAAAAATATAAAAAAATAATTACTAAAAATATATATAAAGCCATATAATCGATCATATTACTACATCTAATGGTCGGATTAGAACTCACGACCTAGTGGCTGGGAAACCATCAACCCAGCCACTAGGCTATAAGCGGGCTTCTGATGCAAGTGTTCATAGTATACTGAATGTATCTTGACAATGCTGTGACTGGTGCAAGTGGTGCATTATACAAAATAAACGTGTGTGTGAAAAAAGGTGTATAAATGTGATGTACTTGTGCCTAACAGATAGTGGTATTTACCTTTATAGTGATGTACATATAAGGGAAGCAATGATGTACCATTATGTGTTGGATTGCTATGTGTGGCCATAGCAGATATATGTGACGTGTTAGTTAACATACTAGTGTGATGGCTAAAAATAAAATAAGAATTGACTAAAAGCCAATATTGGAAGGGGATACTAGTAATTATTATAGTGCTAATATGTTAATAATTTGCTAAAAAGATATTATGAATGATTATTAGGAATACTTGGTGTATTCATATGAATGATTATTAAGAATACTTGGTGTATTCATATGACATATTTACTATGTTAATGTATTCTTAATGTGACAGTATTAAACCACTATATATAATGTGATATATATTCGTATTAAACATTGACTAGATTGGATCTCCCGACCTCATAGTATAAATATCTAACAAGCTAACCGCTAGGCCATAACTGCCTGTGTGCAAAGAGTGGTCAAATAGTTAAAATACTAATGTGGTGCCTAAATATAAATATTGACTGATAGCCAATATCATAAATAATGTTAATTATTAAAGTGCTAATGTATTAAAAGATTTTTAACTAAAAAGATATTGTGGGTGAATATTAAGAATGCTCCGTTTACTCGTGTGACATGTTTGATATGCTAAATATATTCCTGATATAGCAAAATTGTGCGTCTATATTGTTAATTTAAAAAATAAAAAATTAAAAAAAATATAAATAAAATTTAGTATAAATTAATACTAATAAACAATAATGGCCAGATTTGAACTCCTGACCTAATAATATAAAGACTATCAACCTAACCACTAGGCCACAACTGCATGTGTACCAAAATTGGTCGAATTTTCTTATAATCAGCTGTATATGGTCTATTAAGATTATTCATATGCTAATTCAATACTATACTAATACATGAGATAGGGGTAATTTTGATAGGCAGAGAGAGATTATATAACAGCTTTATACTTTTAGTTAATAAATATAATCTAGAGGGCTGCCAAATCTACATTAATCTAAAAGGCTGCCAGATCTACATTAAGGTTAAGTCCTAATGGGTGTAAAGTTTTTAGTTTATGAATCCAAAAAGTCTCTCTCTGCCTAAGCCTCAAAAATCTATTATATGTATGGGATGGTATAATTTCTTCTATGGGTATTATAGTGTAACAATTGGGGTTCCCTTTGTTATTTTTATGGCAGTGTTTAATAACACTGTGTGATTTCTTGTTTTTTAAAACACTGCAATAATGCTCTGACCACCTATGACTCAATCGTCTAATAGTTCGGCCGATATATTGAATCCCACAAACACAAGAGATAAGATAAACTACATATTTTGAAGCACAAGTCATTCTACTTTTGATCTTGTAAGTTTTTTTGTCTACAAAGGATTGAAACACATGAGTACCATGTCCTATGTGATCACACATTTTACATCTGGATGCTCTACATTTGTATATTCCTCTGCCCTTTATTTGGGAATTCAAATTTCTTCTGTTCTTAGATTTATGATTTTCTTGTTTGGCCTTGTGTTTCACTACTTTACTAGGTGCCAAAATATTTTTAAGATTTGGGGCCTTTCTATACACAATGGAGGGAGTATCTCCAATTAGATCCTTTAAAATAGGGTCTCTTTTCAGGATTCTCCAATGTTTTTGGAAAATTTCACTTATATGTTTATAATTACAGTTATACTGTGTAATAAATCTTATTTCAATAGGTTTATCATCTCCCCGTTGGATATTATGGTTTTTGTTAAAGTATGTCTCTCTATTTTCATTTCTAGCTCTTTGATAACTAGAATTAATAAGGTCTGTTGGATAATGCTTTTCCATGAATCTCTCTTTGAGCGTCGTACTCTGCTTATCATAATCCGATATTAGGCTACAATTGCGCCTTATCCGTTTAAATTGTCCGTATGGGACATTCTTTTTCCAAGGATAGTGGTGATTACTTCTAAAATCTAGATAGCTGTTGCTATCAACAGTTTTGAAATGGGTTGAACTATCTATTCCACCCAAATTATTAAAACGCAGGGATAAATCTAAGAAAACCACACTCTCCTTATGTATACAACTAGTAAATTTCAATCCTCTGTTATTGAGGTTCAGGTGGTCTACAAATTCTAAAGCTCTATCTTGAGTGCCATTCCAAATGAAAATTAAATCGTCTATGAACCTACCATAGAACACCAGGTTCGACCCAAATTCCGATTGGTAGATGTAACTATTTTCAAAGCTCCCCATATATAGATTAGTGAAACTCGGGGCGAACCTGGTGCCCATGGCGGTTCCTTTTATCTGCAAATAATATTCATCTAAAAATAAAAAATAATTGTGCTGTAAAACAAATAATATAAGTTGTCTAAAAATAAAAAATAATTGTGCTGTAAAACAAATAATATATATATATATATATATATTACAACTTATATTATTTGTTTTACAGCACAATTATTTTTTATTTTTAGATGAATATTATTTGCAGATAAAAGGAACCGCCATGGGCACCAGGTTCGCCCCGAGTTTCGCTAATCTATATATGGGGAGCTTTGAAAATAGTTACATCTACCAATCGGAATTTGGGGCGAACCTGGTGTTCTATGGTAGGTTCATAGACAATTTAATTTTCATTTGGAATGGCACTCAAGATAGAGCTTTAGAATTTGTAGACCACCTGAACCTCAATAACAGAGGATTGAAATTTACTAGTTGTATACATAAGGAGAGTGTGGTTTTCTTAGATTTATCCCTGCGTTTTAATAATTTGGGTGGAATAGATAGTTCAACCCATTTCAAAACTGTTGATAGCAACAGCTATCTAGATTTTAGAAGTAATCACCACTATCCTTGGAAAAAGAATGTCCCATACGGACAATTTAAACGGATAAGGCGCAATTGTAGCCTAATATCGGATTATGATAAGCAGAGTACGACGCTCAAAGAGAGATTCATGGAAAAGCATTATCCAACAGACCTTATTAATTCTAGTTATCAAAGAGCTAGAAATGAAAATAGAGAGACATACTTTAACAAAAACCATAATATCCAACGGGGAGATGATAAACCTATTGAAATAAGATTTATTACACAGTATAACTGTAATTATAAACATATAAGTGAAATTTTCCAAAAACATTGGAGAATCCTGAAAAGAGACCCTATTTTAAAGGATCTAATTGGAGATACTCCCTCCATTGTGTATAGAAAGGCCCCAAATCTTAAAAATATTTTGGCACCTAGTAAAGTAGTGAAACACAAGGCCAAACAAGAAAATCATAAATCTAAGAACAGAAGAAATTTGAATTCCCAAATAAAGGGCAGAGGAATATACAAATGTAGAGCATCCAGATGTAAAATGTGTGATCACATAGGACATGGTACTCATGTGTTTCAATCCTTTGTAGACAAAAAAACTTACAAGATCAAAAGTAGAATGACTTGTGCTTCAAAATATGTAGTTTATCTTATCTCTTGTGTTTGTGGGATTCAATATATCGGCCGAACTATTAGACGATTGAGTCATAGGTGGTCAGAGCATTATTGCAGTGTTTTAAAAAACAAGAAATCACACAGTGTTATTAAACACTGCCATAAAAATAACAAAGGGAACCCCAATTGTTACACTATAATACCCATAGAAGAAATTATACCATCCCATACATATAATAGATTTTTGAGGCTTAGGCAGAGAGAGACTTTTTGGATTCATAAACTAAAAACTTTACACCCATTAGGACTTAACCTTAATGTAGATCTGGCAGCCTTTTAGATTAATGTAGATTTGGCAGCCCTCTAGATTATATTTATTAACTAAAAGTATAAAGCTGTTATATAATCTCTCTCTGCCTATCAAAATTACCCCTATCTCATGTATTAGTATAGTATTGAATTAGCATATGAATAATCTTAATAGACCATATACAGCTGATTATAAGAAAATTCGACCAATTTTGGTACACATGCAGTTGTGGCCTAGTGGTTAGGTTGATAGTCTTTATATTATTAGGTCAGGAGTTCAAATCTGGCCATTATTGTTTATTAGTATTAATTTATACTAAATTTTATTTATATTTTTTTTAATTTTTTATTTTTTAAATTAACAATATAGACGCACAATTTTGCTATATCAGGAATATATTTAGCATATCAAACATGTCACACGAGTAAACGGAGCATTCTTAATATTCACCCACAATATCTTTTTAGTTAAAAATCTTTTAATACATTAGCACTTTAATAATTAATATTATTTATGATATTGGCTATCAGTCAATATTTATATTTAGGCACCACATTAGTATTTTAACTATTTGACCACTCTTTGCACACAGGCAGTTATGGCCTAGTGGTTAGCTTGTTAGATATTTATACTATGAGGTCGGGAGATCCAATCTAGTCAATGTTTAATACGAATATATATCACATTATATATAGTGGTTTAATACTGTCACATTAAGAATACATTAACATAGTAAATATGTCATATGAATACACCAAGTATTCTTAATAATCATTCATATGAATACACCAAGTATTCTTAATAATCATTCATAATATCTTTTTAGCAAATTATTAACATATTAGCACTATAATAATTACTAGTATCCCCTTCCAATATTGGCTTTTAGTCAATTCTTATTTTATTTTTAGCCATCACACTAGTATGTTAACTAACACGTCACATATATCTGCTATGGCCACACATAGCAATCCAACACATAATGGTACATCATTGCTTCCCTTATATGTACATCACTATAAAGGTAAATACCACTATCTGTTAGGCACAAGTACATCACATTTATACACCTTTTTTCACACACACGTTTATTTTGTATAATGCACCACTTGCACCAGTCACAGCATTGTCAAGATACATTCAGTACACTATGAACACTTGCATCAGAAGCCCGCTTATAGCCTAGTGGCTGGGTTGATGGTTTCCCAGCCACTAGGTCGTGAGTTCTAATCCGACCATTAGATGTAGTAATATGATCGATTATATGGCTTTATATATATTTTTAGTAATTATTTTTTTATATTTTTTTAGTATTTATTCTTGTATTTATATATAATTTGTTATTATATGATTTATATGTTTATTATAAATTTATTACTGAGAATTCATCTATTATATTTATAAATATTTGATTATTATATCGTATTTCTTTTATATTGTTATATTATTTGTAAGACTGAAATATCTAAATATTATTGTTACAATTATTGAGATTAAAACTTGCTATCGATTCATGTTAAATTGCCCTTGTATATATAGAAAGATTTTTTTGAAGTTTGTATAAATTGTATTCATTTTTAACAAAAGTGCTATGTATCTCAGGGCGACACCCTGTAATCAGATAGTACACCTGAGCAAGGGAGGTGTGTGAATTTTCAGGGTTTTGATTGGTCCTGTCAGTCCTTTTAAGTCAGCAAGGTAGCTCTTAGAATTATGTAGCCTGATGAAACGGCATGTTAGCCGAGAAACGCGTTGCTAAGTAATTTTTATATTTTTAATAAATACTTTTATTTTGTCTACCTTGCTGGTGAATTGTTCTATTTGCCTTATTGATCCCTTGCTTGGATTAACCTCTATCGGCATATCCACCTTTATTTTCCACCACTCCTCCAACGATCCAGGAGCAGCTGTACAGGCCTCTGGGAGTCAGCCGAACGGCTCTTTAAGATTCGGCACGCCTGATATTGCACTGCTTGTGCAACTCCGTTTGTGAGTATAACTTCTCGACACCTGTTGTATGTGTATTCTGTGCCTGGGATAATCTGCACCAAGGGCGGTATCTATATTTTATGTCATAGGTATCTTTTTCCCCACATCGTTGGTGAAGTGATTACCCAGTGAACAGCTGATTTCACCCTCTAGCGAGTCAGCCGAGCGGCTCTGAAGCTTCGGCTCACCTGTTATTGCACTGCATGTGCAAACATCTTTGTGAGTATTACTCTGAACTGTTAGTTTAGAATCATTTGTAGCCAAGGATCATCTGCACCAGAGCGCCTCTTCTTTTTTTGTTTCTATACAGAACGCAGTCATCTCTTTTTCAACATCTTTGGAGAGAGCAGCTATAGTTTGGGACATCATTTCCAGATTGGACATCACTCTATATTGGGACTTTCACTTGCATCTATGGATGTATATTTCCTAACCATATGACTGTGGTGACTATTGTTATGCACTTGTATTTATAATTATACAGTTCATATTGTTTATTTTTTGTAAGATATAAAACTTAGGATCTATCCATATTATCACTTTTTTGAAATAGCATAAATTAGGCGCACCTTATTTCTGGACACACTACTTAGATATAGTAGAGCCCCATTGTTTTTGTTTACCAGTTTAACTCTGATTCAAGAATATTTATTTGATTGCATGTGTTTAACATCTTTTCGCTTAGTAATTGTGAGAGATTATTTCTACCAATGCTCAACTTATATAACATGATATATGTTAGAAGTTAGTTACAGCATATCTCAGACACATATGCTGTGCTAACAATTAACTATATAAAACCATCCTGATTAAATCATGTAAATATTAGTCATTATTTATATGAAAATAGTTGGGATAACATATATAACTTTTGATAATGAGAATCTTTATGTATTTGACAATTTGGAATGAAATACTTAAAGAATGAATGTCTGAATTGTTCCAGAATACCAAGCCATAAAAAAAAAAAATAAAGTGTGATGGATCCTGTGGAACTCTCAAACTATGTGGTTACTTTAGGCCAAAAGGTAGATCAGCTAAATCAGGGCCTTAGAGATCTACAGGTAGAAAATCAGACTTTAAAAAATATCATCAAAGAATGCCTGACTCCAGCACCCCAACACACTGATACCCCTCCAGAACCACCTGTTAGTCCACCAGACAAATTTAGTGGAGACAGGAAACAATTCAGACAATTTATCAATGCTTGCATATTATTTTTCACTTTAAAACCTAAAACCTTTACTAATGATAAAATTAAGGTTTTAACAATGATATCTTATCTAAGAGGGGAACCCCGTGTTTGGGCAGATTCACTCTATGAGCAAAACAGTCCAATAATAAATTCTTTGGATAATTTTCTTAGCTCTTTATCCTCCCTTTATGAAGATCCACACAGACAAAGTACTGCTGAACATAAACTCAGAGGTTTAAAACAGAATAAAAGGGCTGTGGAGGACTATATATCTGAGTTTAAAATCTGGCAATTAGACTCCGGATGGAACCAGGTTTCCTTAAAGAGTCAATTTAGATTGGGTTTATCAGAACCTATTAAAGACGAATTTGCTAGATTAGATTTACCAGATGACTTAGAAGCTTTAATGCAGCTAAGTATTAAGATAGATCACAGACTTAGAGAGAGGAAACAGGAAAAGTTTTCTCATGACACCAACATCAGATATCATGACTCAAGAGCATCACCACAGTATACAAAGGGTACAGAGGAACCCATGGATATAGGGACCATCAAAGGACCTTTAACCTCAGATGAAAAAATCAGACGTAGACTCAATCATTTATGCCTGTATTGTGCCTCCAAGGATCATGATGTCTCTACTTGCCCAGTACTTAAAAGAGTTAAAAAGGGTAAGAAAACAGACACTGAGTTAACCCTGAATTTTACTAACACTCAGGTAACAAACTGTCTTATTCCGGTTTCTTTACAGTGGGACCACCACCGCCTGTGCTCTGAAGCCGTAATTGATTCTGGGGCATATTCTTGTTATATAGATTCTGCACTTGTATTGTTGAATAAAATTCCACTTGTTAAAAAGCAAAAGCCTTTATTAGTGCGTCTCATTGACGGTAAACAACTAGAATCCGGGCCTATTACACACCAAACCGTTTCCATTAAGGTTACTTTACAAAACAACCATCATGAATATATTACATTCGATGTGTTGTCTTCGTCCATATTCTCACTTGTATTAGGGTTGCAATGGCTAAGGCTACATCAACCAACAATAATTTGGGAATCTAATAACATACAATTTACTTCTAGTTACTGTAAGACCACCTGTTTACCACATACACTTTTACTTGCAATCACAGAAATTAATATTCCAAAACAGTACACAGATTTTGAACTAGTATTTTGTAAAAAAGAGGCTGAATCACTGCCACCTCACCGGCCATATGATTGCCCAATAGATTTAATTCCTGGCTCTGACATACCATATGGGCACATATTCCCACTATCGGAATCTGAATTGTCACATTTAAAAACATACATCAACGAGAATCTCCGAAAAGGATTCATAAGACCTTCAACCTCTCCGGCAGGAGCAGGTATCTTTTTCGTTAGAAACAAAGACCAATCTCTACGTCCAATTGTGGACTACAGGGAATTAAATAAGAGAACTATAAAAAATCGCTACCCACTTCCCTTGATTCCTGAACTAATTGAGAGGTTGAGAGGTGCAACTGTATTTACAAAACTTGACCTAAGGGGGGCGTACAACCTCATAAGAATTAGACCTGGTGATGAATGGCTCACTGCCTTCAGAACCCGATACGGGTTATATGAATACACCGTTATGCCCTTTGGGCTTTGTAATGCGCCTGCCACGTTTCAAAGATACATAAATGACATTTTCAGGGATTTACTTGACACCTCCATGGTCATATATTTAGATGATATCTTGATTTATTCATCTAATATTGAAGAACATGTTAGACAAGTCAGAGCTGTACTCTCCAGGTTACAGGCACACCAATTGTATGTGAAATTAGAAAAATGTATTTTTCATTCTCAGGATATCACATTCTTGGGTTATCACATCACACCACAAGGTATTTCAATGCAAAATGACAAGGTCTCCACCATACAAAATTGGCCTACTCCAAAAACTAAAAAAGATGTTCAGAAATTTCTTGGTTTTTTAAATTTTTACCGGAAATTCATAAGAAATTTTGCAAGCATTACATAACCTTTAACTGAATTAACCAAAAACAATACTCCTTTCTTATGGACACATTCAACGAATGAAGTTTTCCAATACTTAAAGATATGTTTCACAACTGCACCAATATTGTCTTTTCCCAAATCCAATCTTCAATATATTCTAGAAGTTGATGCATCTCATTATGCCATTGGAGCCATACTCTCACAGAGGCCCTCACCACAAGAACCCATCCACCCAATTGCGTTTTACTCTAGAATTCTAACATCCTCAGAACTCAACTACCACATAGGCGAGAAGGAACTGCTCGCTATGAAATCAGCTTTAGAACATTGGAGGCACCTCCTAGAGGGTACTGACATACCTATACAAATATATACAGACCATAGAAACCTCCAATACCTTAAGACTCACCGTACATTAACTTCCAGACAAGTGAGGTGGAGTCTTTTCTTTTCAAGGTTTTCATATACCATAACCTATAGACCCGCATCAAAAAACACGAAAGCTGACATCCTTTCGAGACTACCTGAAAAACCTAAACACCAAACTCCCTATGGGACTATAATACCAGAACACTGTTTCCAGGAAACTCTTGGTATAGCGTTCAATGAGGATTCGTTTTTCCAGGATAAACAACAAAGTGATATTACTTTGCCGAAACACTTATTAACAAAAAACATTGATGGATTATACTATAAAAGTGATAAGCTGTATGTACCTCCTTCATTGAGAATGAATATTCTCAAAACCATGCACGAGTCTTACCTCACAGGTCACCCTGGTATAGGAAGGACTCTAGAATTAACAAAGAGGTCCTATTGGTGGCCACACATGGTTTCTGATATACAAAACTATGTAAAATCTTGTGAGATTTGTACTACCTGTAAAATTGAAAAAAAACAAGCCAGTGGGTTATCCAGTGGGTTATTTACTTTCACTACCCATACCTGACAAACCATGGACTCACATTGCTGCAGATTTTATCGTAGAACTACCTAAATCAAGTAACTATAACACAATTCTCATGGTTGTTGATTTATTCACAAAACTGGCACACTTCATACCCTTCCACAAACTCCCAACATCCTTGGAAACAGCCACCTTACTGATAGAAAACGTCATCAAATTGCATGGGTTACCTTTATCCATAACTACGGATAGGGGTACTCAGTTTACCTCTCGAATGTGGAAAGAACTCTGTATAGCACTGAATATCGAACAACGCTTAAGTACTGCCTACCATCCCCAAACGAATGGCCAGACGGAGAGGACGAACCAGTGGTTGGAAGAATATCTCAGATGCTTTGTGACACAAAACCAAGAAAATTGGTCGTCACTGCTACCACTGGCAGAATTCGCTCACAACAACGCATATCATACCACAATCAAGACCACACCTTTCTTTGCGAAGTATGGGTTTCACCCAATCTTTCACGTTAATCCACAACACGACAGTCAATGCCCTGTTGTTAACGACACCACTAACAGCATTTCTGAAACCTTCTCTATTCTTGCTGATAACATTAAGATAGCCCAAGACAGACAGAAGGTATACTACGACCTCAGAAGGGGACCTTCGCCCAATTATATGATCGGAGACCTAGTATGGTTATCAACCAAAAATCTTCGTCTCAGTACACCTACTAAGAAACTGAATAGATTTTACATTGTTCCATTTCCAATTAAAAGGATTATAAATTCTAACGCAGTGACATTGGACCTCCCTGATAAATACAGGATACATCCCACTTTTCATGTCAACTTACTCAAACCATATATGGAACTCAGGAACACGTCTTTGAGAACTTGCCCACAGGTGCCTATTGTCCCTGACTGTGAGTTTGAAGTGGAGAAGATACTCGACTCTAGGAAAGTTTCTGGCAGATTGCAATACCTAATCCATTGGAAGGGTTACTCGTCCGATGAAGACTCTTGGGAGCCATCAGTTAATCTGTCTGCTCCAAGGTTGGTGTCGCTTTTCCATCGTCGGAATCCGGATCGGCCTCGTCCTTGAACCTCAGAGTGGTTCATTTTTGGGGGGCCCTCTGTAACAACCTTCCTATACAACATAGGGTTAATTCTTTTTTGCCTCCTTTTCAAATCACTAATCCTTTATAAGGAACGCCCTTACCTAATAACTTTGCTTGGTATTAAGGATATCTCCTGGTTACTAGCCTTTCAGCTCCTTGTTATTTGGAACTTATCTCTCACTAACTGCCTGTGTATTTTGAGCTTCTCCCTCCTGCACATCTAGGCAGCATTACCTGCTGAAATTACATTCCTCCGGACTTTCCCTGAACATCTCTCCCTCCGGCTCCATTACTCTGTATCGGAACTGCAGCTGACAGGCGGGTGACGTCACCGACGGCCGCTCTGTTCACCTCCGCTCACGCCACGCTACAGACTTCCACTCCGGCAACTTTCCGCTGCTTGTACAGCTCTGCAAAGCAAATACCTCTCTCCCTGCCCTCTCAAAAATCCGTCTTCCATATCCTTTGTCCACGCTTGGTAAGCGAACCTTTACCAGTTTAACTCTGATTCAAGAATATTTATTTGATTGCATGTGTTTAACATCTTTTCGCTTAGTAATTGTGAGAGATTATTTCTACCAATGCTCAACTTATATAACATGATATATGTTAGAAGTTAGTTACAGCATATCTCAGACACATATGCTGTGCTAACAATTAACTATATAAAACCATCCTGATTAAATCATGTAAATATTAGTCATTATTTATATGAAAATAGTTGGGATAACATATATAACTTTTGATAATGAGAATCTTTATGTATTTGACAATTTGGAATGAAATACTTAAAGAATGAATGTCTGAATTGTTACACATCACTAACTATACATAAATATATTAACCCCTAAACCTAGCCCTAACTCTAACGTAACCCTAAGCCTAAGTCTAACCCTAACACCCCCTAACTTAAATATAATTAAAATAAATCTAATTAACCCTTACCATTATTACCTAAATAATTCCTATTTAAAACTAAATACATACTTACCTGCAAAAAAAACCTAAGCTAGCTACAAAATAACTAATAGTTATATTGTAGCTATCTTAGGTTTTATTTTTATTTCACAGGCAAGTTTGTATTTATTTTAACTAGGTAGACTAGTTAGTAAATAGATAATAACTATTATAAATTAAATAAAATAAAATAAAATAAACTGAATTATTAAAATACAATTTTCTAAATTATAAAAAAAATAAAAAATAAATTACAAAAAATAAAAAATTAAATTATCAAAAATAAAAATGAATTACTCCTAATCTAATAGCCCTATCAAAATAAAATAAAAACCCCAAAATAAAAAAAAAAACCTAGCCTACACTAAACTGCCAATGGACCTTAAAAAGGCCTTTTGTGGGGCATTGCCTCAAAGAAATCAGCTCTTTTACCTGTAAAAAAAATTACAAATATCATTCTCACCTTTGAAGTCCCCACCTCCTGATTCCCATCCACCTACCCAAGCTTGTATTTAGTTTTAAATAGGAATTATTTAGGTAATAATTGTAAGGATTATTTAGATTCATTTTAATTATATTTAAGTTAGGGGGTGTTAGGAATAGGGTTACGTTAGGGCTAGGGTTAGGGTTATGCTTAGGGTTAGGTTTAGGGGTTAATATATTTATTTAGTTCAGAGAGAAATCCGTATGTGATAAGGTAAAGGAGAAAATAGAATAAAACTCACAATTTGTGATGGCACTTGTGCAGTGCAAACGAGCAGGCTGACACTTGCAGTAGTCAGCTAACTTGATACTTTCCCCATATCAGGGCAGAACTATCTGGTCTGTCCGCGTCCAAACAGCATCCAAACAGCATCCAAACAGCAGGCTGAAGTCAGCGGGCAGCTAAGTTAAAATCACTGGCAAAGTGATAAAGTGCAATTTCTTCCGTAGAAGTATAAAAAGCAGACACCTTCCGTAAAGATGTTAAAATAAAGTTTTAATAAATTGTAATGCGTTTCTCGACTAATATTATGGTAGTTTCATCAGGCAAAAGGTAATGGTCATATAAAAACAAACTAAAAAGCTGCTTATTTAAGCCGCCACATTGTGTTTGATTGGCTATCCAAGGTTTTCAAATTATCCAATGATATGAGAGGAAATGTCTGCATGGAGAACTTAAAAAGTCACTAAGAAAGTAGCAAAAAAATGTAAACATATGGTGATAAACAATGTATAAAATTGTATGAGAAATTGTGGCCAGTGTAAACGTGTACAAAAATGAATTTGGATATCGCAAGTAACAAAATATTGTGACATTGGGGCATATGTATCAAGCTCCGTATGGAGCTTGATGCCCCGTGTTTCTGGCGAGCCTGTAGGCTCACCAGAAACAGCAGTTATGAAGCAGCGGTCACAAAGATCGCTGCTCCATAACCTGTCCGCCTGCTCTGAGCAGGCGGACAGACATTGCAACACTACAACCCGATCGAGTACGATCGGGTTGATTGACACCCCCCTGCTGGCGGCCTATTGGCCGCGAGTCTGCAGGGGGCGGCGTTGCACCAGCAGCTCTTGTGAGCTGCTGGTGCAATGATGAATACGGCGAGCGTATTGCTCACCGTATTCAGCGAAGTCTGGCGGACCTGATCCGCACTGGCAGATCAGGCCTGCCAGCCTTTCTGTTGTAATAGGACGTAGAATGGGATGCCATCCATAAATAAAATTGTATATAAAAAATTGTATATAAAAAAATATATATAAATTGGATCGGAGAAATATATGAATTTCTATTTTCTCTTTGACCTTATCACATACGGATTTCACTATGAGGTGCCCCTTTTCTCTCTGATTTAGATCTTCAAGATGAATAGACATTGTTCTCCTCAAGTGGAGCAGCCTCACATACCTTTGTTATTTTGTTTTAAATTTGGATTTCAACTTGGATTTTCATTATCACAGCTGATCATTGATAAATATATGGACTTTCATTGTTATGTTTTATCTATTCATAATATTATTTGTCAATATCTGTGTTTTTTGTATTTCTCATTGGTTTCATGCTTTCACATTTTCACAAAACATACCTTTTTGTTTACAGTGCGCCACCTTCCTATTTTTTTTTTCCACCTAGTACCTTGATATTTATTTAGTGTTAGTGATGTTGGAGGCCAGAGGTTTAGGGGTTAATAACTGTAGTATAGTGGCGGCGACATTGGGGGCGGAACATTAGGTGTTAATAACTGTAATGTAGGTGGCGGCGATATCGGAAGCGGCAGGGTTAGGGGTTAATAGCTTTATTTAGGTGGTGTCGGTGTTAAGAGCGGCAGATTAGGGGTTAATAACATTATGTAGGTTGCAGCGATGTTGTGGGCAGCAGATTAGTGGTGTTTAGACGTGGTTTTTATGTTAGGGTGTTAGGTTTAAACGTAACTTTTTCTTTCCCCATAGACATCAATGGGGCTGCGTTACGGAGCTTTTGTTTCCGCAATCGCAGGTGTTAGGCTTCTTTTTTGCCGTCTCTCCCCATTGATGTCTATGGGGAAATCGTGCACGAGCACGTCAAAGCAACGCTTGTATTTTGGTGCGGTATGGAGCTCAACGCAACCATGTCATCCGCACAAGCCTGCTTTTTGTAAACCTGTAATAGCAGCGCTATAGGGAGGTGAAATAATGGCGCTTTTGTGGCGGTCGTTAATTTCCCTATAGCGCTAAAAACCTGTAATCTAGCTGTAAGTGAAGAACACGGGAATGTAAAATATTCCATTTATATCTTAACGTGGTCGTGTTAGCGCACATGAGAATTTAGTTTTCTTTTCTTAAGGTGCTTTATTGAAATATTACATACAAAATATTAGCAATAATCAATATAAATTATAAAAAAAATAATAAACATACTGTCAAATATATAGAGTATTTAAAATATTTCACAGTATGTTTAATCCTATTTAATATATATTAATGATTTGTTAATTAATATCAGTGTTTCTTGACCTCGGCATCATGTTTCAGATTACCTACCATGCTGCATAAAGGAAGAGTCTAGTGAAAACTTAATTTTCATGATTCAGATAGTGCATGCAATTTTAAACAATTTACTTTTATCATCAAATTTAATGTGTTCTCTTGGTATTCTTTGTTGAAAGCTAAACCTAGGTAGGCTCATATGCTACTTTCTAAGCCCTTGAATGCTACCATGAATTTTGCACAGAAAAACGTGCTAGTTCATGTGTGTCATATAGAGGTTGCAAAAGGAAAAACAAAAGCTGTCGGAAAGCATTACCAACAGTTTCTAAAGGCATACATTCCACGATTATCGGTGTCCACCTGCAGAATACAAATACGTGGTCCATAGGAAACAATAGAAGCCAAAATCTAAATTTTACTAGTGGTTTCCATTTAAAGCACAAACAGGTACAACACTATTAGGTGCTTTTGTTAACGCCTCAAAGACAAAAGCACACTCAACTAGCTTTTTAAATCCACTTTTCCATTGAGATCTTAAAGTTTGCAAACAATGCAAGATTTTCTTTTTTTCATTTATTTATATATGTAATATTTAGTGCTACCCTAGTTCTAGTTATGTGCTTGACCATGGTTCAATATGTACTTACATATTAAAATATAATCAAGCGCATACCTACAACTAGCCCTATGTGTAGCACTAAATATCACAAACACAAACACATATATATATCTATACTATAATCGTGTTTGTAACGCGCCCATCACCAGTTGCGCATGCATCCTCAAAGGAATGTTGGCTGTGCGAGGCAGCCAAAAGAATGTTGGCTGCACGCATCCTGTCGGATTCCGAAAATAACTTGGTGGTGAAAAAATCTACCTTTGGTGGATTCTTTCACCACCCTGCCATTTTCGGAATCCACCTGCAGCGTAGGCAAACTAAGCCTTTAAAAAAAAAAACACGCAAACGCCCGCATGAAATAAATAAACAACAGGCAACCACCCGCAAGAAAAAAAAAAAACTAACAACCCACACACACACAAGTATTAAGGAAAAAAAAATAACCTCCCGCATGAAGTATCGAAAAAATAACACTAACTGCCAGCACAAAGTATTTTAAAAAAAACTAAGTACCCACATGAAGTATTAAGAAAATAAAATAAACATAACCGCATGTTCTAAGTATTAACAAAGAAAAATAACCCTTAAATCACTAAACTGCCACAACAGAAACTACCTAACCCTTACACCGCCAAACACCCAAAAAAGCCAACTAACTAATTATACTATTAACCCCTAAACCAACAAACGCCCACATCGCAATAAACCTAATTAACCTTTTAACTCCTAAACCGCCAACCCCCCACAATGCAAATAACTAATTTAATTACTAAGCCCCTTACCTAACACCCCCTAAATTAACCGCAATTACTACAAAATTACACTTAAATTAAAAAATCCTAACATTAAATTACAAAAAATTAATCTAATATTACAAAAAATAAAAAAGTCTAACATTACAGAAAAAAATAAAAAAAATAATCAAAAATATATTTTTTTAAAACCTTATCCCTAGAAAAATAATAAAGCCACTGTGACAGATACCCTGGCTACCCCGACTGGGTAGCTCCGCCTAACGGGTCCTTCTTCCTCCCTGGTGACTCCAGCTATGTAGCCCAAGAAAATTATTCTAGCAGGAGCCCACCTAAATGACTAGACAGACTAGCATTCAGGTGAAGTAAGAACTGTTTTATTTCACAGAAAACACAGCTTTTATACATTTCCAACAGAAAACGGGGGTAGTTATAACAAATATTATACAATGAAACAAACATCAGACAATGGTTAGTTAAACAAGATTTTAATCACAAAAGGACAATGGATTACTCATACAATAACAGAAAGGCACATAACAGCATGAGGTCATAGCATTTGATTGTTTGTGCTGTATGTAATCTCCTGCTCTGTGTCTCACACTTAGACTGAATGTACAGACACATAACAGCAGGAAGTTGCAATAATTTCAAACATTCTGAGTCTAGGGGGGGTTGGGACAGGCAATACTGAATTGGGCTGTCACCTTATAATCCAACCAAAAAAGGGGGTAAGAGTTAAACCCCTGCAGCCCAGTATCCATGACAGTGAGGTTGTAGAGGGGTGGGAGTTTAACCCTTGCAGCCCGTTATCCGTGACAACTCCCCCCTTCCAGTTCCAGACCCGGCTAGATCTACATGGGTCTACTTGGGGCTGTCAATTTCAGCCTGCCAGGAAAGTCCATAGACATTCCCATTGCCCTTTCCCGGCCTATACTGAACGTCAAAATTAAAGGGCTGCAGGGTCAAACTCCATTTTAGTAGACGTCCATTATCTCCCGACACTCGGTTAATCCACACCAGGCTTAATCGGCGAGCACAGTGAAAGGTCTTCCATATAGGTACAGTTGTAATTTCTTGAGGGCCCATACCAGTGCCAGGCATTCCTTCTCCACCGCAGCGTAGCCTACCTCCCTGGGCAGCAGCTTCCTACTGATGTAGGCTATGGGGTGGTCATGCCCTTCCACATCCATCTGGCTTAACACTGCTCTCAACCCAAACATGGAGGCATCTGTGTGGACACAAAAATGTTTGGTGGGGTTAGGTGCGGCCAGGATGGGGGCAGAGATCAAGGCAGACAGACTTGAGGCTCTGAAAGGCTTTTTCACATTCTGGTACCTGTCGGGGCAGTCTTTTATGAGTCAGGTCAGTCAGGGGTTTGGCGAGGGTGCTATAATTGGGGACAAACCTTCGGTAATAGCTGGCGGTTCCTAGGAAGGCTAAGACCTGGGTCTTGGTTCGAGGAGTGGGCCAGTTTGCCACTGCCTCAACCTTGGCCGGCTCCGGCCGCTGCTGCCTGCAACCCACTTGGTGGCCAAGGTACTGGACTTCCGAGCGGTCTATGGTGCATTTGTCGGCGGCTCTGAAGCGATCTAGAACGGTGATCAAATGGTCCTCCCAGGTGTCGCTAAAGATGGCAATGTTGTCCAAGTAGGCACAGGCATAGTCTTGGAGGCCATCCAGTAGGCGATCCACCATCCTCTGAAAGGTGGCTGGAGTGTTCTTCATCCCAAACGGCATGACCTTAAACTGGTAGAGGCCAAAAGGGGTTATGAAGGCAGACTTGGGAATGGATTCAGGGTCTAGTGGGATCTGCCAATACCCCTTGCAGAGGTCAAGGGTAGTTAGGAAGTGACCTCTGGCAATTCTATCTAAGAGGTCATCGATGCGGGGCATGGGGTAGGCGTCGGTTGTGGTTCTGTCATTGAGCTTATGGCAGTCAATGCAGAACCGGGTAGTACCATCTTTTTTGGGGGAAAAATTGGAGAACATTTCCTGCCGGTCCTCTAGTAAATGCCAGACCTGCTGTCTCTGTCCAGCCGCTAACCTCTCATCCAGGATTATGTTGGCTACTCCTTGAGGGGTCTCATGCGGCCCGGGGAGCTCCGGCTTGGGGAGGCTCTCTGAGTCTGCCACAGCCGGAGCACAGATAGTGGCTACATCTTGGGGTCTTTCTACATACTCCTTGAGCATGTTCACATGAAAGGTCCGTTGGACCTGGTCATCGGAGCATTTTGCTACAAGGTAGGTGGTGTTATTCAATTGTTCCACTACCCGGTAGGGCCCTTGCCAGGATCTTGTAACTTGTCCATTTTGACAGGCTTCAAGGCTAGAACCCTCTGCCCTACTGTGAGAATTCAGCTATGAGTGTTACGGTCGTACCACTGTTTCTGTCTCCTTTGAGCGCCCTGAAGGTTCTGCCGCACCATGGCAGTGAGGTCCTTCAGCCGATCCCTGAACTTCAGGATGTACTCCACAATGGAAGGTCCATCCTCCCTGGCTGATCCCTCCCAGTGGGCTCGCAACAAGTCTAGGGGCCCCCTTATTTTCTGGCCATATAGCAGCTCAAAGGGTGAAAACCTGGTGGATTCCTAGGGCACCTCTCGGTAGACAAAGAGGAGGTGTGGCAGGAATTTTTCCCAGTCTTTGTGAGTGGCCGAGAACATCCGAAGCAATTGCTTCAGTGTCCCGTTAAACCATTCACAAAGCCCATTGGTCTGCGGGTGATATGGGGCACTGTACAGGGGTTTTATCCCACACAGTTCCCATAACTTCTGGGTGACCTCCGCTGTAAACTGGGCCCCTTGGTCAGAGACCATTTCTCAGGGGAAGCCTACCCTGGTGAATACCTGGAGCAAAGCACCTGCCACCGTCTCTGCCTGGATATTCGCCAGAGGTATTGCCTCAGGATACCTAGTGGCATAGTCGACTACCGTGAGTATGTATTTTATCCGGAGGGGCTGGGTCGAGGTAGGGGCCCTATTCTATCCACAGTGATTCTGCTAAAGGGTTTGTCTATAGTGGGGAGAGGGTTAAGGGGCATTTTCGTATGGTCCCCGGTCTTCCCTACTTTCTGACACACCACGCAGGTCTTACAATACTCTCTAATGTCTCTTGTGATTCTTGGCCAGAAAAAGACCTGAGTAAGGCGGTGGTGTGTTCGGGAGTTGCCTAAATGCCCAGACAAGGGGATGTCATGCCCTATTCGAGGCAGGTCAGACCGATATTGTTTCGGTACCACCAGCTGGCATTTGGGCACTGGCCCTTTCTTTCTCTGGGAGACCCGATACAACAGACCATATTCCCATTGGAACTGTTCCTCCCCAGGGGCCCTGGGGGTCAGTCTATACTCGGTCTTGGAAGGGGGCACAGGTCGGGTCGCTCAGGGTCTCTTGGGAAAATTCAGAGGGGGAGGCCCAGGATAGTTGGTCGGGAAGGAGGGCAGGGACCAGGGTTGGACGTTGGGGGGGTAAGGGAAGGGCGTCGGGGAAGGAGAGGAGTCGGGGTGGAAGGTCTTACCTGGGTCCCCAGCTGCGATGTGTTGGCTTGACGCTGAGCTTGCCTGCAGGTGGTCACTGGGCAGGTGTCCAGGGGAGTATCCCCCAAAAAGTTGGAGACAAGTAGGCCAAGGTTTTTTCCTAGTAGAACCTCTGCAGGAAGATCTGGCATAATGCCAATGTCCACAGTACGGGCTCCAGTGCCCCAAACCAGATGGACACAGGCCATAGGGATTTGTACAGTGACACCTCTGGTCACTCAAACTGCAAGGGTTCTTCCAGTAGCGGTAGAAGCGGAGGCCAGATGAGGCTGGATCAGGGTGATGGTGGATCCGGTGTCCCGTAATCCCTGGGCTACCTTTCCATTGACCCAAACGGTCTGGCAGTGGTGCTGATGGTTGTCAGTAGACACAAGGTGGTCTTCTTGTAGAGTGCCAACCTCCTCTTCAGCCCATTCAGGGTAGTCAGCCGATGCCAGTGCATAAGCGTAGTGGGCAGCGGCTGGGTAGGTCAGGCTGGAGCACTTACCCAAGCTGTTGGCTGGGCTGCCAGCTGCTGTCGGGCCTGATGTGGGCATTCCCGTCTGAAGTGGTCGGGTGCCCACAGGAAAAACATCTCAGCTAGTCCCTGACAAAGGCCGGGCGTCCCGGGGGCTTAGTGGTAACCGCTGGGGGTCGGGCTACAACCGAAGCCAGACAGGGAGTCGATTGTGGGGCAGAGTGAACATGGCGGCGGGCATCTGCGTATTGATTGGACAGGACGGCCGTCTGGTCTGCTGTGGTGGGCCGACGGTCAGTAGTGGCCTTGCAGCCGGTTAGCCAGGAAGTCATCGACCGGGTGAATTGGTGGGTCCATTCTGTGAAAGGCTGTCTGTCCTGCTTCCTTAGTGCCTGGAATTTCTGCCGGTGGGCCTCTGGCATGAGCCCATATCGGGCAAGGATACGGCCTTTCACTTTGTTATAATCCTTTTGGTCCTCAGTAGGGGTAGCGTGGAAAGCTGCCAAAGCCCGCCCTGACAATTTACGGATCAGGACAGACAGTCTGTCGGCGTAGGCTACCCCCTGTAGTTCGCATTGGGTCTCAAAGACCTGAAGATAACAGTCAATATCCTCCTCCTCTTCCTTATAGGCTCAGAAGGCCCCATGGGGTAGCTTGGGCAGACGGGGAGCCTGCATTCCATGGGCGGATGGAGCCCCTCCTATGGACTGGTGGATTTCTGCTAACTTGAGCTGGGTAACATCTGAGACTATCATGGTGATGACCTCCTCTGGTGACCGGGTGTCATACAACGCCAACCACCACAGCACTTCCCACTGTATATCAGACGTGGGTGGATACTGTACTTGGTGCTGTAAGGGATGGCTCATTGCCCTGGTCATCATCTGACCCACCGGCCGCCTGGTCCTCCCCCAGCATTTCTCTGGTGGGGGTAGTTCTGCTACTGGTACCTGCAGTTTTCCCTCGAGTCTCCATTTAATAATACTTCTAGCTGGTGGTTTGAATGTCCCAGGAAGTTGGAAGCATCCCACCGCTGCCAGCCAATGTGACGGATAAACCGACTGGGTAGCTCCGTCTATCGAGTCCTTCTTCCTCCCTGGTGACTCCAGCTATGTAGCCCAAGAAAATTATTCTAGCAGGAGCCCACCTAAATGACTAGACAGACTAGCATTCAGGTGAAGTAAGAACTGCTTTATTTCACAGAAAACACAGCTTTTATACATTTCCAACAGAAAAGGGGGTAGTTATAACAAATTTTATACAATGAGATAAACATCAGACAATGGTTAGTTAAACAAGATTCTAATCACAAAAGGACAATGGATGACTCATACAATAACAGAAAAGCACATAACAGCAGGAGGTCTCAGCATTCGATTGTCGGTACTGTGTGTAATCTCCTGCTCTGTGTCTCACACCTAGACTGAATGTACAGACAAATAACAGCAGGAGGTTGCAATAATTTTGAACATTCTGAGTCTAGGGGGGGGGGGGGTTGGGACAGGCAATACTGAATTGGGCTGTCACCTTATACTCCAACCAAAAAAGGGGGGTAAGAGTTCAACCCCTGCAGCCCAGTATCTGTGACAGTGAGGTTGTAGGGGGGTGGGAGTTTAACCCTTGCAGCCCCCACAAAATAAAAACACCCCCTATTCTAAACTAAACTATCAATAGCCCTTAAAAGGGCCTTTTGTAGGGCATTGCCCTAAGTTAAACAGCTCTTTTTTTTTTTTATTAAAAACTTTATTTATAATCCAGATTCATCACAATATGGAAATCACAATATTCAATACATCAAAATTTACATTTGTATGATACAGTAAGGGAATTCGACAACCCTCATCCCCCAAAATCTGAGGGAGAGGGCCCTCCCCATATAGGTTATCTCCACACTGAGACGTTAATCTGGTTCTTTTCCTTTTTCTATAAAACATCAAACAACTAATACAAACCATAAAACAGTAAGTGTATGGCCTAAACAATCCTATCGAATCAAATCCCTCCACTCCAGGGGGAGGAGGGGGCAGAATTCCCTGGCACCTTTATCAAAAGGAGGAATGTTTTACTATGAAGCAGGACATGTGTGGTCAGATTGACACGGGGGGGGGGGGGGGCGCGTTGGAGAAAGACACCACTTCCCTCGCAAATTTTCCTCCAAGATAAACGTTGAGTTGCGAAAGGGATAAAGTATTTTATGTCTCACTTGTGGAGAGATGTACAATAAATATGGTTCCCATTTGTGAATGTAAATTTTTATTCTCCTATCAAGGTCTCCCTGTACGTCCGCCTGCTCCAACAGGGCCTGAGTGTGTATCGCCCCTATCAGTTTCTTGAAGGGCGGGGCCTTATCCTTTACCCAGTATTGCATGATTAGTCTCAGAGAGAGCAAGATCACAGAGTTTAGAAATTTCTGATGTTGAGGTGTAACCCCTAAATCAGTCAGGAAAATAATATTGGAGGGAGTTAAGTCTATCTCCTGCTGGAGTACCCTCTGGAGCCAAAACTTAATTTTACCCCACAGTCTTTTTAGTTTGGGACAGTCCCATATCAAATGTATGAGGTCAGGTGATGGAAGGGAGCACTTGTTACACTTGTCTACTGCCTGAGGGACCCATCTAAGTCTTAATTTGGGGAGAATATATGCGTGATGCATTAATTTAGTGTGTGCCTCTCGTGAATAAGCTGAAAGGGTGGCTGCCCTAACTCTCTGAAAGCTATCTGTGGTCTCTTGTGTCGTAATCAGGATGTCTCTTGTCTCTTGCCATTTGTTGTGTATTGCTTAAAGGACAGACTGTTCTAAGTGATTTGTGATTTCGTTGTATATGCGAGTTATGGAGTGTGATCCCTGTTTCGTCATGCGGACTAACCTATCCATGCTAGAGTTAACGTTAGTGAGCAGCTTATCTGAGATGAGAGCCCTAACAAAGTGCCTACACTGAAAATATGCAAACATGGTATCAGCAGGGATAGCAAAGGCCTCTCTTAGCTCCTGAAAGGGGAGAACCTGAAGCGTGCTAGGATTAATGAAGTGCGCAATAGATGTCAGGCCAGAGGCCTTCCATCTCTGAAAGGCCCGGGTGGTGAAGCCAGGTATGAACCTAGGGTTTCCCTGTATAGGTAGGTATTTGTTCACTTTATGATCTATGTTCCAGAATCGACATATCTTGTGCCATGCCCTCAGTGGATCTCTAAACAATATGTTCTGGTAAATGTGATGGGGCAAAGCAGGCAAGGTAGAGTGGCTAAATTCAGCGGTGATGCACAGTCCGCTTCCACAGCGTGGCTAAAGTATTCAGATCCAGTCAACCAGCCAAGAACTAGCTTAGTTAACGTTGCCCAATTGTACCACTGAATATTTGGGAACCGAAGGCCCCCCGCCTCCAGTGGCATAGATAGTCTAGTTATGTTGATCCTATGCTTTTTTTGATTCCACACAAAAGAGGCAAATGTGGAAGAGATAACCTGAATGTCCCTGTTGTGTAGCAGAAGAGGAAGCATTTGCAAGGGGTACAAGATTTTCGGTAGAATTACCATTTTCAATAGGTGGATTCTACCATGGAGGGAGAGGGGAAGACCCCTCCAACTCCGGATGGTGTCTTGTGAACTGAGTATGACTTTTGGGATATTGAGGTGATAAATACGTTTGGGGTCCACATGTAAGTGAATCCCGAGGTACTTAAAGGACCCATCTGTGATTTTAAGAATCGTGTTCTGTAGGGAAGTACCCTTCTGGTTTTGAAGCCAAGTGATCTCAGATTTGTCCTCATTTATTTTGTATCCAGTAAAGGTACCACATTTTGACATTATCTCCAGTATTTGAGGAACATTAAGATCAGGGTTGCTAATGTAAAGTAAGAGGTCATCAGCGAATAGCGAGATATGTAAACACTGTGCATGGAGTCTGAGGCCAGCGCAATGTTGACGGATATAGCATGCCAGTGGCTCAATGGCAAGGTCGAATAGGAGTGGGGACAGTGGGCAACCTTGCCTTGTGCCCCTTTCTAGCCTAAAGGAGGGGGAAAGACCACCATTAATAATGATGGATGCCGAGTATGTGTTAAACAGCTCTTTTACGTTTAAAAAATACTAAGTCCCCCCTACAAAACAAATCACTCTAACTAGCTCAAAAGAAAAAACCCTCTTATACTGCAATTAACTACCATTTATTTCCCTCTCCATCTGATTACAAGTAAGGAGTGCAGACACTAACATACGGCTAGATTACGAGTTATTGTCGGAAAGGCTTGCGGGGCTAACAAGCAGTTTCAGCTCACCGCTCACCTACAGATAACGCTGGTATTACAGGTTTTTTTAAACCCGGCGTTAGCCGCAAAAAAGTGAGCAGAGAGCAAAATTTTGCTCCACATCTCACCTCAGTACCAGCGCTGCTTACGGTAGCGGTGAGCTGGCTAAACGTGCTCGTGCATGATTTCCCCATAGGGATCAATGGGGGAGATTCGGCTGAAAAAACACCTAACACCTACAAAAAACAGCGTTCAGCTCCTAACGCAGCCCCATTGATTCCTATGGGGAAATAAAAGTTATGTCTACACCTAACACCCTAACATGAAGCCCGAGTCTAAACACCCCTAATCTTACACTTATTAACCCCTAATCTGCCGTCCCCAACATCGCTGACACCTGCTTTATATTATTAACCCCTAATCTGCCGCTCCGGACACCGCCGCCACCTACATTATACTTTTGAACCCCTAATCTGCTGCCCCCAACATCGCCGAACCCTACATTAAATTTATTAACCCCTAATCTGCCGCCCCCAATGTCGCCGCAACCTAACTACATTTATTAACCCCTAATCTGCTGCCCACAACATCGCTACCACTATAATAAATATATTAACCCCTAAACCTAACACCTTTTTTTAAACTAATTACACCTAATCTAATCCCCCTAATAAACTAAAAAAGCCCCCCAAAATAATAAAAAGCCCTACCCTATACTAAATTACAAATAGCCCTTAAAAGGGCTTTTTGCGAGGCATTGCCCCAAAGTAATTAGCTCTTTTACCTGTAAAAAAATACAATACCCCCCCAACATTAAAACCCACCACCCACACACCCAACCCTATTCTAAAACCCACCCAAACCCCCCTTAATAAAACCTAACACTAACCCCTTGAAGATCACCCTACCTTGAGACGTCTTCACCCAACTGGGCAGAAGTGGTCCTCCAGACGGTCCGAAGTCTTCATCCTATCCGAGCAGAAGAGGTTCTCCAGATGGGCAGAAGTCTTCATCCAGGCGGCATCTTCTATCTTCATCCATCCGGAGCAGAGCGGGTCCATCTTCAAGACATCTGACACGGAGCATCCTCTTCTTTCCGATGACTAACACTAAATGACGGTACCTTTAAGTGACGTCATCCAATCGGAATTAAGGTAGAAAACATCTTTTTGGCTGATCCAATCAGCCAATAGGATTGAGCTTGCATTCTGTTGACTGTTCCAATCAGCCAATAGAATGCGAGCTCAATCCTATTGGCTGATTGGATCAGCCAATAGGATTTTTTATACTTTAATTCCAATTGGCTGATAGAATTCTATCAGCCAATCGGAATTGAAGGGATACCATCTTGGATGACGTCACTTAAAGGTACTGTCATTTAGTGTTAGTCATCGGAAAGAAGAGGATGCTCCGCGTCAGATGTCTTGAAGATGGACCCGCTCCAAGACTCGTAATACCGGCGTTAGGAAAATCCCATTAAAAAGATAGGATACTCAATTTACATAAGTGGATTTGCGGTGTGCTCGAGTCGCGGGAAAAAAAGTGAGCGGTACACCTGTACCTGCCAGACTCGTAATACCAGCGGGCGTTAAAAAGCAGCGTTAGGACCTCTCAACACTGCTTTTTAAGGCTAACGCAAAACTCGGAATCTAGCCGATAGTTTTTTTTTTATAAAATATGGCAGAATTACCATAGCAACAAACTTGTTATGGTCCAATTTTCAAGAAAGAAACACAGCGTTAACTTTCACATACATTAAAAGCCTGGTACTAAAATTAAAAGGTAAACTACTTTTAGTGGTCAGCAACTTCTGTAGCATTTGTCAAACTCAAGGCAAACGAGCGCTGTGTTAAAAGTGCATGGATACATCTATTATTGAGGGGACGCTTGCCGAAACTGCTCCCAATAAAGGGCCAGATTACAAATAGTGAGCTACTTAAAGTTACAGTCTACACCAGAATTGTTATTGTTTTAAAAGATAGAAATTCCCTTTATTACCCATTCCCTAGTTTTGCATAACCAACACAGTTATATTAATACAATTTTTACCACTGTGATTATCTTGTATCTAAGCATCTGCAAACTATCCCTTATTTCAGTTCTTTTGACAGATTTGCTTATTAATCAATCAATGCTGACTACTAGGTAACTCCACATGCATGAGCACAGTGTTATCTATATGACACATAAAATAACACCCTCTAGTGGTGAAAAACTGTCAAAATGCATTCAGATAAGAGGCAGCATTCAAGGTCTAAGAAATTAGCAAATGAACCTCCTAGGTTTTGCTTTTAACTAAGAATACCAAGGGAACAAAGCAAAATTGGTAATAACAGTAAATTGGAAAGTTGTTTAAAATTACATGCGCGATCTGAATCATGAAAGTTTATTTTGGACTAGACTGTCCTTTTAATGCTCCCCTGTGCTAGAAGTAAGCTTAGAGTTGCGCTCGTATTACAAGGTGAAAGTAAAAAGGTATTGATTGCACGCTTACCCGACGTGCGTAAAAAGCAAAACTTACAATATTGAACACGGTATAACCGGTTCCATAGAAGTCAGTGGAACAAAAAAGTGGAAAAACCCTACTTGCGCGCAAACACGATCACATATTCTCAACTTCGATAACCCGACATGAAAATATGAATATTTCACATTCCAATGTTCTTTACATAGAAGTAAATGTTCTGTTTATTCATAAATACACATTTCTACATATATATGATGGTATTTTGCACAAATATATATTTTTACCAATATATATACATATATATATACATATATATATATATATATATATATATATATATATATATATATATATATATAAAATTATATATATGTATAGAGATATACATATTGTGACAGAAAGAGACCGAATTAAATTATCAAGCTGCTCGCCTAACATCACCTAACATCACGGCCGTGGACCTAAATACGATCTCCATATTTATAAAAAAAAGCTTTCAAAAAGCCGTGGATTAAGTACGGGGCGATGAGCAGTGGACTGTTGTTAACTAACAGTTATTGATCTCGCTGCTATTCGGCTTTTTACTAACTTTATTTATACCCTGTCACTAAACACCGCCACTATACTAAAATGTTTAACCCCTATCCCGCCACCCCCTGACCCCGCCACAACTAAATAAATGTATTAACCCCTATACAGCCGCTCCCGGACCCCACCGCCACTAAATAAATGTATTAACCCCTATCCCATCCCGCCGCTCCCAGACCCCACCTACACTAAATAAATATATTAACCCCTACCCCGCCGCTCCCGGAGCCCACCGCTACTATCTAAAAGTATTAACCCCTATCCCGCCGCTCCCGGACCCCGCCGCAACTGTAATAAAAATATTAACCCCTAAACCCCTGGCCTCCAACATCAGTACCGCTAACTAAACTGATTAACCCTTAAACCGCCAGCCCCCCACATCGCCATAAACTAAATTAAGCTATTAATCCCTAAACCTAACAAGCTTTACATTATAATTACCTCATCAAAATAAAAAGCCCCCCAAAATAAAAAAAACACTAGCCTACAATAAACTACCAATGGCCCTTAAAAGGGCCTTTTGTGGGGCATTGCCCCAAAGAAATCAGCTCTTTTACCTTTTAAAAAAAAAATACAAACACCCTCCCAACAGTAAAACCCCACCCACACAACCAAACCCCCCAAATAAAAACCTATCTAAAAAACCTAAGCTCCCTATTGCCCTGAAAAGGGCATTTGTATGGGAATTGCCCTTAAAAGGGCATTTAGCTCTTTTTCTGCCCAAATTCCCTAACCTAAAATTAAAACCCACCCAATAAACCCTTAAAAAAACTTAACACTAACCACCGACGATCCACTTACAGTTTTCGAAGACCGGACATCCATTCTCATCGAAGCAGCAGAAGTCCTCAGCGAAGCCGGCAGAAATCTTCATCTGTCAGGGAATATGTGTAATTGTACTGTTTTTTTAAATCCTAAATCTACTCAGCCTATTAAAGGCTCATCCTCACACTATTCCCTGCTTGGTAATTTGTCTCAGTAGTTCATGTAACTCCTATCAAAGAGACCTAGCCCTATCCTTCTGCCTAAGTTGGATATTCCTTCCTGTTGTTCTGAAGCTCTGCTGTTTCCTCTGCTGATTTCCAGCTACTTGCTAACGGATGGCTCCTTCTGCAGCTACACCGGAACCAAAGTATCCGGTCACAGTTTCTCCCTCTCTGCAACACCAGGTGCGTGTGATGTCACACCCGGCTTCTCTCCACACTCTCAGCGTGTGTTCCGCTTGTTCACTGCTTGACCTTTAAAGTCGTCAATCCCCGGCCTTAACCTTATAACCATTATAAGCTAACATAATAACTATAAATAAGGAGTTACAAACAACTTTGGTATAAAATTTGGCCGCAGCCATTTTATTAACATCATAAGTTAAATATTGTGTAATAAATATTTTCAAACATTTTAACAGAACATACCTGATGTTCATAAATAACATTCCAATCAAAACTGTCAAATAAAACTGTCAATTCCCCACAGCGGTGCTAGTTCCCAAACCCACAAAACAAGATGGCCGTTATTCAACAACTGGACTCAACTATATCCCTGTTGAGTCCGTCCAAGGACACCTACACTTTAATAGGGAACCCCTTGCCCCTATAAAACCAGTTGCCCACTCACCCCATGGAGAGGCAACTACTTAAAATCCTCCAAATCACTTGGCCATATTGCATACCATATTTGTCTGGGAACTAGCACCCCCGCCTTGCTGCGACGAACACGAAACAAGGAAGGAAAACAAAATTAGGGAGGGAGGGAGGGAGCACTTTCCAGAAAGGTTTGATAAATAATCTGATGACAGATTCTCCCGCTCTTTCCTTAAAAGCGTAACAGCGCGTGCTAAGCCCGCCCCCATACAGGAACCAACCAATCACACCCAAGGCCTAATTCCTCCAACGGTCAAGTCCCCTTCCCGTTACTTCGAACTCCCAGGGGTTCCCTGACCTTTAAAGTCGTCAATCCCCGGCCTTAACCTTATAACCATTATAAGCTAACATAATAACTATAAATAAGGAGTTACACACAACTTTGGTATAAAATTTGGCCGCAGCCATTTTATTAACATCATAAGTTAAATATTGTGTAATAAATATTTTCAAACATTTTAACAGAACATACCTAATGTTCATAAATAACATTACAATCAAAACTGTCAAATAAAACTGTCAATTCCCCACAGCGGTGCTAGTTCCCAAACCCACAAAACAAGATGGCCGTTATTCAACAACTGGACTCAACTATATCCCTGTTGAGTCCGTCCAAGGACACCTACACTTTAATAGGGAACCCCTTGCCCCTATAAAACCAGTTGCCCACTCACCCCATGGAGAGGCAACTACTTAAAATCCTCCAAATCACTTGGCCATATTGCATACCATATTTGTCTGGGAACTAGCACCCCCGCCTTGCTACGACGAACACGAAACAAGGAAGGAAAACAAAATTAGGGAGGGAGGGAGGGAGCACTTTCCAGAAAGGTTTGATAAATAATCTGATGACAGATTCTCCCACTCTTTCCTTAAAAGCGTAACAGCGCGTGCTAAGCCCGCCCCCATACAGGAACCAACCAATCACACCCAAGGCCTAATTCCTCCAACGGTCAAGTCCCCTTCCCGTTACTTTGAACTCCCAGGGGTTCCCTGACCTTTAAAGTCGTCAATCCCCGGCCTTAACCTTATAACCATTATAAGCTAACATAATAACTATAAATAAGGAGTTACACACAACTTTGGTATAAAATTTGGCCGCAGCCATTTTATTAACATCATAAGTTAAATATTGTGTAATAAATATTTTCAAACATTTTAACAGAACATACCTGATGTTCATAAATAACATTCCAATCAAAACTGTCAAATAAAACTGTCAATTCCCCACAGCGGTGCTAGTTCCCAAACCCACAAAACAAGATGGCCGTTATTCAACAACTGGACTCAACTATATCCCTGTTGAGTCCGTCCAAGGACACCTACACTTTAATAGGGAACCCCTTGCCCCTATAAAACCAGTTGCCCACTCACCCCATGGAGAGGCAACTACTTAAAATCCTCCAAATCACTTGGCCATATTGCATACCATATTTGTCTGGGAACTAGCACCCCCGCCACCGACTGGACTGACCGAACAGCCCAGTCCCGCCAAACCCAACATTTTTCCCAACGCTTCTTTTATATCAAAAAGAAATAGCTGCAGCCCAAATTGGTTAAAATGAACACCATCTTTTAAGTAAAATTCCTCAGCCCCTTCTACTTCGAAATCTGGGTGGAAAACTACACTTCCCCCAACCTTTTAACAAAAGAGCTAACTATTTTGTTAACTTTCTTGCGGCTTTTTTCTAACCTATCGTAATCCCTCGCTGATCTCCAAACCAGCCTAGGAGTAATCTGTGACCAGACTATTTTTATTCCGGGATAAAGCTCCTTTATATTGCCCAGATCCCTTTTAATTCTTCTCACTAATTCTTTTTGAGGAATCATACCTAAATCATTTCCCCCCAAATGCACTATCAAAACATCAGGATGGGGAAAAACTTTGCTATAGTCTAGAAACACCGGAAACATGAGTTCCCAGCACATGCCCCTAATCCCAAACCATTTGACCTCCCATTGATCAACAGGACACCCGAGCTGAAGGCCGCCCATTTTCTTACTGGCCTCAGCATTGGCCCAGTATATAAACGAATGCCCCATCACCCATACGATCCTCACACCTAAAATAAAAGAAATAAAGAGAGTATTCAGGATGATTACAGCTCAAACATTCCAAAACATACGCTCTATTCAAGGGTTTTTTTTTTTTTTTTTTTTATATCCTCAAATCAGGCCTAACATAGGATTTATAACGACTTGAACCCCATCTACCAATCTTTTTTACTATATCCTCTCTGAGACCTAACATAGCAGCTTCAGTAGCAGCTCCAATCCGGAAAGAGTGAGACCCGAACTCTAAAGGATTAAGACCCAATAAAACAATTGAACCTTTTAAAATGGCTCTAAATTGATACTGTGATAAAAAAGAACCATCTGAGTGAACCAACAAAGGGCCATCCTGCAAAGGCCGTATGGACCCATAAAGCATCATTACCTGACATGGACATATCTCTCCACCACTAGGGAACAGAACTATGTTCTTGCCTTTTCCATAGATGTCCGTTTTACTACTTCTCAGTAATATTTCTACCCTGCTCTCGTTCCATATTACATCTTCTTTTTGTAAACCTCCTGAAACTTTTTTGCTAGGGCTTACCAATTCCGAAAGTCTAAATGCCCCAAAAAAGGCCAATACAAAGGCCGTTCTGAACAATATTATTTCAAATCTTGATGCACAAATCTCTGCCAATACTACCCAAATTTTTTTAAGTAAAGAAAATGTAATAGGCCTTCTCTTATCTCTAACCTTTGCCTTTTTCTTCAAGCCTCTAAGAACTTAACGTACCCAAAAAACTTTTGTAACATCAGACAAACCTAATAAACGAAATCTAAAAGCTAGGGCCGCCAATCTTTTTTCCATATTAGATGGTGACAAACCCAAAGTTCCCCAATGCCACATCCATTCCAATAAGCAACCCGTGACATCATCAGACCCTTCATTAATTTCAGATTGACATAACCACATTTCCCATTCCCTCCAAACTGATACATAGGACGTCCAAGTACCTGGAGCCAAAGATTTTTTAATTAATTCAGCCAATCCTCCGTCCCAAGCTTCCAAAGTTGGACAGGAAACATCGCTCCAGCTACATCCGCCTGAGGAGCCAACTCTCGAAAGCGAGACCACTGTGAAAGAGATAAAGAATCTGCTATCAAATTAAGCTTACCAGGGATATGTTTTGCCCTGACAAATACATTCATACTTAAACATTTCAGGACTAGTACTCTTAATAAACGCAAAACTGGTAATGATGATGCAGATAAAGAATTAATAGCAGAAACCACGCCCATATTATCCGTATGGAACAATATGGATTTATTCATCAAATCAACTTCCCACCAGAATCGGAAATAGTTCAAGGAAAACTAGGTTCCTAGTTAAACCCAAATTGACCCACTCTTGAGGCCACACCTCTGCACACCAATGCCCCTGAAAATAAGCCCCGAAACCAACACCCCCAGCTGCATCAGTTATCAAATCCAAATCAACATTAGAGATCCTAGCTTCCATAAATATTGCAACACCGTTAAATTTTTTAAGGAATTCCAACCAAACTTTCAAATCATCCTTGTGGCCTTTTTTAATCCTTACAAAATGATGAGGCTTACTAACACCAGATGTAGCCAATGACATTCTTCTAGAAAAAACTCTACCAATAGGAATGATTCTGCAAGCAAAATTCAATTTTCCCAGCAAAGATTGCATTTTTCTCAAAGTCACCTTACGGACCGCCAAAAATTGCTGAATCATTTCTGACAAATCCACAATCTTTTCCACAGGTAGCCTACATTCCATACTTTTGGAGTCGATTGTAATACCCAAAAATTTAAGGGCCGTAACTGGACCCTCAGATTTTTCCATTGCAATAGGAACCCCAAAATCAGATGCCATTGAATAAAAACAATCCCTTAGCTTCAAACAAACGTCCGAATCAGGGGGACCAACAAAAAGAAAATCATCCAAATAATGAACTACTGAAGAGACTCCAGACTTGAATTTAATGACCCATTCCAAAAAGGAACTAAAACACTCAAACAAAGAACAAGAAATAGAACAACCCATCGGTAGGCAGAGGTCGATGTAGAAAAACCCCTCAAAACAACAACCCAAAAGATAATGTGAAGAAGGATGAACTGGAAGTAACCGAAAAGCCGCCTCAATATCCACTTTAGCCATTAAAGCAAATTGACCAGCCTCTCTAACCAAATTAACTGCCATGTCAAATGATGTATAAGACACAGACGATAATTCATCCGGAATATCATCATTAACAGATCCACCTTTTGGAAAAGATAAGTGGTGAATAAGACGAAATTTACCAGGCTCTTTCTTAGGAACCACTCCTAAAGGAGAAATACGCAAATGGGGAATAGGAGAGATTTTAAAAGGACCTGCCATTCGACCCAAAGAAACCTCCTTCTCAAGCTTAATCCTGACAACCTCAGGCCATTCTCTAGCAGACTTAAGGTTACCACTGTAATGAACAACACCCCCTGAAGATGGGATTCTGAAACCAAACTCAAAACCATGTAGCAATAACAAGGCCTTATCACCACAGCCCTTCTGTTTAGCGTAGAGTACGAGCCACAGCTCCATCCCGCTTAGCCTCACCGGAGTTAATCCCTTTTTCAGGAAGCTCCTGGGTTCCACCCACTTTGTTCTTTTTGAAACACTTAATGGAAGGGTGGGATCCCCCACACCCTGAGCATTCGTGTCTGAATTTACAGGACGATCCCCATTTACAGAACTTTTCATTGAAAGCAAAACAGAAACCTTTTTTGACTGTTGCCGATGAACCGCTTTGAAGAGACCCGCCGGCACCCCCGCGAAAAGGCTGCGAAGACCTTAACGGGGTCATCACTTTTAGCCATAGACCCATATCACGATCGTCCCATTTCATCTCAGGCTTAACCGACAAACGTTGTCTAAATTGTTCATCATAAAACCACCAAGCCATACCCCCATATGTTCTCTGAGCAGCGGCTATTTCATCTAAATAGCAAAAGAGGGCCGCGCCTTGATCAGGGAACTTAACAGCAAATACACTAGCATAAATAACAAAAGCCTGGAACCAGTTAGTAAATGTTTTCGGTAATTTTCTGTAACGTCTTTTCCTCTCCTCCTCCTCCTTCTTGGCCGAATCCTTTTTTGAGTCTTCAGGTATCTCAAAAGACTGAGGAGGGAAAATAATTCAATAAACTCTCTCTTGTATATCTTTTCCCTTAACTCGACCGTCAAATGCATACCCAAAGGCCCGATAGAACACAAACAAGACCTGGCCAAAGCCGTGTCAGCAATCTTAAGCTCAGGATCCCCAGACGCTTTATTATCGACATTAGCCACCTTTAGCTGGGATAAACCGACCACTTGCGATTGGGGTACCGACCCTACATCTTTTGTTCCCTCACCAACAATCCCTAATACCCCATTTTGGGGAGCCAATTCAGGGGGAACCCATGAATTGGCAACTCCCCCCGAGACTTTGGCCCCTTCTAACTTGGCTAACAAGTCCCTTAAACCCGCTACAACAGTTATAGATAAAGGATCAGCATGCACACCAACTGTATCAACCCCCACATTCAGATTCACAACCCCGGATCCCTCATTACCTGTACCCGGATCCTGAGTCGCTGCAGACTGATCCCCTTGAGATGCAGCCGTAACCTTCTCTATATTCTGGAAACCAGTAGTCCTGGGATCCGTATTAGCCATTAATTGCTGACCTTTTTCCGCCTGCAAAAAAGAAACATGTGACAAACCCCCAGAAGGTGCCCAAATTCCAATGCCCCTACTAGCTGTAGACATACCCAACCTACTATCCACTAAAACACCCTTACCCGTCTTAGCAGATGAAACCTCAAACCCTTCTCCCTTTAAATCCCCATACCTCTTGCGTTGTCTACCTCTACCTTGTATTCTCCCAATCCCAGACCTGTTTGGACGTTGAACAGAGTTAACCGAGCTATGAAACGTATTATTAATACTCTGACCCATCATGCCCTGAAGACCAAAATTAAGATTGTTGGCCGTACTCACCCTTGTTTCTTCTCCCCTTGCATTAAAACGTTCCGCCCCCGGAACGCCGTCCTCAATATCCAGCCTGATATTTTCCGTCCAGGATTCCTGCAGACCATAAGCATCCCCACTTAGGCCGTCATTTCCCACCATTAAAAGACCTGGAGAATTCTCAGGCCGTGACCCAGTCTCATTCCCTTCTAAAAGAAAAACATCATTAGAGACAGGTAAATTTTTAACTACGTCAACATTCCTACTCCTCAAATTTCTTAACTCCCCCCTTAAAACCAAATCACTCGGAACCCTGACTGACGGTCTAAACTGGCGAATAGGGTTAACTACACTGGGAGAAGGTGGAATGAAATCCTCCTCAGAAGAATCTAAATATAAAGCTAATTCTTCAACACATTTATCAACCTCGGTGTCATGCTGGCTCTCACTGACTTCAGGCCCTTCCACCCTCTCGTCTAACACTCGATA
Organism: Bombina bombina; assembly: GCF_027579735.1. Taxonomy (NCBI): domain Eukaryota; kingdom Metazoa; phylum Chordata; class Amphibia; order Anura; family Bombinatoridae; genus Bombina; species Bombina bombina. The sequence goes on along the minus strand of NC_069503.1, from coordinate 1,024,672,003 downwards.
AGCCTGTTCCTCAATATTACTACAAGGTCTTAAAATCTGTGCCGTTTTTGAAACATTATGTAACTGTTCTGAAACCGCCTGAGGCAGCTCAGTCAGCCCCGACACATTCAATCCCTCACCTTTCTTTTTCACTAAAGCACTTCCTAACCTACCTATACTCACTTGCTCCTTACCCCCACTCGGCAAACTAGGCCTCGGGGGGCCGTCACTTTTACTAGCTTGCCTTTTTCCCTTAAATGCTACTTTTTGGCCTAAATTGGCCATCTTACCCTTAGGCAAAGAATCACCCTTCTTTACAGGCTCTACGAATTGTTCCGGAAGGGAACAAGTGCTCCCGGACAGCATAGCATTATCCGCAACCTCCGCTCCGGCCTGCCGACTTCCGGAACTAGAACTTGACTTCTTCCTCACAGTCGCCTTTAACCCCGGACTGGGGCTGGATTTTCTCTGACCGTCATTACCCCCCTCCGGATCCGGATCCGAACGCACTGGGGGCCTCGAACGCCTCAAAGGTCTCGAAGCAACATCCACGATATCCTCCCTGGGTTCGATAACCGGGCTAAACAATGGACGTAACTTATCTTCGAGCCAGGTAGGGCCCATTTTGGCAGCTTCCAACTTAAGTTGGTCGAAAATCGCATCAAAATGCGCCATCACAGAATTACCAACTAACAAGCACTTTCCAGAAAGGTTTGATAAATAATCTGATGACAGATTCTCCCGCTCTTTCCTTAAAAGCGTAACAGCGCGTGCTAAGCCCGCCCCCATACAGGAACCAACCAATCACACCCAAGGCCTAATTCCTCCAACGGTCAAGTCCCCTTCCCGTTACTTCGAACTCCCAGGGGTTCCCTTCTGCTCCAAAGAGCCTGCAACAGGTCAGACGCAGCCTCTCTGCAATACTCCAGATACCGGTCTGTATACATTTATTAACCTTGCTGGATATTCGTGTATTACTTCAACTCCGTTGGTGTTAACATCTAATGCATTAATAGACTGTTTGCCTTACCATCTGAAATATATTATGACTGTCTTGCTCAGCATCTGATATATTGTTTGATTGTTGTCTCCAAATAATACAAGCTCCATTATCCTGCATTATTCTACTATATGTCTGCAACTTGTCTCAGAATCTCAGCTGCTGCCTATACCTGTTTTTCATATACATCCAGCTACAGCACAAGTCTCTGTTACTCTGAGTTAATTAACTCATTCATTGGCATTTCCTCAGTACATATACACTCTTCTAAACAGCACTCATTATTGTTTAGACCATTACTAGTGAGTTACTATATTGCACTAGTATGTGGAATCTTAGCCTTTTATTACACTAATTAGGCTGTTTGTGTATGTGAGTGTGAGTGTTTATTGTATATATTTTATCTGTCTGGTGTGCCTGTGTAATACCTTAGCTTTAAACTCTAACTACTTTGGTATACTAATTGTTATTCAGCTTATGCTGCTCTCTCTCTCAAATTATATACTAACTTGTTGCATGACGTCTCCGTTTCACTCTGTACCCTACAGTAGTGACCCTCAGTACAATGAGCATAACTGGATTCCTGTAAGTTAAATCTGTGTGAATCCAAGGTTTGGTGTGAGGCTGAGTGGTCCTATGTTAGAGGATACTAGGTACCCAGAACAATTCCACCTTTGTTCTGACATACAGTACATATCATCACATCATCCAAGTGGACAAAAGTCTTCATCCAGACGGCATCTTCTATCTTCATCCATCCTGCGCGGAGCTGGTCCATCTTCAAGATATCCTGGCCATTCCAATCAGCCAATAGAATGCAAGCTCAATCCTATTGACTGATTGGATCAGCCAATAGGATGAAAGCTCAATTCTATTGGCTGATTGCAACAGCCAATAGGATTGTCCCCCCCTTAATTCCTATTGGCTGATAGAATTCTATCAGTCACTCAGAATGTAAGGGACTCCATCTTGGATGACGTCATTTAAAGGGAAACTTCATTCTTCAAGAGACGTCGTAAGAAGAGGATGCTCCACGCAGGATGTCTTGAAGATGGAACCGCTCCACGCAGGATGGATGAAGATAGAAGATGCCGTCTGGATGAAGACTTCTGCCCGCGTGGATGAAGAATTCGGCCGGCTTCGCTGAGGACTTCTGCCGCTTGGATGAGGATGGAAGTCCGGTCATTGAAAACTGTAAGTGGATCGTCGGTGGTTAGTGTTAATTTTTTTAAGGGTTTATTGGGTGGGTTTTAATTTTAGGTTAATGACTTTGGGCCGAAAAAGAGCTAAATGCCCTTTTAAGGGCAATGCCCATACAAATGCCCTTTTCAGGGCAATGGAGAGCTTAGATTTTTTTAGATAGGTTTTTATTTGGGGGGTTTGGTTGTGTGGGTGGTGGGTTTTATTGTTGGAGGGGGTGTTTGTTTGTTTTTTTACAGGTAAAAGAGCTGATTTCTTTGGGGCAATGCCCCGCAAAAGGCCCTTTTAAGGGCTATTGGTAGTTTATTGTAGGCTAGTTTTTTTTATTTTGGGGGGGCTTTTTTATTTTGATAGGGCTATTAGATTAGGTAATTTTTTATAGTGGATTTAAATAACTTGAGTAGGGTTAGGTTTTTAAATATGTAATATAGTTAATGTAATTGTTAGTTTAATGTAGTTTTAGTATAATTGTTAGGGTAGGTTAATTAATAGTTTAATATAGTTTAATATAATTTTAGTATAATAGTTAGGGTAGGTTAATTAATAGTTTAATATAGTTTATTTTAATTCTACAGGTAAGTTTTAATTTATTATAAGATAGGGATGAGGTAATTATAATGTAAAGTTAGCAAATTGTTAGGTTTAGGGATTAATAGCTAATTTAGTTTATGGTGATGTGGGGGGGCTGGCGGTTTAGGGGTTAATCGGTTTAGTTAGTGGTAGGGATGTTGGAGGCCAGGGGTTTAGGGGTTAATAAAATGTATTACAGTTGCGGTGGGGTCCGGGAGCGGCAGGATAGGGGTTTATATTTTTAGTTAGTTGCGGTGGGCTCCGGGAGCGGCGGGATAGGGTTTAATACATTTTATTTAGGTGGCGTGATGTCGGGGGCGGCAGATTAGGGGTGTTTAGACTCTGGGCTTATGTTAGGGTGTTAGGTGTAAACGTAATTTGTTTTCAACCATAGAAATCAATGGTATATCTGGCATCATCGAACATAAGATTTCGCTGCTTTCAGACTCCCATTGATTCCTATGGCATCTGCGGCCTCCAGGTTGGTGGATTGAAAACCAGGTTACGCTGGGCCAGAATAGTGGCGAGCGTACCTGTTAGAAATTTGTTAACTTGCAAAAGTTGTCAGATAGTGCCGAATGTGTATTCGGAACATCTGTAATGACATAAGCATTGATCTGTGTCGGATTGAGACCGGCGGATTGTATGTTATGTCACAAATTTCAACTTTTGCCGGTCTGAAGGCTTTGATAAATAGGTTGAATCAAGGTCGCCCAGCGTATTTGCGGTTGACGGCTTGATAAATATCCCTTAAAGTCTGGTTTGGTGATAAAGGGGGTATATATTAGACCACGTTTAATATATTACACTTCAACATTTTGCTAAGAAACCCCAGGGAAGTGATAGTGTTTTTTAACTGTGAATAACTTAACAGCCATAGGAGCCAATTAAACTCATGTGTGGCTCATGATTAATGCTCCTAGGGTTTAAAAGGGAAGCATTGGAAGTAGATTACAGCCAGGCAGGAGGCCTGGTGTTTTGTGAATTTGTTATATACTAAAAGTTTTGCTGAATTGATTTTTGCTGATACAATTCTGTAAAGGACATTTGTGCTGCTGCAGACAATGCAGACAGATACTTGCTGTTTCGATGCTTGTGCAGAGAATGAACCTGTTCTTTTTTTACTTTCCTGTGAACAAACTGTATACTGCTGTTAAAGTCACCTTGGTGTTTGGAAGAACATAAGGTTTTGAAAACTGAAGCTGGATTGTCCTCTATTGCATATAAACCCTAGAAGACAGTGGTTGCCAAAGATCTGTGTTGCAATATATATATATATGTATACATACAGTGGATATAAAAAGTCTACACACCTCTGTTAAAATGTCAGGTTTCTGTGATGTAAAAAAATGAGACATAGATAAATAATTTCAGAACTTTTTCCACCTTTAATGTGACCTATAAACTGTACAACTCAATTGAAAATTGAAATCTTTTAGGTAAAGGGAAATAAAAATAAAAAACTAAAATAATATGGTTGCATAAGTGTGAACACCCTTTAACTAATACTTTATTGAAGCACCTTTTGATTTTATTACAGCACTCAGTCTTTTTGGGTATGAGTTTTGCAGCATTGCACATCTTGACTTGGCAAGATTTGCCCACTCTTCTTTGCATCAGCCAATAGGATTTTTTCTACCTTAATTCCGATTGGCTAATAGAATTCTATCAGCCAATCGGAATTCAAGGGACACTATCTTGGTTGACATAATTTTAAGGAACCTTCATTCTTCAGTTGGACTTCGTTGGAAGAGGATGCTCCGCGTCGGATGTCTTGAAGATGGAGCCAATCTGTGCCGGATGGATGAAGATAGAAGATGCCGCCTGGATGAAGACTTCTGCCCGTCTGGAGGACCACTTCACTCAGCTTCGTTGAGGACTTCGGCCCGGCTGGGTGAAGACTTCTCATGGTAGGGTGATCTTCAAGGGGTTAGTGTTAGGTTTTATTTAGGGGGTATTGGGTGGGTTTTAGAATAGGGTTGGGTGTGTGGGTGGTGGGTTTTAATGTTGGGGGGGTATTGTACTTTTTTTACAGGTAAAAGAGCTGATTATTTTTGGGGCAATGCCCTGCAAAAGGCCCTTTTAAGGGCTATTTGTAATTTAGTATAGGGTAGGGCTTTTTATTATTTTGGGGGGCTTTACTATTTTATTAGGGGGATTAGATTAGGTGTAATTAGTTTAAAAAAATTAATAATTACTATTATTTTCTGTAATTTAGTTTTTTTCGTACTTTAGATAATTGTATTTAATTGTATTTAGTTTAGGGAATTAATTTAATTGTAGTGTAGTGTTAGGTGTAATTGTAACATATGTTAGGTTTTATTTTAAAGGTAAATTTGTTTTTATTTTAACTAGGTAGCTATTAAATAGTTAATAACTATTTAATAACTATTCTACCTAGTTAAAATAAATACAAAGTTGCCTGTGAAATAAAAATAAAATCTAAGCTAGCTACAATGTAACTATTAGTTATATTGTAGCTAGCTTAGTGGTTATTTTATAGGTAAGTATTTAGTTTTAAATAGAAATAATTTAGTTAATGATAGTTATTTTATTTAGATTTCTTTAAATTATATTTAAGTTAGGGGGTGTTAGGGTTAGGGTTATACTTAGATTTAGGGGTTAATAACTTATAGTTTTATAGTGGCGGCGGCGTTGGGGGCGGTAAATTAGGGGTTAATAAGTGTAGGTAGGTTGCGGCGACATTGGGGGTGGCAGATTAGGGATTAATAAATATAATGTAGGTGTCTGCGATGTTGGGAGCATCAGATTAGGGGTTCATAAGTATAATGTAGGTTGCGGCGGTGTCTGGAGCGGCAGATTAGGGGTTAATAATATAATGTAGATGTCGGCGATGTCGGGGGCGGTGGATTAGGGGTTAATAAGTGTAATATTAGGGGTGTTTAGACTCGGGGTTCATGTTAGGGTGTTAGGTGTAGACATAAATGTATTTTCCCCATAGGAATCAATAGGGCTGCGTTAAGAGCTGAACGCTGCTTTTTTGCAGGTGTTAGTTTTTTTCCAGCCGGCTCTCCCCCATTGATTTCTATGGGGAAATCGTGCACAAGCTCGTTTTGCCAGCTCACCGCTACCGTAAGCAGCGCTGGTATTGAGGTGAGATGTGGAGCTAAATTTTGCCTTACGCTCACTTTTTTGCGGCTAACGCCGGGTTTGTAAAAGCCCGTAATACCAGCGTTGTCTGTAGGTGAGAGGTGGGGGAAAACTGCTTGTTAGCACCGCACTGCATTACCGACAAAAGTCGTAATCTAGGCACCTGCCTTTATAAGCTCTGCCCCCAGCTCATTCAGTGTTCTCTGTCAACACTTAGAGAGCTTTCACGAAGCATTATTTTATTAATCCATTTTCTTTTTTATACATATTTGCTTTATTTTACCATTCTCTCAAGCCTGTTATATATATCATATATAGGAGCATGGATTTAAATTTGCAGAATTATTTATTTATTTATTTTTATTTAGTTTTTTCTGCAATTATGTCTCAAACTGAAACTGCCTCTGATGTTACTATAAGATTTGAGCTGCCTGAACATGTATTTACCAAAGCTAAGTATTACCTAGATTACGAGTTTTGCGTTATGAGTCAAAAAGCAGCGTTGTGGCCCATAATGCATCATTTTCCGTAACGCAGCCATTACAAGTCTTATTGGTATAGCTGTACCGCAAGCCTTGTAGCCTGTACCGCAACGTCAGTACCGCACTCCTAAAAATTATGTTTTTTCATGGGATTCCCATAGCGCCAGTATTACGAGTATTGCGGTGAGGCTAAAAAGCAAGCGTTACAGCCTAAAATGACAAGATCTGTACAGCCATCTAAATTCAGTAGCAGTACTACAAAGCTGTAATATAAAACTCATAACCAAAGTGTTAAAAAGTACACTAACACCCATAAACTACCTATTAACCCCTAAACCGAGGCCCTCCCGCATTGCAAACACTATTTTAAAGTTGTTAACCCCTAATCTGCCGCTCCTAATATTGCAGCCACTTTAAAAAAATCAATAACCCTTATTCTGCTGCTCCCTGACATCCTCACCACAATACTAAAATTATTAACCCCTAAACCACCACTCCCCCATATCACAAACACTATTTAAATATTATTAACCCCTAATCTGCCGTCCGCCCACATCGCCCCCACTATACTAAAATGATTAAGCCCTACACCGCCGCCACTATAAAAAACCTATTAACCCCTAAACCGAAAGCACTCCCACAACTAAACATACTAAATTAAACTATTAACCCCTAAACCAAAATCCCCTCACATTGCAATAAACTAATTTAAACTAGTAACCCCTAAACCTAATGCCCCCCTAACTTTATATTAAAATTACTTTTTCCCTAACTTAAATTAAATTAAAAGTTACCTGTCACATTAAAAAAAACTAAGTTTAAACCAACAATTAAACTAATATAATAATTAAACTAAAATCAAACTAACTACCAATTAACTGAAACTAAACTACACATTAAAAAAAATCCTAACACTACTCTAAAAATTACAAAGTATGTAAATACAAAAAAATAAAAAAATTCTTAGTTACAAAAAAATAACACTAAAATACGGAAAATAACAAATTAAATTATCCAAAATAAAAAAGAATTACACCTAATCAATAGCCCTATCAAGATATAAAAGCCCACCCAAAATAAAAAAAAGCCTAGCCTACAATAAACTACCAATGGCCTAACCAACCCACCAAAATAAAAAACCTAATTCTAAAAAAACCTAAGCTATCCATTGCCCTGAAACGGGCATTTATGTGGGAATTGCACTTAAAAGGGCTCTTTTACTGCCCAGACCCTAAACTAAAAAAAAAAAACACCCAAAAAAACCTTAAAAAAGCCTAACACTAACCCCCTGACGATCCACTTACAGTTTTTGAAGTCTCACTTGAACGATCTTCATCCCGGCGGCGAAGTCCTGATCCAATCGGCAAGAAGTCTTCATCCAGGTGGCCTCTTCAATCTTCATCCAGGCGGCATTTTCTATTTTGATCCCGGAGGCGCGGAGCGGGTCCATCCTGAAACATCCAGCGCAGAGCATCCTCTTCATATGGTCGCCGCCGTACAATGGTTTTGTAAAAGAGCTAAATGCCCTTTTAAAGGCAATGCCTATACAAATGCCCTTTTCAGGGTAATAGTAGCTTAGGTTTTTTAGATATTTTTTATTTTATTTTGTGGGTTTGGGGGGGTGGGGTTTGTAATGTTAGTGGGTGTTTGTAAAAAAAGAGCTAATATCTTTAGGGCAATGCCCTACAAAAGACCATTTTAAGGGCCCTTGGTAGTTTATTCTAGATTAGGCTTTTTTATTTTGGGGTGTTTGTTTTTTTTAGGAATAATCTTTATTTTTTTGGATAATTTCATTTGTTTTTTTTGTAATGTTAGGTTTTTTTATTTTTTGTAATGGTAGGTTTTAGTGTAAGGCAGGTTAGGTTTTATTTCACAGGTAAGTTAGTATTTATTTTAGCTAGTTAGTTAGTAAATAGTTAATAACTATTTACTAACTAGTCTACCTAGTTAAAATAAATACAAACTTACCTGTGAAATAAAAATAAAACCTAAGCTAGCTACAATAACTATTAATTACATTGTAGCTAGCTTAGGTTTTATTTCACAGGTAAGTAATTAGTTTTAAATATGTATTACTTAGTTAATAATTGTAAATTTAATTTAGATCTATTTTAATTATGTTAAAGTTAGGGGGTGTTAGGGTTAGGTTTAGGGGTAGGGTTAGGGTTAGGTTTAGGGGCAGGTGTAGGGGTTAATAGTTTAATGTAGATTGTTGCAATGTGGGGAGCTGGCAGTTTAGGGGTTAATAGGTTTATTTAGTGGTAGTGATGTGGGAGGCCATAGGTTTAGGGGTTAATAACTTTATTTAGTTGCAGCGATGTTGGGGAACGGCGGAATAGGGGTTAATAATTTTAATATTGTTGCAGCGATGTTGGGGACCGGCGGAATATGGGTTAATAACTTTAGTATAGTGGTAGCGATATCGGGATTGGCAGATTAGGGGTTAATAGTTTTATTTAGGTGGCAGCGATATCGGTAATGGCAGATTAGGGTTAAAAACATTATGTAGATGTCAGCGATGTCGGAGGCAGCAGATTAGGGGTGTTTAGACTCTGGGTTTATGTTAGGGTTTTAGGTTTAAACTGTATTTTCTTTTTCCCCATAGACATTAATGAGGCTGCACTACAGAGCTCTTGTTTCCGCGACTGCAGGTGTTGGCTTTTTTTCGCCGGCTCTCCCCATTGATGTCTATGGGGAAAGCATGCACGAGCACGTCAAAACACCGCTTGTATTTGGGTGTGGTATGAAGCTCAAAATCTCCATATCACACGTGCAAGCAGTGTTTTTCAAAACTTGTAATGGCAGTGCTATAGGGGGTTAAATAACACAACTTTTGTGGCATTCTTTACTTTCCCTATAGCGCTCAAAACTCGTAATCTAGGTGTATGTTTGTTGTATTAAAGCTGATCTAAATTATTCAGCTTTATTATGTGCCTCTTGCTTTTGACAAATTGTTAAATGCTGATAATATATCTATGAGTACAAATACACCCACTGTCATTCTATCTCAGTCTCATGTACATAGCATTACTGCAGACATGTAAGATTTTAATGCTGCAGCAATAGAAAAGGCAATGACTGCTATTTTGCCTTCAAATAAATGTAAAAGTGTTTTGCAACATTTTCCTAAACCTAGTGAATTAAGTTCTGACCTTCAGCCTACTAATGTATCCTCTACTGTTTCAGAGGATACCACGTCAGAGCCAGATATAGACAAATCTTTTTTATTTAAGTTAGAATATATTCATTCTCTCTTAACGGAAGTTTTGTTTACTTTGGGTGTTGAGGAGTCCCTACCTCCTGATGATGAACTAGTAATTGTCTAAATTCTGTATTTAAGATTACTGTTATTACTCCTGAAGTATTTCCTATTCCTGATGCTATATTTAATGGGATTGATACAGAATGGTCTAAGCCGAGTACCTCTTTTAACACTTCTTATAGGTTTAAAAAATTGTATCCTTTACCTGTAGCCATTTTAGAACTTTGGGAAATAGTTCCTAAAGTTGATGGGGCAATTTTCACTCTTGCCAGACATACTACTATTCCAATGGAAGACAGTATTTCTTTTAAGGATTCTTTAGATAGGAAGTTTGTAACTTATCTAAGAAGGGCATATTTTCATACTGGCTATTTTCTTAGACCTGTTATATCTAGGGCTGATGTTGCTGCTGCTTCTACTTTTTGGTTGGACAGTTTAGCATAGGAGTTGTCTTCAGATTCTGAATTATCTAACATTATTGTTTTACTTCAACATACAAATCATTTTATTTATGATGCTATATTTGATGTTATGAAGATCAATGTAAAATCCATGGGCCCGATCCGATGTAAATTGTCGCCCACAAAAGCCGGCGACTCCAATATTTGCGTGGGTTTGGTATCCTATATACGGCGTAACTTAGAAGTTCCGCGCGTATAATTCTGCCTTCGCCCGTCATTTTTTGGCCCATAGACTGACATACAAAACACGCGCAGTTTGGTATCCAATATACGGCGTAAGGACTTACGCACGCAGATTTCAGAAAATCTACTCCATTCTCATCTCGCCACAAATTTCAGCTGCAGGAACCCTTGCACTGACTTAGAAACCAATGTAACTCTCTGAAGGCCTTACAAATGCATGCTTAACAATATACATAGCAGCAGCTTGATCACAAATAGTTAACCTCTTAAAAGCATTTATTTTTCCTGCCCCTGCAAGTGTGTCAAACCAATCACACCTGCAGCCTTAAAACACCTGCCAATGCACACCCTCATTAGCCACCATGTTTCCCTTTCAATATATTGCATTCAGAGTGAGACAGCGTTGTGGGGCACAAAGGGTGCTGGAACCCCTACAAGCCCCTGTTTTGGATGGTATTCCTGCTTCTGAGGTCCCTGGTCATGGTGCTGTAGCTGTCCCTGCTCCAGCTGCTGCTGCTGCCCTCCCTGCTCCTCCTGCTGTTGTCCCTGTTTCTGGTGCTCCCCATGCTGCTGTTGCTGCAGCTGGCCATAGGCCAGCAGGGCCTATAAGACGAAGGCATCAGCAGAGGGGAAGAGCACCAAGGATACACAGGGTTAGGGTCACCCTGTTTGGGATGACAGAAGTGGAGGTCAGGGAAAAGTATCGCTTGACTTCTGCAAGCCTCATTAACCTATATGAGGTCTTGAAGGATGATATTGACCCTCAAGCGTATAGGAACCGAGCTTTGACTGGTATGCAGAAGCTGTTGTGTGTTGTACACTTCCTGGCAACCGGCTCATACCAGTCAACAGAGGGGCTTGTGTCTGGCCTAGTGCAGTCTACCTTCTCCAGGATTCTAGGGGGGGTTTTGACTGCTCTAGATAACCAGACACAATGATACATTCATTTCCCCCGTACCCCCAGGAATGGAACCGTCTTAAACAAGGCTTCTATCGACTGGGGGGTATTCCCAATGTCATGGGGGCAATTGATTGCACACATGTGCGTATCGTGGCCCCACATGAGGAGCCAATCCTCTATATTAACAGGAAAGGGTTTCACTCATTGAATTGCCAGATGGTCTGCGATACCACTCTGAAATTCTTACATGTGTATGCAGGCTTCCTGGGGAGTGCACATGATTCCTACATCCTGCGCCAGACCTCCTTATTCCATATGTTTGAAAATGGAACACTCTCTGGAGGATGGCTGCTTGGTGAGTACCTTCATTCTGTCTGTATATTTCTACTAAAGGGACACTAAACACAAATTAATTATCTCATGTTTCAGATAGAGAATACAATGTTAAACAGCATTACAATTCACTTCTATTATCTCATTTGATTTATTCTTTAGATATCCTATGTTGAAAAAATAGCAATGCACATAGATGAGCCAATCATATGAGGCTTCTATGTGCAGCCACAATCAGCAGCTAATGAGCGTATCTAATATGCTTGTCAGCAAATGTTATCTAGAGAATGGAGCAAATGTTCTAATAGAAGTAAATTATAAAGTTGCTAAAAATTGCAGGTTCTTTTTAAAGGGACAGTCTAGTATAAATTACACTTTCCTAATATGCTTGTCAGAAAATGTTATCTAGAGAATGGAGCAAATGATCTAATAGAAGTAAATTATAAAGTTGCTAAAAATTGCAGGTTCTTTTTAAAGGGACAGTCTAGTATATATTACACTTTCATTATTCAGATAGGACTTTTAATTTTAATCAACTCTCCAATTTACTTCCATTAACAAAATGTGCACAGTATTTTTATAATTTAACTTTTTGAGTCACCAGCTCCTACTGAGCATGTGCAAGAATAAGTGTGTATGCATTTGTGAATGGCTGATGGCTGTCACATGGTACAGGGGGAGTTGAAAAATACATAACTTTTTAAATTGAAAAAATAATAAGTCCAGAAAGCTCCCATTTGAAGATATATAAAAGTCCAAACTTTATTTGAATCCAAAAAGGTTAAAAGCAAATAGAGGTAACATCAAGGATAGGGGGAGAGACAAATACGTCTTACATGTTTCGGCCAAAAGCAGCCGTAATCATAGACATAAATTCGTACAGGTGTCACCCTTATTTACAAAGGTAAAATGTTCCCTATTGGTTAAAACATAACACACCCTTCCCCTTCCCTCCCTTGCAAGAAAACAAATTAACCATTTAAGCAATGCAAACATTATTTCATCATATAAATGCAAAGTGTATTGGAATTAGCTTCAAAAAATATATACATTAAACAATCCTGATTAATGGACTACTATTTTTAGGGTAGGCAAACATCAGAGCATAGAGTTATCGATTACTCATATATATATAGCAATAAATTACATGAATAGTGTCAAACAAAGGGGCAGCTCAGCTTGGCTGCATTATATATATCCTCTTACTACTGGTCTAAACTATTAGCAAAATATATCACATTTATTGAGTATCTATATTCATATAGCTCATGAATCAGTAAATTTAGTCTACCATCCATAACTTAGACTTGGTCCCTGATAATAGAATCAATTTACAAAAGGTCAGCAATCACACTATCCACAGTTGGGAACTAGTGCAAAGACACCTATTCCCAAAAGTTGATAATGTCATTTTCCGAATTAAACCCATAAGGGGTTAAAGTGCACATCTTATTGATCCAATAGACTTCTTGTCTGGCAAGAATTGACCATTTATCCCCTCCCCTCGGGGGTCTATTTATGGATTCTATTGCATTCCATTCAAAGGTGCGCACATCACCCCCATGTACAAAAATGAAGTGTCTGGCCAATTCTGAGCATTCAATCTTATTCTTAATATATCCCAAATGCTCACGTATCCTAGTACGATAACTTTTTAAATTGTCATAAAATAAAATTGGGATTTTAGACTAAGTGCTATTGCATTGTCTTGTTATCTTGCATTTGTTGATTATGAAAATCTACTGTGTTGACTGGTCCTTTAAAATAGAATTTTAGTCTAGACTAATCCTGGCATAAAAGTAGATTGCTTACAATGCACAAATGTAATGTTTTGGTTAAATATATCTTTTAAATGAAATCCATGTTATGTCCCTTTAAGCACATGATGTACCTGTAGTAATCAGAATACATATGTTACATGACAGGTGACGCAGGGTACGGCTGCAGACCATGGCTATTAACCCCCTTGGTGCACCCCCTTACAGAGCCACAACTCAGGTACCAGGAGGCCCACATAAGAACAAGCAATGTCATCGAAAGGAGCTTTGGCCTATTAAAAACCAGGTTCAGGTGTCTGGATGTTACAGGCGGAGCACTACAGTATAACCCCAACAAAGTGTGTTCCATTGTCAATGCTTGCTGTATTCTACACAACATTGCTGTGGACACACGTTTGTTGGGGGACATTGACCCAGAGCAGCAGCAGCAGCTGGTTCCTGTACCTTAGGATGTGGTCAGGGGGACACCGAGGGGGAATGAAGTGAGGGATTACGTCATCCGGGAATACTTCACCTGTAAGTTACTTGTTCATAAGTACAGTAAACCGTAACATTCACATGTATTATGATGTTTGACAGTACCTCACCAACCATTGCATGTGTATATATCATGTCTTGCAGAATTACATACTTCGGATTTCCACTGCATGTAAGTGAAACTACTATATCCCAACCCCCTTCCCTTAACAACCCTAATTACTGTATATTTCTCATTTGTTTCATTCATGTTTAGTTCACTATGATTTATTGACTATCATTAAGAATGATGATAATGGATATTTATACCTTATGTTCACACCTTCTGTAAATACATTATTAGTTAGATATACCCATGTGTCAATTTATATTGGATGTGAGAAACCTTGATTTACATCTTAGAAGTGAATATTACTATATGTACCCTTCATACACAACTATGTGATGTGGTTTATAGAACAGGAATATGTCATAAACATGATAATAATACCTTTTTGGGCCATTTCAACACAGTTATTATATGTTTTAACAATATTACTGTACTAAAACACACCTCACATGGATGTGGATGACAATTATATGGTAAATAACAGAGGACAAGATTTATGGTCAACTATAAGAATATTTTTTTTTTTTTTGGCCTTCTTGGATGAGGGTTGTGAGGTGCCTGGAGTGGATCTCCTGGTTCTTTTGGGTTGTGCGGATTCCGACGATTCAGCTGGAGTGCTGGCCACAGATGAGAGGCTGGAGGCAATGTCCTGCTGGTGTGTGAAATGCTCCACCAACACACCAAACAGTTGTTTTTTTTCAAGCCATCTGTTGTTACTCTCCATCTGCATGTCCGAAATAACTCTCATGTCCCGTTGCAGCTCAATGGAACACTGTAGTAAAGTCTGTTGGCTCTTGCATTCTCTCGCAGGTTGATGTGAGCCTCTCTCAGGTTGATGTTTGCCTCCTCTGGAGGGCAATGTATTCGTCGCCCATGGCGGAAGTCAGAGGATCTAAAGGCTCTTCACCAGCAGGGATTCTAGGCGCAGGTTCACCTCTAGCTGCTGTTTCAACTTGAACATCCTCAGCTGCTGGTGCTGCCTGAGGAATGACAGCTGGTGCTGCTTGCGGGATCACAGCTGGTGCTGCCTGAGGGATCACAGCTGGTGCTGCTTGCGGGATCACAGCTGGTGCTGCCTGAGGGATCACAGCTGGTGCTGCCTGAGGGATCACAGCTGGTGCTGCCTGAGGGATCACAGCTGGTGCTGCTTGCGGGATCACAGCTGGTGCTGCCTGAGGAATGCTGACAGCTATATGCTCCTCCTCAGATGCTGGAGCTCTTCCAAGGGAAGCAGATGGTGGAGATCTCCGGATGGACTGGTAGTCCCATTGCCGACTGGTGTGCACCCACTCAGCCTGGTGGTATAATCCCTGACTGGCCTGATATTGGTGGGGGGGGGGGGGGTAAAGACATCTACCCTTCGGGGCTGACTTGGCTCCCCCTCCAAGCCAAAGGAATAGTCCTCAGGCCAGGGATCGTCTTGCAATGCTGGTGGCATGAGATCTGGATTGTCAACAGAGGCACTCCAACCCAGCTCATGCCTGGGAGCATACTCTTGCTGGACTCTCTGGACCGGTGGTTGAGGTGGAGATATTCTTTGTGGCGGTGGTGGAGGTGGATGCATGGGCGTTTACACCCTGGTGACTGGAGGTTCTGTGGAGGAGTCAAATGATGAGAGGGATTAGTACAGTCAGATATATATCCATGTGGGCATACAATGTACATGCTAGGGCCTATACACATTCTCATGTCAAACTCTATAACATGCATGTGCACATTGAGATTTGTGATATGAGGGTTTTTAATATGCAAAGTATACATGTATGTGTTTCATACAATAGTTCTGTGTACATGTCAGTGATGGAGAAAATGTGTTCTTTAAGTGACACTATGGTTGTGATGACTATAGTGTCCATTTACTGAAAACTCTACATGTGGCTTGTGGCCTGTGTTACTCTGAGACATGTTAGTATTTCACTATTCCACCTCATATCATGAATTTCAATGTGTTAAGTAGCATTAAATGGACATTAAACCCATATTTATTCTTTCATGATTCAGCTAGAGCATGCAATTTTAAACATTCTCTTGATATTCTTGGCTGAAAAGCATATCTAGATAGGCTCAGAAACTGCTGATTGGTGGCTGCACATCAATGCCTCGTGTGATTGCCTCACCCATGTGCATTGATAGTTAATAAACAAAGAATAACAAAATAATGAAGCAAATTAGATAATAGAAGTAAATTGGGATGCTGTTTAAAACTGTATTCTCTATCTGAATAATGAAATAAAAAGATTTGGTTTAATGTCCCTTTAATGTGAAATCTAATTGTAGATGTTTTTGTTAGTAGGCCAAATACCATGCTCCTCATTGTGTACATGAATGTGTGACATTATAGGATGTTATATCTCAAATACATATAATACTGGTGTGTGGGATGTTACTCACCAGCATGCTGTGCTGATGTTGCAATCCCCGAGTTACGAGCCCCTGGAAGTCCATGGACTGTTGTGATGCTCAGGGACCTACGAATGAGCTCCTGCCACTTGTTATATTCTGCCTCCTGGTGAGGCCCAACTCCTGTTGCCCTCTAGGACATTGCTTCTTGGCCCATCTTCTCCTTGACTCTCCTCTTACAATCATTCCACCTTTTCTTTAGGCCATCCACAGTCCTCCTCTGCTGGGACACACCATTAACTGCCTCCTCCACCTTCATCCAGGCATCTTTACACCTACGGGCAACTCCTTTGCCCTTCTCTTGGCCAAAGAGGGTGGTATGGTTCTCAAGGATGGCCTGGACTAGAGCAAGGTTTTCAGCAAAGGAGAAGTTGGGGCACCTCATACGCTCCTCGTCCTGGGCCGCCTGGCTCCCTCCCTGGGATGTCCCTGGTGTGGGTTCCTCCCTATCCTCTCCCTCCTCCCCCCTTCTATCCCCATGTGCACCCTCTATCCTTCTTCTACTGAGTGTGCCTGGCCTTGGGGCAATCCCACTCCCTTCTAAGTCTCCCTCTCCCCACTCCACTGACTCCCTGACGGGGACCCTGCTGCTCTTCCTGACCATAATCCTCTCTTTGCAACTCCCCTTCCCTCCTCCCCCCCGCCCTAGCTCTCCCTGACATCCTCACACTCACACACTCACACTCACTTCCACTTCAATCACACACAATCACAACCAAACACTGTAAAAGATAAATAAAATGTGTAAGGTGTTATAAAAAAAAAAATGTTGTGTATTTTGTATATGTGTGTCTGCAAAATGTGTGCAATATGTAAAAAAGTGACAGTAATGTACAAGCTTAACAAATCCACCAAATCCGACCTAACTAAATATATGCAATGCGCCTCTCTCTCTACTCTAACCACTTTCTCTTACTCACTGTAGTGTGCTGTAGCTCCAAGAACCAACCAAACACACTAAAGAAAATGGCGGCTGCGCAGGGGTTTAAGTATGAATTTTGAATGGCGTAATTACGTGGCACATCTTTTAGAACTGGCATTTATTTTTTAACGATTCATTGCCTAATTTGCATAAAACTACACTTTATTGAGACTTTAAAGTGAAGGTAAAGTTTAGTCACTTATAATGTATCAATACAATCTTTAGTCATACCATAAGTTGATCACTAACTTTATTTTTTAAATCTGTTATTATTTTTCTTCTTTTTATAGCTTTATATTTACCTACTGTTTAGAGGATAACTCCTCCTAACCTCTATTTCCTGATGTTATCGTCCTGTGACGTATAGAGCGGTCCCACCCGCTCTATACGTAATCTCAGAAGCATGTTCGCGACAAACTGTGTAAAATGCGCATGCGCGAATCTGAGACTGGGATGGGATAGACGGCAAAACTATTCTCCAATGCGCAAACGGGAACGCGCGTGTACTCAGACGTGGAGAATTAGATTGTCGCGCATGCGCATATAATCCAGAAGGCAGATGACGTGGGATCACGGCCGCCTAACGGCCAGATTTTCAAATGGCTAATTGAAAAACGTGACCTAGACATAAAAAAAAACAAAAAACAAACGGGTTGAATTGGTGGACCGGCAAAAATGGAAATAAAATTGGGATTTCTGGATTTTGAATACAAATGTAAAAAAAATCATGAATGAAACTCCTATTGTTTTTTAACAAAGAATTTGATTCGGGATCACTGTCAAGGTAACTTTACCTTCACTTTAAGTGAACAAAATACTGGCGTAAGTACTTGCGACGACTAAAATGTGTATTTGCGCACATTTTAGCTGATCGCCGGTTTTTCCTACTTACGCCAGTTTAGCATCTGACGGCGCAGTATATTGGATAGCTCAAGTTGCAAGGTGAAATTACGGGTGGCGTGGGTTACCTCGCTTGCGCCGAAAACTACGCCGTATATCGGATCGCGACACATATCTTTAGCAATTATAACTAAATGAGCTTTATGGCTTAATCTTGGAATGCTAACATGGTGTCTAGATTATTATCTCCACTGTTACTGGGGGGTAAGGGAGTCTTTCTGCCCCAAGACAAGAAATCTAAGGGTAATTTTTAAGCTCCCAATAATTTTTGTTCCTTGTTTCGTCAGAATAGAGAACAGAAAACCACCTCTTCCCCTAAGGCTTCTGGCTCTAATTGGAGACTATCTCCGAATTGGAATAAATCCAAGCCTTATAAGAAACCAAATCCTGCCCCTAAACTTACATGAAGGTGCGGCCCTCAAGTCAGTTCTTCTGGTAAGCTATTTCAAAGAATTTGGACAGGCTCTGTCCAAAATCAGTGGATTCAGAATATAATTTCTCAGGGGTATCGAATAGGATTCAGAATAAGACCTCCTTTGGGAAGTTTCTTTTTTACTCATGTACCAAAAAAAACAGTAAAATCTCAAGCCTTTTCTAAAATATTTTTCAGATCTTGAACTTTCAGGGGTAATTATCCCGGTTCCACAGCAGGAACAAGGATTAGGGTTTTTATTCAAGTCTATTCATTGTACCAAAGAAGGAGAATTCTTTCAGACCAATTTTGGATCTGAAAACTTTAAATCATGTTGTAAGTGTCCCAACTTTCAAGATAGTGACTATACGGACTATTCTGCCTTTTGTTCAGCAAGGTCACTTCATGTCCTAAATAGACTTACAAGACGCTTACCTTCACAATCCGATTCATCCAGATCACTATAGTTTTCGGAGATTCTCTTTTCTAAACAAACATTACCAATTTGTCGCTCTTCTGTTTGGTTTTGCAACAGCACCAAGAATATTCTTAATAGTTTTAGGTGCCCTTCTATCTGTAATCAGAGAGCAGGGTATTGTTGTGTTTCCTAATTTGGACAATATCTTGGTACTAGCTTAATAGATTTCCAGATAGATTCAGTGTCCATGACTCTATCCCTAACAGGAAAGAGATGTTTGAAATTGGTTTCAGCTTGTCTAAACCTTCACGCCTAGATTTAGAGTTTTGCGGCCAAAGGGGTGCGTTAGCTACGCTGGCTTTTTTCTGGCCGCACCTTTTAAATACCGCTGGTATTTAGAGTTCACAGAATGGCTGCGTTAGGCTCCAAAAAAGGAGCGTATAGCATATTTACCGCAACTTCAACTCTCGATACCAGCGGTGCTTACGGACGCGGCCAGCTTCAAAAATGTGCTCGTGCACGATTCCCCCATAAAAAACAATGGGGCTGTTTGAGCTGAAAAAAACCTAACACCTGCAAAAAAGCCGCGTTCAGCTCCTAACGCGGCCCCATTGTTTGCTATTGGGAAACACTTCCTACGTCTGCACCTAACACTCTAACATGAACCCCGAGTCTAAACACCCCTAACCTTACACTTATTAACCCCTATTCTGCTGCCCCCGCTATCGCTGACACCTGCATATTTTTTTTAACCCCTAATCTGCCGCTCCGTAAACCGCCGCTACTTACATTATCCCTATGTACCCCTAATCTGCTGCTCCTAACACCGCCGACCCCTATATTATATTTATTAACCCCTAATCTGCCCCCCACAACGTCGCCTCCACCTGCCTACACTTATTAACCCCTAATCTGCCGACCGGACCTGAGCGCTACTATAATAAATGTATTAACCCCTAATCCGCCTCACTCCCGCCTCAATAACCCTATAAAAATAGTATTAACCCCTAATCTGCCCTCCCTAACATTGCCGACACCTAACTTCAGGTATTAACCCCTAATCTGCCGACAGGAGCTCACCGCTACTCTAATAAATTTATTAACCCTTAAAGCTAAGTCTAACTTTAACCCTAACACCCCCCTAAATTAAATATAATTTAAATCTAACTAAATAAATTAACTCTTATTAAATAAATTATTCCTATTTAAATCTAAATACTTACCTGTAAAATAAACCCTAATATAGCTACAATATAAATTATAATTATATTATAGCTATTTTAGGATTTATATTTATTTTACAGGTAACTTTGTATTTATTTTAACCAGGTACAATAGCTATTAAATAGTTAAGAACTATTTAATAGCTAAAATAGTTAAAATAATTACAAAATTACCTGTAAAATAAATCCTAACCTAAGTTACAATTAAACCTAACACTACACTATCAATAAATAAATTAAATAAAATACCTACAATTATCTACAATTAAACCTAACACTACACTATCAATACATTAATTAAATACAATACCTACAAATAACTACAATTAAATAAACTAACTAAAGTACAAAAAAATAAAAAAGAACTAAGTTACAAAAAATAAAAAAATATTTACAAACATTAGAAAAATATTACAACAATTTTAAACTAATTACACCTACTCTAAGCCCACTAATGAAATTACAAAGCCCCCCAAAATAAAAAAATGCCCTACCCTATTCAAAATTAAAAAGTTCAAAGCTCTTTTACCTTACCAGCCCTGAACAGGGCCCTTTGCAGGGCATGCCGCAAGAAATTCAGCTCTTTTGCCTGTAAAAACACACATACAATACCCCCCCCCAACATTACAACCCACCACCCACATACCCCTAATCTAACCCAAACCCCCCTTAAATAAACCTAACACTAAGCCCCTGAAGATCTTCCTACCTTATCTTCACCTCACCGGGTATCACCGATCGGTCCTGGCTCCAAAATCTTCATCCAACCTAAGCGGGGGCTGGCGATCCATAATCCTGCGGCTGAAGAGGTCCAGAAGAGGCTCCAAAGTCTTCATCCTATCCGGGAAGAAGAGGCGATCCAGACCGGCAACCATCTTGATCCAACCGGCATCTTCTATCTTCATCCGATAAGGAACGGCTCCATCGTGAAGACCTCCAGCGCGGATCAATCTTCTTCCGACGTAGTACAACTGAAGAATGACGGTTCCTTTAAGGGACGTCATCCAAAATGGCGTCCCTCAAATTCTGATTGGCTGATAGGATTCTATCAGCCAATCGGAATTTAGGTAGGAAAATTCTGATTGGCTGATGGAATCAGCCAATCAGAATCAAGTTCAATCCGATTGGCTGATCCGATCAGCCAATCAGATTGAGCTTGCATTCTATTTTTTGTTCCGATCAGCCAATAGAATGCGAGCTCAATCTGATTGGCTGATTGGATCAGCCAATCGGATTGAACTTGATTCTGATTGGCTGATTTCATCAGCCAATCAGAATTTTCCTACCTTAATTCCGATTGGCTGATAGAATCCTATCAGCCAATCGGAATTCGAGGGACGCCATCTTGGATGACGTCCCTTAAAGGAACCGTCATTCTTCAGTTGGACGTCGTCGGAAGAAGATTAATCCGCGCTGGAGGTCTTCACGATGGAGCCGTTCCTCATCGGATGAAGATAGAAGATGCCGCTTGGATCAAGATGGTTGCCGGTCTGGATCGCCTCTTCTTCCCGGATAGGATGAAGACTTTGGAGCCTCTTCTGGACCTCTTCAGCCGCAGGATTATGGATCGCCAGCCCCCGCTTGGGTTGGATGAAGATTTTGGAGCCGGGACCGATCGGTGATACCCGGTGAGGTGAAGATAAGGTAGGAAGATCTTCAGGGGCTTAGTGTTAGGTTTATTTAAGGGGGGTTTGGGTTAGATTAGGGGTATGTGGGTGGTGGGTTGTAATTTTTCAGGGGGGGTATTGTATGTGTTTTTTTACAGGCAAAAGAGCTGAATTTCTTGGGGCATGCCCCGCAAAGGGCCCTGTTCAGGGCTGGTAAGGTAAAAGAGCTTTGAACTTTTTTAATTTAGAATAGGGTAGGGCATTTTTTTATTTTGGGGGGCTTTGTAATTTCATTAGGGGGCTTAGAGTAGGTGTAATTAGTTTAAAATTGTTGTAATATTTTTCTAATGTTTCTAAATATTTTTTTATTTTTTGTAACTTAGTTCTTTTTTATTTTTTGCACTTTAGTTAGTTTATTTAATTGTAGTTATTTGTAGGTATTGTATTTAATTAATGTATTGATAGTGTAGTGTTAGGTTTAATTGTAGGTAATTGTAGGTATTTTATTTAATTTATTTATTGATAGTGTAGTGTTAGGTTTAATTGTAACTTAGGTTAGGATTTATTTTACAGGTAATTTTGTAATTATTTTAACTATTTTAGCTATTAAATAGTTCTTAACTATTTAATAGCTATTGTACCTGGTTAAAATAAATACAAAGTTACCTGTAAAATAAATATAAATCCTAAAATAGCTATAATATAATTATAATTTATATTGTAGCTATATTAGGGTTTATTTTACAGGTAAGTATTTAGCTTTAAATAGGAATAATTTATTTAATAAGAGTTAATTTATTTCGTTAGATTTAAATTATATTTAATTTAGGGGGGTGTTAGGGTTAGGGTTAGACTTAGCTTTAGGGGTTAATCCATTTATTACAGTAGCGGCGAGATTCGGTCGGCAGATTAGGGGTTAATAATTGAAGTTAGGTGTCAGCAATGTTAAGGAGGGCAGATTAGGGGTTAATACTATTTATTATAGGGTTATTGAGGCGGGAGTGAGGCGGATTAGGGGTTAATAACTTTATTATAGTAGCGGTGCGGTCCGCTCGGCAGATTAGGGGTTAATAAGTGTAGGCAGGTGGAGGCGACGTTGAGGGGGGCAGATTAGGGGTTCATAAATATAATATAGGGGTCGGCGGTGTTAGGGGCAGCAGATTAGGGGTACATAAGGATAACGTACGTAGCAGCGCTTTGCGGTCGGCAGATTAGGGGTTAATTATTGTAGGTAGCTGGCGGCGACGTTGTGGGGGGCATTTTAGGGGTTAATATATATAATATAGGGGTCGGCGGTGTTAGGGGCATCAGATTAGGGGTACATAAGTATAACGTAGGTGGGGGTCGGCAGATTAGGGGTTAAAAAAAATTAATAGAGTGGCGGCAATGTGGGGGTCTCGGTTTAGGGGTACATAGGTAGTTTATGGGTGTTAGTGTACTTTAGAGCACATTAGTTAAGAGCTTTATAAACTGGCGTTAGCCCAGAAAGCTCTTAACTACTGACTTTTTTCTGCGGCTGGAGTTTTGTTGTTAGATTTCTAACGCTCACTTCAGCCAAGACTCTAAATACCAGCGTTAGAAAGATCCCATTGAAAAGATAGGATACGCAATTGACGTAAGGGGATCTGCGATATGGAAAAGTCGCGTCTGAAAAGTGAGCGTTAGACCCTTTAATGACTGACTCCAAATACCGGCGGTAGCAGCCTCTAACGCTGGTTTTCACGACTACCGCCCAACTCTAAATCTCATTCCCTTCAGTGGCTATGTGCATGGAAGTTGTAGGTCTGATGATTGCAGCATCGGATGCAATCCTTTTTACTTGTTTTCATGAGACCTCTACAGCTTTGCATGTGGCACCAATGGTGCAGGGATTATACTCAGATATCACAACTGATATACTTAAATCCCAACACTCAACTCTTTTTGACTTGGTGGTTAAACCATCACCTTATTGTTTAAGGGGCCTCCTTTGTTCATCCTACCTGGACTGTGATCATAACAGATGCATGTCTCACAGGTTGGGGAGCTGTTTGGTGGTCTCTGACAGCACAAGGAGTTTGGAATCCTCGAGAGGCAAGGTTACCAATCTATATCTTAGAACTCTGTGCTATTTTCCGAGCTCTTCAGGCTTGGCCTCTATTAAAGAGAGAATTGTATATTCTGTTTCAAACAGACAATGTCACAACAGTGGCATATGTCAATCATCAAGGGGGAACTCACAGTCCCCTAGCAATGAAAGAAGTATGTCTAATACTATCTTTGGTGGGAATCCAACTCTTGTCTAATCACTGAAATTCATATACCAGGTATAGACAATTGGGAAGTGGATTATCTCAGCCATCAGACTTTACATACGGAGCAGTGGTCTCTCCATCCAGATGTGTTCTATCATATTGTGCAGATGTGGGGTCTTCCAGACATAGATCTGATGGCCTCTTATTTAAACAAGAAACTTCCCAGATCCATCTTTAGGTCCAGGGATCCTCAGGCGGAATGGTTTTACCAACCTGCTTACATTTTTCCACCTCTAGTTCTTCTTCCAAGAGTGATCTCAAAGATTATAATGGAACAATCATAAATGTTTCTGATAGCACCAGCATGGCCTCACAGGTTCTGGTATGCGGACCTTGTCCGAATGTCCAGTTGCCAACCTTGGTCACTTCCTCTAAGACCAGACCTTCTATCTCAAGGCCTGTTTTTCCATCCAGATATCAAATCTCTAAATTTGAAGGCATGGAAATTGAACGCTTAGTCCTTAGGCATAGAGGTTTCTCTGACTCTGTAATTAACACTATGATGCAGGCTCATAAGCAGGGGCAGAACTACAGGTGGTGCATAGCTCGCAACTGCAACCGGGCCTCCCGAGAGTGGGGGCCCAGCTTTAAAAAAAAAAAAATTCCAATAAAAATCATTGACCTGCGACTGCCTGCACTGGTATCATGTGAGTGTTATGTGATGCATCACTAGTGTATCTGTCTCTGACTACAGGGGTTAGTGTTTCTGTTTTGCCCATTGGTGTTTATGTTTGTCTGTTTGTGTATGTATGTATGTGACTGTGTGTGTATTTATGCATGTATGTGTGTGTGTGTATGTTTGTGGAACCAGCAAATTACAGACCTTGTTACTACAGCATGTGGGGGTAAACAGTGTCACTATACAGTACCACTATTTACAGTACGGGGGGGCTGGACCATGTCACAGACTACTGTGGTCACATTATAAAGTACTGGGGTGGGTAGGGTCAGGCCAGCCATCTCACCGGCAGATTACAGACTGTGTCACTAACTCACTATATACAGTACTGGTGGGTTAAACAGTGTCACTATATACAGTAATAGGGGTCAGACCATCTCACAGACTATGGGCACAGGGTACCTTCTTTTGCAGACATGTAATCTGATTCACATTTTTTTTCTGTGTTAAATGTAAAAAAGAAAGAAAAAGATATGTATCAAATTCAACTTTCTTTGGGGGGCCCTTCTTAGATTCTTGCACCTGGGCCCTGTGGTTTCTAGTTATGCCTCTGCTCGTAAGCAAGCCTGTTTCAAGGAAAATATATCACAAGGTTTGGAAAACCTATATTTCATGGTGTTCCACTCATAATTATTCTTGGCATTCTTTTAGAATTCCTAGGATTGTAGAGTTTCTTCAGGATGGTTTGGATAAAGGTTTGTTTGCCAATACTTTGAAAGGACAAATCACTGCTCTTTCTGTTTTATTTCACAGAAAGATTGCTAATCTTCCCGATGTTTATTGTTTCATACAGGCTTTGACTCATATCAAACCTGTTATTAAATCTATCTCTCCTCCTTGGAGTCTAAATTTGGTATTAAAGACTTTGCAGGCTCCTCCTTTTGAGCCTATGCATTTTTTGGACATTAAACTACTTTTTTGGAAAGTGTCATTTCTCTTGGCTATCTCTTCTGCTAGAAGAGTTTCTGAATGTCCAGTTGCCAACCTTGGTCACTTCCTCTAAGACCAGACCTTCTATCTCAAGGCCTGTTTTTCCATCCGGATATCAAATCTCTAAATTTGAAGGCATGGAAATTGAACACTTAGTTCTTAGTCATAGAGGTTTCTCTGACTCTGTAATTCATGGTGTTCCACTCATAATTATTCTTGGCATTCTTTTAGAATTCCTAGGATTGTAGAGTTTCTTCAGGATGGTTTGGATAAAGGTTTGTCTGCCAATACTTTGAAAGGACACATCTCTGCTCTTTCTGTTTTATTTCACAGAAAGATTGCTAATCTTCCCGATGTTCATTGTTTCATACAGGCTTTGACTCATATCAAACCTGTTATTAAATCTATCTCTCCTCCTTGGAGTCTAAATTTGGTATTAAAGACTTTCAAGGCTCCTCCTTTTGAGCCTATGCATTTTTTGGACATTAAACTAGTTTTTTTGGAAAGTGTTATTTCTCTTGGCTATCTCTTCTGTTAAAAGAGTTTCTGAATTTTCTGCTCTCTCTTGTGAGTCTCCTTATCTGATTTTCCATCAAGATAAGCTGTTTTGCGGACTTCGTTTAATTTTTGCCTTAAATTGAGAATTCCAACAACATCAATAGGGAAATAATTGTTCCTTCCTTGTGTCCTAATCCTAAGAATACTCTTGAAAGGTCTTTACATTCTTTTGATGTGTTAAGAGCTTTGAAATATTGTATTTAGGCTACTTAAGATTTCAGAAAGACTTCTAGTCTATTTGTTATTTTTTCTGGTTCCAGAAAAGGTCAGAAAGTCTCTGACATTTCTTTAGTATCTTGGTTGAAACTTCTGATTCACAAAGCTTATTTTGAGGTGTGGCAGTCTCCACCTCAGAGAATAACAGCTCATTCTACAAGATCAGATTTTGGGTTTTCAAGAATGAAGCTTCAGTTGATCAAATCTGCAAAACAGCCACTTGGTCTTCTTTGCATACCTTTACTAAATATTTCCATTTTGATGTTTTTGCTTCTTTGGAAGCAGCTTTTGGTAGAAAGGTTCTTCAGGCAGCTGTCTCAGTTAGTTTTTTAAGAAAACAATAATTTTTTTGGATTTAATTTCTCAGCGGAAATAGCTGTTTTTATTTTATCCTTCCCTTTCTAGTGACTCGTGGACTTCCACATCTTGGGTATTATATTCCATGCGTCACTAGCTCATGGACTCTTGCCACCTATATGAAAGAAAACTATTTTTGTAAGAACTTAATTCATTTATTTTATGGTGGCAAGAGTCAATGAGACCCACCCATTTTTTGGGGGTTATTATTAAAGCACATTTTTTATCCTGTTCCTCTTTTTTATGCTTTTACTCCTTATACACCTCATTAACTTGGCTATACGTTAAACTGAGGTATGAGTGAGGTGGGAGGTGTTTTTAAAGGCATTTGAGGTTTGGGAAACTTTGCCCTCGCCTGGTAAGAATGTATATCCCATACGTCACTAGCTCATGGACTCTCGGCACCATGAAATAAATTACTTTATCAGGTAAGTTTTTACATAAATTATGTTTTTCAGCTCTTGCGTGGCAGACTTATACATGTGAGTCTGCTTCCTGCAATGTACAAAGCAGCAATAATTTTAAAAATGTTTTCTTGTTACCAAGTTTTTAAACCACATAATGTTATCTCTAATGATGATTAATCCCTGTTTTCCCAAATGTTCAAGTCTGCAATCATGGTTCTCCTTAGTAGTGCATTTTGATTTGCCTTCATCATTTTATATTACTATTTTTGCCAACCACTTCCACTTTTCTTCAATTTGATTGACGTTATATTAGGCAAATAGTAAAGGATTACTCAACAGTTACTTGGCTTTCTATGGACACTATGGGGCCCATTTATCAAGCTCCGGGTGAAGCTTGTGGGTCCGTGTTTCTGCTGAGCCTTCAGGCACGCCAGAAACACCAGTTATGAAGCAGCGATCTAAAGACCGCTGCTTCATAACCTGTCCGCCTGCTCTGAGGCGGCGGACAGACATCACCACAATTCAACCAGATCAAGTACCATCGGGTTGATTGACACCCCTCTGCTGGTGACCGATTGGCCGCGAATCTGCAGGGGGCAGCATTTGCACCAGCAGCTCACAAGAGCTGTTGGTGCAATGCTGAATATGGAGAGCATATTTCTCTCCGCATTCAGCGAGGTCTACCGGACCTGATACTCATTGTCGGATCAGGTCTGACAGACCTTTGTTAAATTGGCCCCTATGACTTGGTTAGAACAGTTTTTTCACTTGTTACTATTTTCTGGTCATACTAATATTTTTATGTTTCTTTTAAAGGTTTTCTATTATTCTGTCTGGCATTATTTAAATGCTGCACGTATGAGCAGTAAAGAAAGATAAGTAAAATATTATTCTAAGTTTCTTCAGAAAGCTCGGATAATCCCCAAACATTTTTTGTGTTGTCTGCCTTGCCTCTGTATTTTATGTATGTATGGATAGACAAAGTAAGGCTTAGATTACAGGTGGAGTGTTACTGAGTTCTCTACCCTTAATGTTAGTCTTTATTTAAAGGGATAATGCAAAAAAAAAAAAAACAACACTTTTTAAACATTACAAATGATATAAATTTAGAGCAGAAGCAATGAAGGAATCTATTCTGTGTTGAAGCTTAAACAACTGATGTTCCCCAGTTCAAGATTCATCAGACAGTTGGCCAAGCCAAGTTAGTCTGTGGTGTCAACCAGTCAAGAGCTGAAATTTATTTTACACTTTGTTACATTGAAAATGAAACTATTTTTCTAATAATTAAAGTCTTTCTTGATCTCCTAAATATATTGAGGCCATAATACTTAAAAAGTTATCGTGACACTGAACAAAACCATTCATAAAATTGATAGAAGAAATATGGTTATGTACAAGCAATTTTTCTTTTTCTTACTAATATGTAATGTAATATGGAACATTACAAAATACAGCATAAAGTTAAGGCCATTTATCTTGCATACAACAGAGAAAAGATTAGCAAATCCCAGTTGAATGGCTTATGTATGGCATCAGGTGCACATGTTGATACCTACATCTCTTTCTCCCTCCCACAATGTTGAGATGGATTTACAAGCCTTAGTGTAAAGGTTCTGTCAAAGGCAGCTGTGAGTCTCAGGAGAAGAAAAGAATTCCTTTGTGCTATAATCCATCTGCTGAGAGCTTTCTTGGCATATAACACTCACAAAACATTGATAGAGGAGGGGGAATTACTGAAAGTTGGGAAGTTGCATTGATGTTTCACAGACATCATATTTTGAATTTAAAAGTTTTGTCTTTGAAATGCTGCCAAATCTAACACATTTTAAAAAATAATTTACTATTTAACAAATGTTTTTATTATTATTATTATTATTATTATTATTTTATTTTTTTAAACAAACATATCACTTTTGGGCAACCTTTATTATGTCACTATGTTCTTGTTATACTAGAGTTCACATGATTCAGAATCAACAGAAAATAGAAATTAATTTGTTATATAACCTGTGAAATGACTTAATAAAAATTCTGAAGTGATGTTTAACATTGTTGTGGGAATAATAATACATTTCTTAATCGTATACTAGTAAATATATTTCAGAAATAGTTTGAGTACTTTTTTGTTTATGGCATTAGTATTCTCATAGTTAATTAAAGTGATGGTAAACAATAGCTTATTGCGTATATATAGATTTACTATAATAGAATTCTATAAAGTTCATCCGCCAAAAAAATATATATTTTAATTGCAAGTATTAGTTTATAATATAATTAGAAAGTACCGACCTGACGATTTGTTTTCTACTCCCACTCCACCCACGTAGTAATTGTTCCCTTCCAACAAGTGACGTCCATATCCATACCGCCCACTACATAGGTCACTGTAATTGCGTGCTCCCGATAATTAGCATACCAATGCGCATGCTCAAATCCGTAATGGCCAATAATAATAGTAAACACTGAATCATTGAAACATAGAAGGTTATATTACCCGAATAGTATAATCTGTTTGCTTGCCTGAAATCTGTTTCAATGTTTACTTGAGTCACTTTTTGTCAGAGCTAGAACGCATGCGCATCTCTAATTGTGAACAAGCACAAAGAATTAAACTGATCTGCTTTCAACCAATATTTCGCAACTACACGCATGCGCATTAAGAAATCACATTGACTAAAGCGACCAATTGGACGAATATCTGATTGGATAATAGAAAGCCAACAGAAAAAAAAACTATTGCGTTAATAGGTTGTATTAGAAGATTGACAGACAGTGGTATTTGACTCCTAGAATAAAATAGTTGACGGTAAGGGAGAGAGAAATAGAAAGCGCTAGTATATTGATTTGAAAGAATAATGGCTTATCAACAGTAGTTTATAAAAATGAGTTTACCATTCCTTTAAATCCTTGGGATTTATGGAAGTCAGATACTAAGCATAGTATTCCTTAAACAGGTAGTTAAAGGTCCAATGTGTTCATGGTTTGTACAACATTTTTAGCTGTGAGATTGCTGCAGACAAGATAATAAATGTGTATTTTGGGTACATTTTTCAATTTGTCTGTGCACTATATTGTTTGCTGCACTATAACAGTGCTCAGCCACCTGTATTAATAAAATCATTACTTTAAAGTCAGTTGTTGAGGGTGAAGAGTATAATCAGAGACCAAGTATTTTTAAGATAATTATGAAACATTAGAATATATTACAGCAGTTTACTTCTTTGTTTCTTCTTTCTAGATAAGTAATAAGTTATCTGAGCAGCAAATTTATGTATCCATAAAAGTGAAGAGACCTGTTTTACCACAAATCTCCTTAAGAAATAGTGATACCACTACAGCTAAATATACTGAAAAAAATACATAAAAATTGGATTCACGTCACTTGTAACCTCTTTATACAGTGAGTGCAGAATTATTAGGCAAGTTGTATTTTTGAGGATTAATTTTATTATTGAACAACAACCATGTTCTCAATGAACCCAAAAAACTCATTAATATCAAAGCTGAATAGTTTTGGAAGTAGTTTTTAGTTTTAGCTATTTTAGGGGGATATCTGTGTGTGCAGGTGACTATTACTGTGCATAATTATTAGGCAACTTAACAAAAAACAAATATATACCCATTTCAATTATTTATTTTTACCAGTGAAACCAATATAACATCTCAACATTCACAAATATACATTTCTGACATTCAAAAACAAAACAAAAACAAATCAGTGACCAATATAGCCACCTTTCTTTGCAAGGACACTCAAAAGCCTGCCATCCATGGATTCTGTCAGTGTTTTGATCTGTTCACCATCAACATTGCGTGCAGCAGCAACCACAGCCTCCCAGACACTGTTCAGAGAGGTGTACTGTTTTCCCTCCTTGTAAATCTCACATTTGATGATGGACCACAGGTTCTCAATGGGGTTCAGATAAGGTGAACAAGGAGGCCATGTCATTAGATTTTCTTCTTTTATACCCTTTCTTGCCAGCCACGCTGTGGAGTACTTAGACACGTGTGATGGAGCATTGTCCTGCATGAAAATCATGTTTTTCTTGAAGGATGCAGACTTCTTCCTGTACCACTGCTTGAAGAAGGTGTCTTCCAGAAACTGGCAGTAGGACTGGGAGTTGAGCTTGACTCCATCCTCAACCCGAAAAGGCCCCACAAGCTCATCTTTGATGATACCAGCCCAAACCAGTACTCCACCTCCACCTTGCTGGCGTCTGAGTCGGACTGGAGCTCTCTGCCCTTTATCAATCCAGCCACGGGCCCATCCATCTGGCCCATCAAGACTCACTCTCATTTCATCAGTCCATAAAACCTTAGAAAAATCAGTCTTGAGATATTTCTTGGCCCAATCTTGACGTTTCAGCTTGTGTGTCTTGTTCAGTGGTGGTCGTCTTTCAGCCTTTCTTACCTTGGCCATGTCTCTGAGTATTGCACACCTTGTGCTTTTGGGCACTCCAGTGATGTTGCAGCTCTGAAATATGGCCAAACTGGTGGCAAGTGGCATCTTGGCAGCTGCACGCTTGACTTTTCTCAGTTCATGGGCAGTTATTTTGCGCCTTGCGACCCTGTTGACTATTTTGAATGAAACACTTGATTGTTCGATGATCACGCTTCAGAAGCTTTGCAATTTTAAGTGCTGCATCCCTCTGCAAGATATCTCACTATTTTTGACTTTTCTGAGCCTGTCAAGTCCTTCTTTTGACCCATTTTGCCAAAGGAAAGGAAGTTGCCTAATAATTATGCACACCTGATATAGGGTGTTGAATGTCATTAGACCACACCCCTTCTCATTACAGAGATGCACATCACCTAATATGCTTAATTGGTAGTAGGCTTTCGAGCCTATACAGCTTGGAGTAAGACAACATGCATAAAGAGGATGATGTGGTCAAAATACTCATTTGCCTAATAATTCTGCACTCCCTGTATACTGAAAGCTCCCTTTCAATCAATGTAAGTTCCCTTGTCAATTGCATAAGATGGGTTTCTTTTATGGGTTTCCAAAGTCATTCATTCCAATACTATTGCTAAGTGCACATATGACATTAATTAAGATTAAGGGCCACATTAATAAAACTGCCTTAAAAATATTAGATAATCATTATCAATTATCTGTCATGTTTTAGTTTTGCTTTAGTTTTGTAGGAAGAAAATAACAGCTGGAACAGCTCTATAAAACTGTGGAATGACAGAAAGTATTGAGGAACAAGAGGACTCTGCATAGATTGGGATCTTAATTATTAGACTACTTTGGATCAAGATAATAGTAGGTCATTATGGTAGACCTTGGTCAGAAGACTTTAAATAGTAAGTTTTTTCCCTGTATTTTTTCAGTTTAGGTCAGTTTTAAAAGGAAGTCTTAGGTTAGGGGTAATTTTAGGTAGGGATTTTATGATGGGGTGATTAGACGTTAGTGGCTAAAAGCAGAGGGATTCTTACCACGGGGCTTTTTTATGTTGGGGTTGGGGAATTTTAGTAGTTTATTGCAGTTAGTTTTTTTGTTGTTGGGGTGATGGCAATTTAGGGTTTTAAAGTATTTTCATAAGCAGTGTCTTAAAGGTTTAACTAAGGCTTTTAATTTTTAAAAAAGCAAAATTCAGCGATTTTAGGAAATCATTAAATAACATAAACTGGGACAAAGTATCTATACTATAATTGCGTTTGTAATGTCCGTTGCCTTTAGGTAGTTGTGCACGCTAAATAATAAAGTAATCAACCCATTAATCACTTGACCATCAACCACCCACATCGGAATACACCTAATTACCCTATTAACCTCTAAACCGCAAACCCCCCACATCGCAATAAACCTAATTATCCTATTAACCCCTAAACCGCAAAACCCCTACATCGCAATAAACCTATTTACCCTATTAACCCCTAAACCGCAAAACTCCTACATCGCAATAAACCTAATTAACTTATCAACCCCTTAAACCACCAAAACCCACAACACAAATAACTATTTAAATAACTAAGTACCCTAACCTAACACCCCCTAACCTAACATCCCCTTAAATTAACCCAAATTACTTAAACTTTGAAGTGGCTTCAAAGGCTAATAAGATACTAGCATTTATTTAATGAGGCATTGATTCAAGGGAGGAAAGCATAATTCTGTCACTATATAAAGCCCTGGTAAGACCTCACCTTGAGCATGGAGTGCAGTTCTGGGGATCAATCGCAAAAAAAGATATTGCAGAACTAGAAAAAGTTCAGAGAAGGGCCACAAAGCTAATAAGGGGATTGGAGAATTTAACCTATGAGGAGAGGCTAGCCAAACTGGGTCTGTTTTCTAGAAAAAAGGCACTTGAGAGGTGACATGATTACTTTATATAAATATATTCAAGGCCCATATACAGAGATGGCAGAAGCTCTGTTTATTCCAAGAAAATTGTTTCTGACAAGAGGTCACAATTTAAGGTTGGAGGAAAGGAGATTTAATCTCCTGCAACGGAAACATTTTTTTACTGTAAGAGCAATAAAATTGTGGAACTCATTACCAAAGGAGGTAGTTAATGCCAATACCCTAGATACATTTAAAAATAGTCTGGATACATTTCTGTATATAAACAAAATCCATGGATATGATTGCTAGTATTAAATGGGTCACCTTTTAGTGGGGTTATTTAAGCTTAACTGGAGCTTTTTGTAAGTATTTTAGATTTGTGTGGTTGAACTCGATGGACTTCGGTCTTTTTTCAACCTTATCTGCTATATTACTATGTAATACAGTCTAAAGTTACAAAAAATAAAAAAAACCTAAGTTTACAAAAAATAAAAAAGGGTAATATTACAGAAAATAAAAAATAAAATTACCAAATTTAACAAAATTAAACCTAATCCCTATGAAAATAAAAAAGCCCCCCAAAATAAAAACACCCCCTACTCTAAGAATAAAGTTCCAGTAGCCATTAAAAGGGCTTTTTGCAGGGCATTGCCCCAAGATAATCAGCTCTTTTACAAGAAATACACAAAGTCCCACCTAACAGTACACCCCCCACCCCCCAAACCCCCCAAAATAAAAGAACCTAACACTAAAAAAACAAAACTACCATCGCCCTGAAAAGGGCATTTGTTTGGGCATTGCCCTTAAAAGGACATTTAACTCTTTTACTGCCCATACCTAATCTAAATAAAAAAATTAAAAAAAAACATAAAAAATCCTATGTCTAACCCCCAGGTTGCTACTAATCGTTCCTGAAGTCCGACGGAGAAGGTCCTGTTCCAGTCGGTAAAGTCTTCTTCCAAGCACGACCTCGTCTTCTTCCAGGAACATCCTGCGCGGAGCGGAGCTGAAGAACGATTACCGCGGAGCTGAAGACTGGCAACCCTGGAACTGAAGACCGGTGATCGCGGAGCCATGGAGCGTAGAGGATCCTCTTTGTACAATCTCCACCGTATACTGAATAGTGAATTCAAGGTACGCGATTCTAGATTGTGTCCCTTGAATTCCTATTGGCTGATTTGATTCTTCAAATTCAAATCAGCCAATATGATGAGAGCTACTGAATCCTATTGGCTGATTAATTCAATTGGCTATTTAAATAGAATTTTAGTAGCTCTCATCCTATTGGCTGATTTGAACAGCCAATACAATTTGAATAGCTCTTATCCTATTGGCTGATTTGAATTTGAAGAATCAAATCAGCCAATAGGAATTCAATGGACGCCATCTTTAATCACGTACCTTGAATTCACTATGTAGTGTACGTCGGCGATTTTTATGAAGAGGATCCTCCACGCTGCATGGCTCCGCGGTCGCCGGTCTTCAGTTCCAGGGTCGTCGGTCTTCAGTTCCAGGGTCTCCGGTCTTCAGCTCCATGGTCATCGGTCTTCAGCTCTGCCCTCCGCTCCGCGCCGGATTGTTCCTGGAAGAAGAAAGAAGAGGTTGCTGCTTGGAAGAAGACTTCACCACCTGGAACAGGACCTTCTCTGCCAGACTTCAGGAACGGTGAGTACCAACCTGGGGGTTAGACTTAGGTTTTTTTTAAGTTTTTTTTTTTGGGGGGGTTGTTTTATTTAAATTAGGGATGGGCAGTAAAAGAGCTAAATGCCCTTTTAAGGGCAATGCCCAAACAAATGCCCTTTTCAGGGCAATGGGTAGTTTAGGTTTTTTAGTGTTAAGTTCTTTTATTTTAGGGGGTTTGGTGGCTGGGGGTGTTACTGTTAGCGGGACTTTGTGTATTTTTAATGTAAAAGAGCTGTTTATCTTGGGGCAATGCCCTGTAAAAAGCCCTTTTAAGGGCTACTAGTAGTTTATTCTTAGAGTAGGGGGTGTTTTTATTTTGGCGGGGCTTTTTTATTTTCATAGGGATTAGGTTTAATTTTGTAAACTTTGGTAATTAGGTTTTCTATTTTCTGTAATAGATTTTTTTATTTTCTGTAACTTAGGTTTACGTTTTGGAGGTTAGACTTAGTTTTATTTTTAAATATATATTTTTTTAGATTAGGGATGGGCAGCAAAAGAGCTGAATGTCCTTTTCAGGGCAATGGATAGTTTAGGTTTTTTAGTGTTAGGTTTATTTATTATGGGGTGTTTGGTGGGTGGTGGGTTTTACTGTTATTGGGGACTTAGAATTTTTGGTAACTAAAAAAAAGCTGTTTAACTTAGAGCAATGCCCTACAAAAAGCCCTTTTAAGGACTATTGGTGAGGCTTTTTTTATTTTCATAGGGATTAGGTTTTATTTGTTGTTTATTTTTCCCTGTGGTACAATTATTTTTTTAAGGGCTTTTTGTAGGTCATTGCTCTAAGTTAAACAGCTCTTTTGCAGAGTGGAGAGAGCAAATGATAGGGGAGAGAGAGCAAATGAGAGGGGAGAGAGAGAGCAAAAGAGAGGGGAGAGAGAGAGAGAGCAAAAAAAGAGGGGAGAGAGAGAGCAAAAGAGAGGAGAGAGAGAGCAAAAGAGAGGGGAGAGAGCAAAAGTGAGAGGAGAGGGAGAGCAAAAAATAGGGGAGAGGGAGAGCAAAAGAGAGGGGGGAGAGAGAGCAAAAGAGAGGGGGGGAGAGAGAACAAAAGAGAGGGGGGGAGAGAGCAAAAGAGGGGGAGAGAGAGCAAAAGAGAGGGGGAGAGAGAGCAAAAGAGAGGGAGAGAGAGCAAAAGAGAGGGGGAGAGAGCAAAAGAGAGGGGGGAGAGAGAGCAAAAGAGAGGGGGAGAGCAGAAGAGGGGGGATAGAGAGAGCAAAAGGGGTGGTGAAAGAATCCACCTGGATGGATTCTTTCACCTCCCTGCTTTTTTCGGAATCCACCTGGATGCAGCATAAGCTGCATCCAGGTGGATTCCACAAATGGCAGGGTGGTGAAAGAATCCACCTGGATGCAGCGTAAGCTGCATCCAGGTGGATTTTTTCGCCACCCTGCCATTTACATAATCCATCTGGTTTTACTGTTAGGGGGGACTTTTTGGTAACTGAAAAAGAGCTGTTTAACTTAGAGCAATACCCTACAAAAAGCCCTTTTAAGGACTATTGGTAGTTTAGCATTAGATTAGGGGGTGTTTTTATTTTGGGGGGCTTTTTTATTTTCATAGGGATTAGGTTTTATTTATTTATTTTTCTCTGTGGTACAATTATTTTTTATTAACAACACAGCAGTCTGTGTTGTTAATAAAAAAAATTGAACCACAGAAAAAAATAAACAAATAAAACCTAATCCCTATGAAAATAAAAAAGCCCCCCCTCCCCCCCAAAAAATAACCCTCCCTAATCTAATGCCTAACTACCAATAGCCCTTAAAAGAGCTTTTTTTAGGTCATTATTCTAAGTTAAACAGCAGAGGGGAAAGAGCAAATGAGAGGGGAGAGAGAGCAAATGAGAGGGGAGAGAGAGCAAATGAGAGGGGAGAGAGAGCAAATGAGAGGGGAGAGAGAGAGAGAGCAAAAGAGAGGGGAGAGAGAGAAAGCAAAAGAGAGGGGGGAGAGAGCAAAAAAGAGGAGAGAGAGAGAGCAAAAGAGAGGGGAGAGAGAGAGCAAAAAAGAGGGGAGAGAGAGAGCAAAAAAGAGGGGAGAGAGAGAGCAAAAGAGAGGGGAGAGGGAGAGCAAAAGAGAGAGGAGAGGGAGAGCAAAAAAGAGGGGAAAGGGAGAGCAAATGAAGGGGGATAGAGAGCAAAAGAGAGGGGGGAGAGAGAGCAAAAGTGAGGGGTGAGAGAGAGCAAAAGAGAGGGGAAAGAGAGAGCAAAAGAGGGGGAGAAAAAGCAAAAGAGAGGGGGAGAGATAGCAAAAGAGAGGGGGAGAGAGCAAAAGAGAGGGGAGAGAGCAAAAGAGAGGGGGAGCGAAAGCAAAATAGAGGGGGGAGAGAGAACAAAAGAGAGGGGGAGAGAGAGCAAAAGAGAGTGGGAGAGAGAGCAAAAGAGAGGGGTGAGAGAGCGCATAAGAGGGGGGGGGGATAGAGAGCAAAAGAGAGGGGGAGAGAGAGCAAAAGGGGTGGTGAAAGAATACACCTGGATGGATTCTTTCACCTCCCTGCTTTTCACGGAATCCACCTGGATGCAGCATAACCTGCATCCAGGTGGATTCCACAAATGGCAGGGTGGTGAAAGAATCCACCTGGATTCAGCGTAAGCCTTGATTCTTTTGCCATCCTGCCATTTTCGGAATCCACTTGGATGGCAGAGTGGTGAAAGTATTCCACAAATGGCAGGGTGGTGAAAGAATCCACCTGGATGCAGCGTAAACTGCATCCAGGTGGATTCTTTTGCCACCCTGCCATTTTCGGAATCCACCTGGATGGCAGAGTGGTGAAAGTATACACCTGGATGCAGTGTAAGCTGCATCCAGGTGGATTCTTTCGCCACCCTGCCATTTACATAATCCACCTGGATGCAGCATAATCCACCTGACTGCTGCTTCATAACTGCTGTTTCTGGCGAGACTGCAGGATCGCCAGAAACACGGGGCATAAAGCTTCATTCGGAGCTTAATAGATAGGCCCCAATCCCTTTATTTACCATTCCCCAGTTTTGCATAACCAATACTGTTATAGAACTATACTTTTTACCTCTGTAATTAACTTGTATCTAAGCTTCTGCTGACTGCTTCCTTATCTCAGATATTTTGACAGACTTGCATTTCAGGCAATTACTGCTGACTTAAATAACTTCACGTACATGAGCACAGTGTTATCTATATAAATCACATGAACTAACACCCTCTAGCTGTGAAAAACTGTCAAATG
This sequence comes from Bombina bombina, assembly GCF_027579735.1. Classification (NCBI taxonomy): domain Eukaryota; kingdom Metazoa; phylum Chordata; class Amphibia; order Anura; family Bombinatoridae; genus Bombina; species Bombina bombina. The sequence goes on along the minus strand of NC_069503.1, from coordinate 1,024,633,659 downwards.
CAGAGCCGGCCTTCAAGGGCTTAGAAATTAGCATATGAGCCTACCTAGGTTTAGCTTTCAACTAAGAATAACAAGAGAACAAAGCAAATTTGATAATAAAAGTAATTTAGAAAGTTGTTTAAAATTGCATGCCCTATCTGAATTATGAAAGTTTAATTTGGACTATCCCTTTAATACGGGAAAATGCAAGGTTCTACATTTTGGAAGTAAAAATAAGCAGGCAATGTATTATTTAAATGGGACAAGATTTAGCCAAACAGAGGAGGAAAGGGATTTGGGAGCAAGCTAAAGATGGATGCACAATGCAGGGCAGCGGCTTCAAAGACTAATAAGACAAATAAGATACTAGCATGTATTAAAAGAGACTATCGCCCATATTTATCAAGCTCCGTATGGAGCATGAAAGGCCGTGTTTCTTGCGAGTCTTCAGACTCGCCAGAAACACAAGTTATGAAGCAGCGGTCTAAACAACCAACCTGCGGACAGGAATCGCCGCAAATCAACCCGATCGAATACAATCTGGTTGATTGACACCTCCCTGCTGTGAGCTATTGGTGCAATGTTAAATACGGAGATCGTATTGCTCTCCGCATTTAGCGCGGTTGTGCGGGCCTGATCCGCACTGTCGGATCAGGTCCGCAAGACCAATGATAAATAGAGGCCATTGATTCAAGGTAGGAAAGCATAAATCTGTCACTATGTAAATCCCTGGTAAGACCTCACCTTGAGTATGGAGTGCAGTTCTGGGGACCAATTGCAAAAAAAGATATTGCAGAACTAGAAAAAGTTCAGAGAAGGGCCACAAAGCTAATAAGGGGAATAGAGAATTTAAGCTATGAGGAGAGGCTAGCCAAACTGGGTCTGTTTTCCCTAGAATAAAGGCGCTTGAGAGGTGAAATGATTACTTTATATAAATATATTCAAGGCCCATATACAGAGATGGAAGAGAGATTTAATCTCCTGCAATGGAAAAGTTTTTTCACTGTAAGAGCAATAAAATTGTGGAACTCATTACCAAAGAAAGTAGTGAATGTCAATACCCTAGATACATTTAAAAATTATTTGGAAAATTCATGGAAATGATTGCTTGAATTAAATGGGTCACCTTTTAGTGGGATTAATTTAAGATCAAATGGAGCTTTTTTTTTGTAAGTATATTAGATTTGTAACGGTTGAACACGATGGACTGCAGTCTTTTTTCAACTTCATCTACTTTGTATGTTAAAGTTGTTAGGGGGTTTTAGCCACTGGTTAGTGTTTTTGTTGCTGTTGAGGGGATATTGCAGATCGGGGGTTTAACCATGGCGGGTTGCGTTGGGGGTTGCAGCAGTTTAAAGGTTAACAGTGCAACTGGGCAGTACATATAGGGAAATGCTATAATAACCAAATATAGTTCGTTTTAGACTATGGGGCATATTTATCAAGCTCTGAATGGAGCTTGATGCCCCATGTTTCTGGCGAGCCTGCAGGCTCGCCAGAAACAGCAGCTATGAAGCAGCGGTCACAAAGACCGCTGCTCCATAACCTGTCCGCCTGCTCTGAGCAGGCGGACAGATATCGCCGGAAATGAACCCGATCAAGTACGATCGGGTTGATTGACACCCCCTGCTGGCGGTCTATTGGCCGCAAGTCTGCAGGGGGCAAGTCTCTTGTGAGCTGCTGGTGCAATGCTGAATACGGCGAGCATATTGCTCGCCGTATTCAGCGAGGTCTGTCGGTAAATAGAGGCCTATGCCTGAAACCAAACATATGTGTTTCTGCTCCCTTGTTAACACTTTCAGGTTGCCTTTTTTTCTGCATGACTAACATGTTACCTGTGATAAGTTAATTTACTGAGATAAATCATTAACTTCACTATTGAAAAGCTTGATAGGCTAGTAAGGTCAGTGAAGTTAGAAAGACTGGACAGAGTTCTTAGTAAAGTGAGCCTAGGGTAGCGCATATACATACATTCATTCAGATAGACACACATACATACATAGTTATGGACACCCACACCCCGCATATATATATACATATGGACACCCACCCACCCCCCACACATACATACATGCACACTCACACATGCACACTCACACATGCACATACACATACACACACTCACACACACGCACTGAAACACACTTACACATGGACACTCACACGGTCACACATATACACATACACTGACACACACACACTCAAAAACACACATACACACACACTGAAACACACTCACACATGCACACTCACACGGTCACACACATACACATACACTGACACACACTCACACACACATGGATCTCATTTTGGGCTAAAGTTCATGTTTTTGATTCATGCTAAGGCCATTTATATGGACAGTTTCCTTTGCTAATTATGCTTTGTACTGATTCTTTAAATTGAAATTTATAACATCTTTTCTACAGAGAAATCAGACTATGGGGCCAATTTATCATGTGTCTGGCGGACATGATCTGCTGCAGCGATCATGTCCGCCAGACATCGATAAATGCCGACAGCATACGCTCTAGGTATTTATCATTGCACAAGCAGTTCTGGTGAACTGCTTGTGCAATGCCATCCCCCTGCAGATTTGAGGCCAATCGGTGTCAAAGGGGGTGTCAATCAACTCGATCGTATGAGATCAGGCAGATTGATGTCCGCCACCTCAGAGGAGGCGTACGAGTTAAGGAGCAGAGGTCTTAAGACCGCTGCTTCTTACCTCCTGTTTCCGGTGAGCCTGAAGGCTCGCACGGAAACAGTGGTATACGGCCCCATTCGGCAGTAATAAATCGCCCCCCATACCTTGAGTAATTTACTTGAAGAATTGGAAAAAGATTTTTGTTTTTCTTTTTAAATTGAGGTTTAATCAAGACACAAATACAGCATAGGCCAATGAAGGGAATGCAGTTACATAGACAAACAGTAAATGTACAAGTATGTAGTGACTAATCCGTTTAAGTATTTTAATGCTTAATGAAGATGTATTGAAGGGAGAAAGGCATATGCTGTTTTACAGTGGTCACGTTGTAGTGCACACTGCACTGTGTAGTCTGTGTGAGTCTCAATCATGCAGTGGAGCCAGGAAGAATACCGCATTCCCTCTCAGTCCAGGCCAGGCTGTGCAAGTGAGCTCTGCCTCCACTGTCACCACGTCATGCACACCCACATACAATCCCATAGGATTCTGCTGCCCCTTAAAAATCTGCTGCCCTAGGCACCAGCCTTGTTGGCCTATGCCTTAATACGCCCCTGGGTTGTTAGGTGTAGGGGTTAATAGCTTAATTTAGTTTTTTTTGCGATGTGGGGGGCTGACACATGAGTGTCCGTCTTACTCCACTCTAGTCCTGTAGGCTATAAAGGCACAGTACTTTGATGAGCTGACATAGAGAGGAACAGAGCTATGTATAATCCGTATTTTCAGGAGGTTATGCGTACCCGCTGTAATCAGCCACATAGAATAGCCAGCTCTCCTGCACTGCAGAAAAAAACGCGACCGAGACCACGGTAGGCAGAAATTTTCCCTCAGCAGAAAGCGTGGCTGTATCATCCAAGATATCCTCTTTTGGGTTTGGTATATCTAGACAGGCATCAGTAGAAGGAAAGAGCTTTGCAGGAGTCTGACGCACTCTGCTCTATCTCTCCATAGCTGATCTGACTTGTTCCTTCTCCAGCAATGGCTCATTCAATGCACAGTCCACGTGTGTCAAACAGCCCTCAGACACTACAACTGTGGGCATAACTTCCATAAAAGCAAGAGGAGCCACCAGTGGTTGTATGAGAGTAGAAACACCATTAATCAGCTGTGAAATCTTTCCCCCTGCGAAACATTGATTTATTAACTGATTTAGCTTTAAAAAGTGATCCTCAAGCATTGAGAAAATTGCTGCCTCAGATATCTGTACACTTGTAGTCATTTTGCCAGAAAACAAACTGCTCTGTGTGGCTTCTGTACAAAGGAACAGAGTTTTTGCAGTGTTAATCACTGCTACCGTGGATGTCTATATAACACCTCCCGTGGGGTTTGAGGAAGGGCTGGTGTAATGATAAGGTTGGTTAGGCTTTAAAGTCTCTGGAACATTAGCTTAGCGAACTCAAAAACTAAACATCCAGTTTTGCTCTACAGGAGATATTAAAACTGTATCTTTCAGTTGCAGCCAAGGATGGTTGGAATATCCTGTGAGATGAGGCTAGATGTATTAGATTTCTGTGGAGCAAGCAATGTCACAGCCTGTAATGGATGTAGCCCGGAAGTTCCCAGACAGATAAAAGTTTTATTGACTCTTGGAATTATGTATTAACTGAATGTTCTAGTCGCTTGATTTTGTTATTTACTGGGTACAAAAGACAAATGTTGTCCAAGGTCAGAGAAGAGATTGGATCATTACAAATGGAAATAATACTAGGCAGAAAGAAATTGATCATCCCAAATTTGATGAAATACTTAAGAAATTGGTAGCTGAGGCTAAGGTGCTGGTTTTGAAGATCAAACACTCTAAATATATCAGAGATCAATCTGACTATGATACTAAGTCAGCTTATATCTGGAGTCACACTGTTGGAGACTGTTTGTTGGAGAACAAAGCATTTTGGAAGATCTAGGAGTAGAAATAGAAGGACTAAAAACCATAGATCCAATAGTAAGAATAGTAGGTCAGGTATTATTTCAGACAGTGAGTTTGAGTCTGGAGAGGATACTGGGGCCTCAGGAGTCAGGTACTGACGAACATACTCAGAGTGTGAATAATAAAAATCTTAAAATACAAGATATTTTAAAGCAGCCACAACAACCACCTCATTTGGGGACAGTGCAGACTCTTGCAACTAAGGAACTGGTAGTGAGACCTAATATAAAATTAGTGGAGCCATCAGCGGGAGGATCCAAGTATAGTAATAGAGCTGATATGGTTACCTTTGTTCCATTTGATGACTCTAAGGAAGATCATCAGCAGTTGTAACAGGTTTTTCACTCCCTCAAGGAAGACAGGAATAGGGCAGGGATGAAATGACAGATATTCTCTGGGAACAGAACTCAAGCCAAATACAGATAAATAGTCCAAGAAAGTCCTGGCTCAAGCAAACAGGATGAATTAGAATCCAGCAGCAATTAAAACATCGAAAAATGTATTCGTAATTCTTAAAAATAGGCAGACTCTATACAAAAAATTGTGAGCAATTAAAACAAAGTCTGACCGGTTTCGGTCAATCAGACCGTAGTCATAGACATAAAATAACAGGTGACAGTTGTATACTATTTAAAGATACATCTCACCTCCTATTGGAGGTACCTTATCTATTCTCACAATATTTAACCCTTAGGTTCCTGGGATGGGAAGATAAATCATGTATTATGAGTAAACTACTTGTTTCAGTCTAGTAATACAAGAAATACATATATAACCCAAAATAAATCATACATTCCACAATATTAAATCCTACCATATTTGCATTTATGGAAATTGTATATGTATACAAGATTAGTATTTAGACAAACATTATTCAGTAAATAGTATATGTGATGGGAGCAATAATTTAAAATTAATTAATTATATACTCAAACTGACTGTGTCTGTTAGGTGTTATATATGATGGAAGCAGGAATATATATATATTTTTATTTTTTTAAATTTTTAATATAAATCAAATGCTAGCATCAAGCACCCTTTAACACCTTTAAGGGAGGGGGGGAGGCTGAAAAGGGATATATATAAATCTCCTGCCTGGACAGTATCTGGAACTTGTGCCCCCCATGAGAACACTATCATTGGAACATCTGTTATATCTATGCTTGCCGAGCGTTTCTGAAGCACTATAGTGGGACTCTGATAATTTAGCCCAGAGCCTTATATATATCGTCTATTGTCTGCCTTGCTTACTAAAGGCTCACACACACACTGCATGTTGCGTGAGGTAACAGCTCCTTGCTCCAGGAAGCTTACATTGCACTGAACTTTGTTTTCGTTTGTACTAATGAATTTTCCCAGGATCAGTGTTTTGTATACTAACTCTCTGGAACTGATAAGCCATTCTTGTTAAGTACAGGGTTACTAAATTGTATATCGGCCCTCCCCAGACTATATGTTTGTTTGAATCCAGATACTTGCCTAATTTAAATTCATTACTATGGAACATATGGCAGTGACTGACTCCTTCTATTCCCTTAAAGAGACGGACGACAAAGATCTAGATTTATTTGAATTTGAAGAAGTTTTTGAACAACCTAACCTAACCTAACCTAACCTACCTAACACCAAATTGGGGACTTTTTTTAATGCTATGGAATTCTTAAAAAAGAAGGAGCAAAAGCTAAAATGGGACAACTGGAAACTTTCCAAATACCTTACTTTGAAAATGGTACCTAGGGGACTTCGCATTAATAAGTGGATCAAACAAACAAATACACAACCGGCAGGGAAATGCCTAGCTGGTATTAGTAAGAGGCGCCAAACAAAATAATAAAATATAGATGTCAGCAAATTAACTGAATAATATAGTATAGTGATATAAATAATATATAATATATCAAATACCAAGATGTGTAAATGTCCTTCAGAATCAATACATTTAACCTAATAATCTCCCAAAATAGATCATATATAAGTATCTATAGAGCCCATATAATCATGTGAGGTAAAACCATCAAAATATCATAACATAGTATCAGAAAATCTAGTATCCTATAATCTATTAGGGAGATAAGTAATAGTGATAGTCCCAATGATAATTGTACAAAAATAGGACGTTTCCAAAGTTTAAATTAGATGTAAGTTCCAAATGTCCAGGCTGCTCCTCTGGTGTGTTACGCCACACTAACACAGTCACAGTATCCTAGAAAACAAAACATAGAGGGCGCCACATAGTGCGGGTCATGCGAGAAGGATCCAATATATATAGCCAAATTGCTACTCACGTGATGAGAATGCAGTTCGTTAGATGACACAAGTAAACCTTATCCCACCAGGGGGAAACCAGGAGTGGAGGGTATCCCTTAGGAGATAACCAGGTTACCAGAGAAGGTGGCCAATCTTGTAGCCAGCGGTTACACTGTAGTAGATGGTATAGTGAACAGTCCACCAGAAAAGATACAGTGTAGCAGAGGATAAATTATTAAAAAGAATTTATTTAAAACAAGTTTAAAAAGCAACGCGTTTCTCCGTGTCACAGCACGGTTTATACAGCCTGATGAAACCGTGCTGTGACACAGAGTCCACTCCTGGATTCCCCCTGGTGGGATAAGGTTTACTCATGTCATCTAACTAACTGCATTCTCCAATCATTGGGATCTTCTGGTGTACTGCCTGAGTGTCTGCCGGACGACTTTTGGTTCCGGCTTGCCTATATTGCACAAATGTGCATTACATCACGTGAGTAGCAATTTGGCTATATATATATATATATATATATATATATATATATATATATATATATATATATATATATATATATATTGGATTATATATATTGGATCCTTCTCGCATGACCTGCACTATGTGGCGCCCTCTATGTTTTGTTTTCTAGCATTAATAAGTGCCATACCTATGTTATTAAGGACTTGGACTTTATAGAGCGCTGGAATCAGACACTAACAGATTGCTCATTGAAACTTATTGCACTATTGATAGAATATAAAGATCTGCTTCTGAGTGAGGTTAAGAATAAAATTACACAATTACAGGTTGATATGAATAGATACAAACGGTATGATATCTATGCTCAATTTGATGGCATATTAAAACATACTATTGAGGAATCCAGAAAGCTGATCATCCGGATTAAGCATTCAAAATGTATTAGAGACCAGAAGGACTACACTAAAGGTGTAGTCTATATTTGGTGCCACCAACAAAGGGGCAAGTCCTGGTCTAATTCACATACCAAAAATCTGGATGGTCAGCGTTCTGGATTGGGTTGGGTACCATGGAAAAGTAGGTAGTGAGGGATCTAGACAACAGAAGGAAGGGGTTCCTAAGAAAATGGCCTTTTTTTATTCAGAGCCAGAGCTAACCAATGAAGACAGGTTTGCATCTAGCTTTGAGAATGATGGGTACTCTGGCTCTGAAGGAAATGAAGCACATCCTCCCCAGGTAAATAGAGAACATAAGGATTTTGTTGTGAGAGCTATTGAGTTCTTATTTGTCAGGGTTTTTTCCCTGTTTTGTTTGCCATGTGCTGTTGGCAGCCATTTTACTCACCTCTCTTGCTGACTCTGGTGCATACTTTGTAATGCTGCTCATATCCTGCACTTCCTTTTATGGCCAGACTGGTGGACATTATCCGTGTGAGACAGGATGCAGTCTCAGAATTGTGATGTCATCACTTATTTTTTTATTTTATGAGAATTATACAAAATACAGTACATAACACCAGACCTGGCCTAAGGGTTACACAGTACGGCCGGGGGTGGATGAGAGCAAAATCATTTTACAACAAATGATAAAGGCCATATAAACATATTATTCAATCATAGCGACAAGGTAAGTTTCCTAACAGAACGAGTTGGGGGAAGGAGGGTAGGGGAATAGAAAGAAATAGAAAAGAAATGCCCCAAATGGGTCATCCCTAGACTTCACAGAGCTATCATAAGTGAGGGAAAATGTGGTCAGTAAACAACCTGCAAAAATCTGAGGGGGTCAGAGTCAGGTGAGTCCATGTGTAAATACTAGTATATTTTAGGTTTGGAGGGGGTGGGGGGTTATTACACGATGGTATCATTGAGAGTGATATCCAAAGGGTAGGGGGAGCTAGTAGAGAAGAAGTTATGGCTCACTGACTAATTGTGGGAATCTTTGTCCATCTTGATCCTCTCAGGTCAGGGAGGGAGTTAGTCATTTAGGGTGCTACGGGTTCTAGGGGTCATAAGAGTCTCCCAGGGTTCCCAGATCTGGGCATAAGTGCCCATCTGTCTATTGGCCAGATATAAACCACTTTCCATGGACTTAAAGTATTCAACCATCTCCAGTACACCTCTCCATCTCGGGGGATGTTTTTTTTTTCCTAGCTATCAGTAGCTTGGCTGATAGAAGGATGCAGATCAGCAAACATTTGCTATTAGAGGGAATTGGAGGGATATCTATATGGAGTATACTCATGGAAGGGAGTGTGACACTAGGGAGACCTAGTTTGGTACACAGATGCCTTGTCTTAGCCCAGTAGTTCTCGAGTTGGGGGCAATCCCACCACACATGCATGGGGTTGCCTCTCTCTCCACATCCCCTCCAGCACAGTCCCAATGTTGTAGGGTAGAATTTCTGTAGTTTAGTTGGCACCAAGTGCCATCAGGTGAGTAGTTTATAGAAAAGTTCATACACTGTTACACAGTGTATGGCCATCCTGGTGTCAGATATGGCGCTTTGTCATTGTTGTGTTGAGTGGTCTCTTCCCCACTCCCGTTCCAACGCCAAAGTATGAGTGGTTTCAAAGGAAGGGTTGTCGCCAAGAAGGCATTGATAGTGGATGGATAAGGGCTTATGTAGCTGAAGTTTTGTTTTCCACCTGGTTTCCCAGAGTGTTGTGTCCCGGAGTGTCTCAGGGAGGAAACCCCATGCTCGTAACAAGGATCGTAACCTGGTCAAGTCAAAGAGAAGCTTGGAGGGAAGATCCCTCTTCGCTATTAAGTCCAACTGAGTCAAGAGCCTATCGTTATGGTAAAAATCACTTATTGATCATAACTGAGAGGTTCTCCAAGTCCCGATGTAAAAGCTGGGAAGGGTTAGGAGAAGACTTACTACAGGCTGAACTGGGGACGGGTGGGGAGCGATCAAATTGGAGTTGCGTAGGTGTAACCATGCACTCCTGCATTCCCTGACAATCAAATTAGAAAGAGTAAGTGACTGGAGGCCATGACTCACCATCCAAAGTAGGTCCTCAGGTCTGACATGAGCTGGAAGGGAAGCCTGTTCCAGTTCTCGCCATCTGGTTTGTGGGAGATCAGAGCTCCATGCAGAAGCATGGGTGACCATTGCGGCATCATGGTAGGTTCTGATGTGTGGAAGTCCTATCCCTCCCCTCTCTATAGGTCTGTGCAAGATATTTTCCGCTACTCTAGGCTTCTTCCCTCCCCAGATATAGTTTGAGATGAGTCGTTGGAATCGGGCAAGGATATTCTGAGGGACCAGGAGAGGAAGACATTGGAAGAGATAAGTGATCTTAGGGAGTATCATCCTGGTCGCAGCAACGCGGCCAAGCCAGGAGATCTCCTTGCATCTTCTAGAGCTTAGGAGGGATTCAATTTGTGTGAATAGGGGAGAATAGATGTTTGCCATTATTACTTTCTTGTCATGAGAAAGGAAAACACCCAGATGCTTAATTCCTTCAGTTGACCATTTAAAGGGGAAGAGTCTTTGTAAATTCTTAAGTTCTTCCAGTGGGAGTCCCAAGAAGTAAGCTTCAGTTTTATATACATTAACTTTGTAATAAGACAGAGTGCCAAATAGTTCCAGAAGGGGGAAGGGAGGTCAGTGGGTCGGACAAAAAGATAGTAAGTTCATCTGCAAATAATGCAAGTTTCTGCTCCAGATCATGAATTATGAGGCCATGGGTCTCCTTTTGTTGTCTAATGGCCACAGCTAGAGGCTTGATAGATAGCGCATACAGGATAGGGGATAGTGGACACCCTTGCCTCGTGCCATTAGTGATCAGAACAGAAGGGGAGGTAAATCCCACCCCTCTAACTTTAGCTGAAGGGTTGGAGTTTAATGTGCCAATGGCTTTGCAAAGTGTCGGCGGTACACCAAAAGCTTTTAAGGTCAGGAACATATAATCCCATCTCACCATGTCAAACGCTTTTTCAGCGTCAATCAACAGGGTGAGTGATGGGAGGCCCATATCCGAGGATTCGGTATAGAGGTTTAGAAGTCTGCGTGTATTATCAGAGCCTTGTCGGCCCATTACAAACCCCACTCGATCCAAGTGTACGAAAGATGGGACATGGATTGTCAATCTGTTACCCAACACCTTAGCATAGACCTTAACATCAATGTTAATGAGCGCAATTGGCCTGTAACTCTCACACATAGTTGTATATTTCCCCTCTTTAGGTATTGTGAGGATGCTAGCTTCAAGAAACTCTCCAGATAAAGTACCTTAATTGCTTACCTCAAGAAAAAATCTTGTGAGGATTGGCATTAATACAGGAGCATAGGTCTTATAGAATGACGCAGTGAAGCCATCTGGTCCGGGGCCTTACCGGTTTTAAGAGAGCGTACAGCTAATTGGGTCTCTTATTGTGTAAAAGGGAGTGTCAAGTCAGTTACCTCTTCAGAGGAAAGGTGTGGTAAGTGACGCGAGTCAAGAAAGTTCTGGATCTCCCCTATAGTTGCCTTGGGGGTATTAGGGTCCGCCTCCAAATTATATAAAGAATGATAATAGTTCGCAAAGGCTATGCCTATGTCTTTCGGGGCATACGCAAGAGAACTTTCAGTTTTAATAGCAGAAATCCGCCGTTGTTGGGTCTGGTAGCGGAGTCTATCAGCTTTGTTGCCCTTGTAATAATAGTTGTTTTAATCTAAATAGTTTAGCTTGGACTCTCTTGCCCTCTCTCTTGTTTATCTCTTCTCGTAACTGTCCAACCAAATGTGAAAGATGGGAGGAGGGATGCAATTTATTGTTGTTTTCCACTATTCTAAGATTCGCATATATAGTTTGGATAGTGGAGTTTCATATTTGTCCCTAAGCTGAGCCGTTCTAAATATGAAATAACCTCTCATGTAGGCCTTGAAAGAGGCCCATAGTGTTGCAACGGAGGTATCACCCGTGTCATTTAGTGTGAAAAAATCCACGATGACCCGAGATATCTCTAGTGATTCAATGTCCGACATGAAGGAATCCAGGAGTCGCCATGGCGGGCGAGTTTCAGAGTAAGTAAGAAGGGAACAAGTCACTACCACAAGGTCATGGTCAGACCAGGGGCATATTCTAATATGTGATGAAATACAGGCGTCCAAGGTCCAGCTGTCACAAAAGAAGGTATCAAGTCTCAAATAAGAGTCATGTGGCTTCGAGAAGCAGGTAAAGTCTCTCTCAAATGGAGATAGGCATCTCCATATGTCGTAGAGATTATATTGGAAGCTCAGCTTCCGGAAAACCGCTGACTGGGGGAGGCGCTTCTATCCTGGGGGGAATTGTTCAGTGTCTTCCTATCCTGGAGGGGATCCCATATAAGGTTGAAATCACCTCCAATGATCAGGCGACCTCTTGTCACCTTTTCAATGCGTTCAAGGGTGGAACGAAGGAAGGGGATTAGTTAGGTGTTAGGGGCATATAGAGAAACCAAGGTACACAAGACCTCATTAAGACAACAGACTACTATCAGAAATCTTCCCTCTGGGTCAGACTATATTCAATTTCGCATTTAACTGATCTATGAACCAGGGCAGCCACACCTCTTGTCTTTTCGGTGTAGGAAGCTGTTTCACAGATTGGAAAGTAGAAAGAATTATTAAGAAATCTGGTCCCTTCCTTCCAATAAGTTTCCTGTAAGAAGGCAATTTGGAGCTTGTGCCGGAGGAGATACCGGAGCAAGAGGCTTCGTTTTGTAGGGGAGTTGAGGCCCTGGGTGTTAAATGTAGCGAATCTGAGTGGAGGCATCTTGAGATGGTTCTCAGCTACTATGTCCAAAAGGGCAGAGTGGAGGAGGGGAGAGGTGTACTGTAGCTTTGGGCAGTCAAATAAATGGAATGGACAAGTCCAACTAACTTAGTGAGTAGGGGTCTGGGTAATGTCCAGGGAAAAGTCGGCTCTGATTAGCGTACCGTAAATGAAAAGTCAGGGAGGGATAATGTTCTCCTTCAAGAATTATGTCTACCAATTTGGGGGTCTTCTATGGGGAGGGGCTCAGATAAGTAGGGATATGTTAGGAAAAGTTAAAGAAGGGGGGAAAGTGTTATTGTTTCATTTTCATTGTGAGTGACCTATTAGTTGAACCAAGAGGTCGCAGCTCAAAATGTGTGGGGGGGAGCTAGCATAAAAGGTCCTAGCCCCGCTAATCCCTGGGATTAAAAAATAAAGTGGAAGGACAACTAAAATTGTCCCTTTATCTTATACAAAATATCCTGGGATCACACCAGGGTGGAGATATAGGGAGTGTGTGTGTCAAGTTCCAGGAAGTGGTCCAGAAATAGAGGTTGTGTGGGAGGCAATTCGAGTTTTAGACCCAAACATAAAGGCACTATAAAAGAGATCAGGAGTTTGGGGTGGTTAGGCCTCTATACAAAAATTAGGACAAAAGGACAATAGTAAGGGAGGCAATGGAACTTGACAGCATACCAAGTATAACATAAATTAACATGTAACATTTAACATTTAACTCAGTCAAACAGTGTAACTATTACAGTAGAAACAAATGGGCTTATCTAAGAACTTATGATAATCCATCAATTATCATGAGAGAAAATAATCCTCCTCCTCCCTCCCTCATATAAGAGCTGGTTGGTAATTTCGTCAGTAGGGTTATCATGTTACATCATCTTATCCAGCCAGGGGGGATAAGGGAGAGGGGCATCTGGAGGGGAAGTAGTAGGGTAATAGGAGGGGGGAGAAAAGGAAAGAGAGGGAAAGAGGAGTAAATGAGAAAAGAAGAAGGGAATGAGCGAGAGGGAGGGAGGGAGGGGACATAGACAGGGGGAGAGGAAAGAGAGAGAGAAAAGGGAGGAAGGGGGAAGAGGTCAGAGGAAAGGAGAAGGGTCGGAAGGGGGGTGATAATACGGGGGGGTTAAGTCCCCAGCAAGAAATCAAACACCAACTTTAACCTGTAAGAGAGTGTCTCAGGCAGAAAACATAGAGAAGAAAATAAACATGCTTTACAGTGTATTTACAGTCATTGGGTTCTTCTCCCATATGGCGGAGGTCTCACTAATCCCAGTAGATGAATTTAGCATGGATGGCGGTGAGTATTCAGGGCCTGTGGATTGGTAACTGAGAATGCTGCATAGGGGGTATTAGGGTAGGCCTGGGGAGAGGGAGAAAACATAAAAGGGAAGGGAAGAGGAGGTGTTAACAAAGAGAGGGAGAGGTTGGGGAAGAAGGGAAGAAGGAAACGTTAGATTGAGAGGAGGGAATGGAGAAAATTAGGTGATGGGGAAAAGAAGGATAAAGAAAGCAGGGGAGGAGGAGGGGAGAAAGAGGGGGTGGGTGGGGGTTGAAGATTAAGGGTAGTAAGGAAAGGGAGGGGTAAGTATGGAAGATAGTGTAAGGGGAGGAGAGGGGGAGGGGCAAGGGGAAAGGGAGGAGGGGAAGGTGGAAGGAGGGGAAGGTTATCAGGGGAAGTATGAAATCCCCATTTGCAGCTAGAGAGTAAGAGCAAACCAGTGAATAAACATCTAAACAAAGGAGCAATATTTAAGAAGGCACATATAAGGATACTGAGCAACATGGTTGTGTAAACTTATTATTCTCTGCTATTATAGTAGAGGCTACAGCAGTTCTATCCAATAGATTCAGCAAGGGTAGTGGAAAATGTTCAAGTCCTGAGCATTTGGCAAGAGAAACTGCAGCCTGATGGTAGAAGGTCGGGGTTGAGGGAAGGGGGGTAAATGGGGATGGGTAGGAGAAGGGAGTAAAGGAAGGGAGAGGGTAGGGTATGAGGGAGGTGATCAGGAATGGGGGGGAGGTTAAGCTGCTAATAGCTTCTAGCGCTGAAATAGATCAGTCAAAGCCACATTTATCTCCTCTGCGCAGAAGAGACTAGGTTCTCGTTGGAGGGGTGTCTCTGATTGGATGAGAGGGGTCTCTGCGGTAGAGGGTCCCACTCAGGTGCTGTTGGTCTCAGTCTCTATGGGGTAGGTACCTCACGGGAGGTTCCAGGATCATCAGGAATGAGTTCCCATCTGTGTAGAAGTGATCTGGCTTGCTGTATGGAGGAGGCAATGAATTGCTGGCCATCTTTTGGGATAAATAGTCGGACAGGAAAGCCCCATCTGTATTTTATTCCTTTCTCTCTCAGGATCTTTGTGCAGAACTGAAAGTTTCGTCGTAGTTGGAGGGTATGTGGGGAGAGATCCGGGAATATCTGGAGATCCGAACATTTATCTGTGAGTGCACCTTCTTTTGCTGCTGCCCTCAGTAGTTTTTCTCTGAAGGTGAAGTAATGAAGGCGGATGATGACATTCCGTGGTTTATCACCTTCCATGCTGCGAGGCCGTAGTGTTCTGTGGACTCAATCTATCAACATCTCTGAATCACTTGAGGAACCTACCAAGGCAGTAAAGAGTTCTAAGAGATAGTCCTTCAACTCAGGTGGGCCAACCGTTTCCTGTATTCCCCTGATTCTGACATTGTTCCTCCGGGATCTGTCCTCCAGATCAGCAAGTTTGGATTCTAGATCAGATCTGGTTGGCAAGATTTTGGGAATAGCTTACTAGACTTGCGTGGTCCACTGTTAGATCTTCCTGTTTACGCTCCAGGGTGTCTGTTCTATTGCCAATACTCGCAGTGTCCCTTTTCAGCTCTGCATGACTTTTATCAAATTTTTTAGAGAGTGATTTGTGATGGTTCGCTAAGAGGGATAGTCAATGGTGAGAGGTTCATTATGGTGAGAAGGATCAAGTCTGGTCTTTATGGTTGGAAGATTTGGGGAATTATGAGTAACACTGTCCTCGAGGCCCTCTTCTTCAGATGAAGTGTGAGTGGACATTGTTTGATGGTGGAAATGTTCAACCACAGTGCGCTTTGTCGCAGGGGACCCTTTTTTTTTTTGTTTAAATGCATGTGACATTTCTACAAGGGGATATGTAGTAGGGCTGAGAAATATGCACAGAGGCGATCAATACTGAATGACTGTGTTCTTCCCCTGTGTGAGTATTACATCCCAGGTTCAGCAGGGCCTAGACATTAAATTTTACTCCATGGTGGCCCAGAGTAGGAGCATGTGAAGAAACAGGTTGGTTAGGCAAGCCAGGGGTGGCTACAAGTGAGAGCTTAATTCCAACACCCACACCTCAGGGATCTAAGGGATACAGCCTGAGTGAGAACAACTACAGGGAGGGGAAAAGGTAAGTGGAAGTGACCAGCCAGGAGGACCAGGCCGGAAGGGGTGAGGTTGGGTTTAGTGAAAGGGACTACTGCACAGTAGTAGTTAAGGGTTCAGGATGAGTAATTGCTCTAGGAGTTACTCCTAGTCTCTATGCTGGAGGATCCTTAGGGAATCCAAGATAGTATGTGGCAGGTCAAGTAAAGAGGGAGCTCAGGACCTTCAAGGCCCTTTGGACAAGGTATAGGTATCAGGGTTACCACTGCTAATATTAGTGGTCTTTATTGGAGTAACTGCAAATGTGATTCCTCTATTAGAGAGCCTTCCTCAAGGTGTGGGGTTTTAGGAGTTAATTCTCTTTTACTGGAGGAGTTTGTGAGCACCAACCCAAATAGTGGCCACTACCTAGAAATGGTCTGCTGTGGATGAAGGAGGTAGGATCAGAACAGGGCTAGTGAGCATGTAATCTGTGGTTCTGTTTCCTAGGCTGTGGCCTACCTGAGCTCACACAGATTAACCTCTTGTAATTCACGTGTGGAGGAGGGGGGCTTCAATCTAAGTAACCCACACTCTCAGACACAGTTGTCCCCAGTGAGAAAGTTCCAACAAACACACACTACCAGTGCTTCCCAGCTGTCCACTCCTGCTAATGTTCCCAGGGGTGATAGATTAAGACCAGAGCAATAGTGTACTGCTTCAAAGTTCAAAACAGGAAGTTGAGGTAGGTGTGTAGGGTAGATTAGGGGAGCTGGGGTAAGTTATATTCCCTGTGTGTGTGTGCACTATCTATTGCGCACTTACTTCTGAGATAAAATGGCATGGTCCTCCCTTATGAAGTTCAGGGCTGTGTCTGAAGCTGCAAACCGTAGGTCCTGATATGCAGCTATTTTTCAAGAAATATAGTTCTGCCAGCTTCTATTGTATCATTTCCTGAAGATTTCAGGCTCTTTGGTGTGCCTGAAAGATCTGAGGTAGGCCGAAGCCTCAGATTTTCCTGAAAATCCTCTGGTACTCCTTTCTGGGCAGATCGAAAATTAGCTCAAACTCTGCCAAATTACAGCTTAGGCTCACTTGCAGTGAGTAAATACTGCTCCAAAGATTTTTATGGGTTGTCAGCCCCCAAATCGTGCTTTACAGTTAATAATGAAGTATTTTTATCTGTTTAGGCTGCTGGCTAGCTCCGCCCCCCATCACTTATTATTTAAAGGGCCTTTGTCCAGTATGCTTTGCCGTTGCGTTGTCTCAGACCTGTTTGTGAGAGCTCCTGTGTATTACCTGGCTGTTTGACGTCCCTCCTGGTTCCTGATCCCTGGCTTGTTCCTGACTCTGCTGTTCTCCTTGTTCGTGATTCCGGCTCACCTGACTACTCGCTTTGGCTCCTTACTTGGCTCGTCTGACTACCAGCTCTGGTTTTGATTCCTGGCTTGTTATTAGACTTGTGGACTTTTTATTATTTTTTGCTATTAATAAAGGTGTGATTATTTTTGCACTTCTCGTCTCAGTCTGATTCCTGGCACCCTGACATTACTACAGCATAATTTCTTTAAATTCTCTGATGTTTGCTATCTCCAGAGACGTGGAACTGCAATGGGGGCTAAATTTGCCCCCTCCTATGCAAAACTCTTTATGGGGTGGTGGGAGTGGTTCCACGTATATGGAGATGGCAACAAGTTCCCTCAGCATCTTATTAAATACATGAGATTTATAGATGATCTGTTGATTATCTGGTCCTCTGATCAATCACAAGCTCAAGACTTTGTGGACTACCTGAACAATAACAAAGTTGGGTTAAAATTCACTTTTGAGTGGCATAAAACGTCCTTCAAGTATCTAGATGTCACTTTAACCTCAAATTATCAGTATAAGAGGATCCTCTTAACTCTCTACAGGAAGCCCATCTCAGGAAACTCCCTTTTGCATGCCTGTAGTAGCCATCCTGGGCATGTCTTTAAGGGGATTGCAAAATGTCAGTTCATGCAGGTTAGACGCAATTGTACACTCGATGGAGACTTCCAGAGAGAGAGTGAGGACCTCAGCAAGCATCTACAAGCTAGGCATTATCCTATAAACTGGTGAAGAGAGCATATTGGGAATAGAACCAAATGGATAGAGCACAATTGTTTGAGTTTAAAAACAAGAACTGAAAAGGGGGCCTTGCAACTAAAGCTAAACCTACTTTAGTTACAGCATATTCTAATCAATACCATCAAGTGTGCAACGTTATTAGAAAGAACTTACCCTTTTTGCAAAGTGATAAACTGTTGCGTGATGTCATAAATAATGGATGCAACTTAGTATACAAACAAAAGTTGACCCTAGGAAATCTATTGTCTCCAAGTCTACTTAGGGAAGAAGAGTGGAAGAGCTCTTGGCTACACTTTAAGGGAACATTTAATTGTGGCAAAAATTCCTGTAGGTCTTGTGACCAAATCAACATATCCACCACATTTGTTTTGGCTACCTCATCAGAGGTTTTTGAAACTAAGGGGTGTGTTAAATGTGGTAATAAATATGGGGTGTACCTGGTGGAGTGTACAGCATGTTGCCGACATGTATGTAGGGAGAACCACAAGGGAGGTGGGACCTGTATAAAGGAACACCTCTCTTACATTACCAATGATCGAGCAGTGTCAGCATTATCAAGGCATTTTCTTGAAGTTGGTGGAGATCTTGGGTCATTTAGGTAGAAGGCTATCGAGCAGATTGTCAAACCCCAAGAGAGGGGGACAAGTTCCAGATACCATCCAAGCAGGAGATTTACTGGATACATAAGCTCGGTAGCCTGCTACCTAGAAAATTCAATTCAGAGTTTGACATCATTAACTATTGGCATAGATTATGTAAATCGTAAGTCATATTTAGAGCCTCTTGTCTGTGGTCTGGATATGACTTTGTTGCTTCTTCTTTGAGGTTCTAATATATATATATATATATATATATATATATATATATCAAAAATGATGCACTCTCAGGTCTTTATGTCAACACAAACTTCAATTTAATTAAACATTTTCGAGGACAGCCTCCCCTTCATCGAAAAAAATCGGAATCTAAGGGACGCCATCTTGGATGATGTCACTTAAAGGTACCTTCATTTGTCTTTAGTCATCGGATGAAGAGGATTCTCAGCGTCGGATGTCTTGAAGATGGACCCGCTCCGCGCCGAATGGATGAAGATAGAAGATGCCGTCTGGATGAAGACTTCTGCCGTCTGGAGGATCACTTCAACCAGCTTCATAGAGGACTTTGGCCCGGCTTGGATGAAGACTTCTCCCAGTAAGTCGATCTTCAGGGGGTTAGTGTTAGGTAATGATAGTAATTTTCTTTAGATTTATTTTAATTATATTTAAGTTAGGGGGTGTTAGGGTTAGACTTAGATTTAGGGATTAATAACTTTAATATAGTGGCTGCGACGTTGGGGGCAGCAGATTAGGGTTTAACAAATGTAAGTAGGTGGTGTCGATGTTAGGGAAGGCAGATTAGGGGTTAATAATATTTAACTAATGTTTGCGAGGCGGGAGTGTGGTGGTTTAGGGGTTAATTTGTTTATTATAGTGGCGACCACGTTGGGGGCGGCAGATTAGGGGTCAATAAGTGTAGGTAGGTGGCAGCAACATTGGGGGCGGCAGATTAGGGGTTAATAAATATAATGTAGGTGTCGGCAATGTTGGGGGCAGCAGATCAGGGGTTCATAAATATAATGTAGGTGGCGGCGGTGTCCGGAGAGTCAGATTAGGGGTTAAAATTTTTATTATAGTGTTTGCGATGCGGGAGGGCCTTGGTTTAGGGGTTAATAGGTAGTTTATGGGTGTTAGTGTACTTTTTAGCACTTTAGTTATGAGTTTTATGTTACTGCGTTGTACTATAAAACTCTTAACTACTGACTTTAGAATGTGTTACGGATCTTGGAGGTAGAGGGTGTACCACTCACTTTTTGGCCTCCCAGGACAGACTCGTAATACCGGCGCTATGGAAGTCCCATAGAAAAAAGACTTTACGAAGTTTATGTAAGTCATTTTGCGGTAAGGCCAAAGAAGTATGCGGTGACCCTAAAGACTCATAATAGCAACGGGCGTAAAAAAGCAGCGTTAGGACCTCTTAACGCCGCTTTTTTACCCTAACGCACAACTCGTAATCTAGCCGATTGTATCTACATTTTAAAAGTTACTAACGGCTAGATTACGAGTTTTGCGGTCTGAATGAAAAAGCAGTGTTAAGCCTCATAATGCTGCTTTTTCACTACCGCTGGTATTATGAGTCTTGCAGGTTTTGGGGCACCGCACACTTTTTTGACCTTAACACAAATTAACTTACAAAATTTTGTAAAGTCTTTTTTTCAAAGGGACTAATAGCGCCGGTATTACGAGTCTGCCTGGGAGGCCAAAAAGTGAGCGGTACACTCTATACTGCCAAGATCGATACCGTAAACTGAAAGTCAGTAGTTATAAGTTTTATGTTACAACGCCGTAACAGAAAACTCATAACTAAAGTTCTAAAAAGTACACTAACACCCATAAACTACCTATTAACCCATAAACTGAGGCCATCCCACTTCGCAAACACTAAAATAAACATATTAAACCCTAATCAGCAGCTCCCGACATCGCTGCTACTATAATAAACATATTAACCCCTAAACCGCCGCACTCCCGCCTTGCAAACACTAGTTAAATATTATTAACCCCTAATCTGATGCCCCTAACATCACAGGCACCTACCTACATTCATTAACCCCTAATCTGCTGCCCCCAACGTCTCTGCCACTATACTATATTTATTAACCTCTAAACCTAAGTCTAACCCTAACACCCCCTAACAAATATAATTAAAATAATCTAAATAAAAAAATCTACTATTAATAACTAAATAATTCCTATTTAAAACTAAATACGTACCTATAAAATAAACCCTAAGCTAGCTACAATATAACTAATAGTTATATTGTATCTAGCTTAGGGTTTATTTTTATTTTACAGGCAAGTTTGTATTTATTTTAACTAGGTAGAATAGTTACTAAATAGTTATTAACTATTTACTAACTACCTAGTTAAAATAAAGTCAAATTTACCTGTAAAATAAAACCTAACTTGAGTTGGAACAGCCAATAGAATGTGAGCTCAATGCTATTGGCTGATCGGATCAGCCAATAGGATTGAAGCTCAATCCTATTGGCTGATTGCATCAGCCAATAGGATTTGTTTACCTTTAATTCCGATTGGCTGATAGATTTCTATCAGCCAATCGGAATTAAAGTGACGCCATCTTGGATGACGTCATTTAAAGGAACCTTCATTCAGCAAGAAGACTTCAATTGAAGAGGATACTCCGCGATGGATGTCTTGAAGATGGAGCCGCTTCACGCCGGATGGATGAAGATAGAAGATGCCGTCTGGATGAAGAGTGCTGCGGGCTTGGATGAAGACTTCGGCCGCTTGGATGAAGACACTTATGCGGGCTCCAATGAGGACTCCTGCGCTTTGTTTAGGATGGATGTCGGGTCTTCAAAACTGTAAGTGGATCTTCGGGGGTTAGTGTTAGGTTTTTTTAAGGGTTCATTGGGTGAGTTTTATTTTTAGATTAGGGCTTTTGGGCAATTAAATAAGAGCTAAATGCTCTTTTAAGGGCAATGCCCATACAAATGACCTTTTCAGGGCAATGGGGAGCTTAGGTTTTTTTAGTTAGGTTTTTATTTGGGGGGTTGGTTGTGTGGGTGGTGGGATTTACTGTTGGGGGTGTTTGTATTTTTTTACAGGTAAAAGAGCTGATTTCTTTGGGACAATGCCCCACAAAAGGCCCTTTTAAGGGCTATTGATAGTTTAGTTTAGGCTAGGTTTTTTTTTATTTTGGGGGGGCTTTTTTATTTTGATAGGGCTATTAGATTAGGTGTTATTAGTTTAAATATCTGATAATGTCTTTTTTTATTTTGTATAATTTAGTGTTTGTTTTTTTTGTAATTTAGGTAATTGTATTTAATTTAGGTAATTTATTTAATTTTAGTGCAATGTTAGGTGTTAGTGTAACTCAGGTTAGGTTTTATTTTACAGGTAAATTTGTATTTATTTTAACTAGGTAGTTAGTAAATAGTTAATAACTATTTAGTAACTATTCTACCTAGTTAAAATAAATACAAACTTGCCTGTAAAATATAAATAAACCCTAAGCTAATTTTGGTTCAGAACCCTGGACAGTACTTTATTATTGGTGGGTGAATGTATCCACCAATCAGCAAGAACATCCCAGGTTGTTCACCAAAAATGGGCTGGCATCTAAACTTACATTCCTGCTTTTTAAATAAATATACCAAGAGAATGAAGAAAATTTGATAATAGGAGTAAATTAGAAAGTTGCTTAAAATTGCATTTATCTGAATCACGATAGAATTTTTTTTGGGTTCAGTGTCCCTTTAAGTGGGTGAGACTCTGTGACAGAGGAGGAGTCTCAGGCCCAAAGGCAACATTTTAACCATTCATTGGTTTTAATTTGCTTTCCTTAACCAAGATGTATAGATTATATACATATAAATACAGTGTGTGTGTGTGTGTGTGTGCTTATAAAACAAAATTATCTATAAGGGGTTGGAAGTCTTGGTGAGTTCCCACACTTTTTTTTGTAGGACTTGTCCCTTGATGAGAATAATGTATTGTTCTTAAAAACCAGACTCAGATGTAATGTATTTAGCTATGATTGCGGCCTAAGCTTGGAATGTAAGTGGCCATCACCATCTGTTGGTCTGTCTGCTTAACCTGTGAGATGGAGGTTTTTATATGAATAATGCAAATATAGTTTTGCAATTTTTAATTCGGCACTACTTGAACTTTTTTTGCTTGTAGTGATTCTTGTGTTCTTTGTATTATTTTGTGTCCATTCCCTGATTATCATACCGTACTGATCACAGTAAATTATCCCATGTTCTTAAACCTGCTTAGAACATCATTGTTTATTTGCAAGGCTATAGTTTCCTCTTAAATTGTTGAATAAAAAACAGTAACCATCAGTATTAAACTTTTGTTGCTTGCCCCTAGTTCTCCCACCAACATCACAGGAGAGAAAGCATTGCCAACTAAAGTTCTTTGGTCCGATGAGATTATCTAAGAAGTTGCCATAAACGCTCTGAGGTCCCTTAAAGGGACATGACACCCCAAATTTTTTTTGTGTGATTTAGATAGAGCAAGACATTTAAACAACTTTCCAATTGACTTCTAATATCTAATTTACTTCTTTCTCGTTATTCTTTGTAGGCTGAGGAGCATTAATGAACTACTGGTAGCTAGCAGCTGATTGGTGACTGCATATATATGCCTATTGTCATTAGTTTACGAGTCTGTTAAGCCAGCTCCCAGTAGTGCATTGATGCATCAACAAAGGATATCAGGAGAATAAAGCACATTTGATAATAGAAGTAAATTGGAAAGTTATTTAAAATTGTACGCTCTATCTGAATCAGGAAAGAACAATTATGAGTTTGATGTCCCTTTAAACAATGTTAGAAAGGCAAATGTTATCTGGCTATGCAGATCATTGGCCCATACTTTTAAAAGAATGAAATCAGTATAAGGCTCAAAAGTACTACAAACCTCAAGTGAAGTTTTCAAAAGATTTATACAGAGTTTTTAATTAGTTTTGTACAGTACGTTTTGGTTATAAATTTATTGCTCAAATATTACTCAACTACACATTTTCAGTGGCTTAAATATGAAGGGGCAAGTTTTGTAAGTGGGTAATTAACCTCTTCTCAGCTTTACTTGTTACATAACCATCCAATAAAAACATTTTCTCTCATCGCTTCCCAAAATCGTATACAAATGTTGATTTATTTTACTATTACAAATCTCCCACGTAACATTTTCACTGTTTAATTTATTGTCAATTTATGCCTAAAGCTATGTAGAACATAATTTAATTTAATAAAAGAAAATGATATGCAATCAAATTTTAGTTTATGTGAAATAAAAAATGTATGTGAGGATTATCCATTCTCATTCTGAAATATGCTATGTAATATAAATATTTTATTTTAATGCACTGTTAATTTGAATGTAAATGTGTTATACACACAATTATAATTGGAAACTTTTTCTACAAAAAGAACAGAAGGCATCTGTTTAGAATAGTATCCATAAATGCTAGGTTTTACAACTTAAAGGGACAGTCTACACCTCAGTCATCTTAAAGGGATATGAAACCCACATTTTTTTCTTTTATGATTTAGAAAGAACATGCAATTTTAAACAAATTTCGAATTTACTTCTTTTATCTAATTTGCTTCATTCACTTTATATCTTTTGCTGAAAAGCATATCTAGATAGGCTCAGTAGCTGCTGATTGGTGGCTGCACATAGATGCCTTGTATGATTGTCTCACCCATATGCATTGCTATTTCTTCAAAAAAGGATATCTAAAGAATAAAGCAAATTAGATAATAGAAGTGAATTGGAATGTTGTTTAAAAATGTATTCTCTATCTGAATCATGAAAGAAAACTTTTGGGTTTAGTGTCCCTTTAATGTCTTTCCTTAGATTAAACTGCAAATAAACTCCTGCACCTTTTCTTTATCATGCAGCAGGAATAGTTAAAAAGTTATTTTAAAATTAATATTGTTTCTACCCACTTTGAAATGACTGCCAAGCTTTGCAGTGACATCACAATTTGGGCTGCATATGGCGTCCAATCACAAAAGGTTTGCCAATTGGATTCAACAGACTGTCAATGCTATTCAGCAATGTCCCTAGATGTAGCCCCGATTGTATTGTCATCAGTAGGGGGAGTTTGGCAGCTATTTCAAAGTGCCAGAAACAATAATTATATTAAAATAACTTTTTTTACTGTCCCTGTTGCATGATATAGAAAGGGTCAGAGGAGGCTATTTGCAACTTAATTTAAGGTAAAACTTTAAAATGACCAAGCTGTAGACTGTCCCTTTAATGGAAAATAAAGTAGAATAATTATACTTTGCTACCGTATATCACTTTCATCCAGTCCTTGGTTTTGCATAAAAGATCTTGCAATAGATAACATTTTTTTCACTCCTAGCTATCAAGTGAATTGCATATTTTTGTTTTATATATTTATATAGATAGATAGATAGATAGATAGATAGATAGATAGATAGATAGATAGTAACCTAATTCACTAATACCATTTTCTCTTGGGGTTAAGGCCCAGATTATGAGTGGGCCACAATCGTTAGCGCGAGAAGCGTAAACGCGATCATGAGATCGTTGTGTTCTTTACGCTCAAATCCATATTACAAGTGGCGCGCTGTTAAAATTACTGTGCTTTTCTATGGGCAGCATTGATCGGTAATATACGCTCGTATTACAAGTTGAAAGTAAATGTGACCACACAAATGTCATCATATTTACCTTTCAAACTTTTTATGTGACCTGAAAGGTTGCGTAAAAAGTTTGTCTGGAGGAAACAGTTGCACTAAACTTCACTTTGAACTCCTAAAATGCCACCCCCTGAAATAACAAAGTAACTCCCCCACTGCAAAGTAAGCTTCTAGAACCCAATCCGATATGCAGCGTCGCCCGCAGAAGCCGGCGACGCCAGATTTTGCGCAGGTTTGGTATCACATATACGGCATAACATAGAAGTTACGCTTGTATATTTCTGCCTTCGCCATAGTTTTTTGCCCCATAGACTGATATACCAAACCCGCGCAGTTTGGTATCCAATATACAGCATAAGGACTTACGTGACGAAAATGGAGAAATCTTACTCCATTTTCACCTTGCCACAAAATGCAGGCGTAGCAAGCCTTGCGCTGAGTATTGGAGCACCGTAACTCCCTAAATGGCCAACAAAATAAAACCTAACACCTAACGCATGCGCAACGTCTATCTACCTGTCAACCGCAATCCCCCACCGCAATACCTAATAAAGTCTTGTAACCCCTAAACCGCCACTCCCCCACCTACATTAAATGTATTACCCCCTAATCTGACCCCCCCTACACCGCCGTCACCTATAATAAATATATTAACCCCTAATCTGATCCCCCTACACCGCTTTCACCTATATTAAATATATTAACCCCTAATCTGATCCCCCTACACCCCCGCCACCTATATTAAATATATTAACCCCTAAACCTAAGTCTAACCCTAACACCCCCTAACTTAATTATTATTTAAATAAATCTAAATAATATTAATATTATTAACTAAATTATTCCTATTTAAAACTAAATACCTATAAAATAAACCCTAAGATAGATACAATATAATTAATAATTACATTGTAGCTATTTTAGGGTTTATATTTATTTTACAGGTAACTTTGTATTTATTTTAACTAGCTACAGTAGCTATTAAATAGTTAATAACTATTTAATAGCTACCTAGTTAAAATAATTACTAAATTACCTGTAAAATAAATCCTAACCTAAGTTACAAATACACCTAACACTACACTATCAATAAATTAATTAAATAAACTACAATTATCTAAACTAAAATACAATTAAATAAACTAAACTATATTACAAAAAACAAACAAACACTAAATTACACAAAATAAAAAAATATTACAAGAATTTTAAGCTAATTACACCTAATCTAAGCCCCCTAATAAAATAAAAAAGCCCCCCAAAATAATAAAATTTC
Source organism: Bombina bombina (assembly GCF_027579735.1). Taxonomy (NCBI): domain Eukaryota; kingdom Metazoa; phylum Chordata; class Amphibia; order Anura; family Bombinatoridae; genus Bombina; species Bombina bombina. The sequence goes on along the minus strand of NC_069503.1, from coordinate 1,024,607,109 downwards.
CCTACCCTAAACTAAATTACAAAGTAATCAGCTCTATTACTAGCCCTTAAAAGGGCCTTTTGCGGGGCATTGCCCCAAAGTAATCAGCTCTTTTACCTGTAAAAAAAAAGAACAATCCCCCCCACATTACAACCCATCACCCACACACCCCTACTCTAAAACCCACCCGATCCCCCCTTAAAAAAACCTAAGTCTAACCCCCAAGTGGTCCTTACCTGTCCTGAAGACCGGCGGAGAAGGTCCTGTTCCAGGCGGTGAGGTCTTCTTCCAACCGGCGACCTCTTCATCTTCCAGGAACCAGCCGGCGCGGAGCGGAGGAGTTGAAGACCGATGACCACGGAGCTGAAGAATGTCGACTCTGGAACTGAAGATCGGCGACGCTGGAAATATCTAAAATATCTTCCTTTTTTTACATAGAGATGCTCAGGTGATATTTTCCTGTCATCTTTTTACAGTTATACTGCATCAGTTTCAATTGATTTAGCATATGAGTATTATGTCCCTTTAATGCTCAAAAAGCTATATTGTCATTTATAAATTAAGATAGATGAACATTTTCATTTGAGACCACCTGGAACCAAATAATAGGTCCAGCTAAATAAAATCGGTGAGATGCTATTTTGTTTCTCTTTGTGCATATTAAGTGTTCTGTTTGTAATGCCAGAGTGTTTTATTTAAAGATTATTCATGTTGTATAGTGTGTGTGTGTTGCTATGAGTGAATGCTTTTATTTACTTGTATATCTGTATGCTCTGTAGTATGTGTATGAATGTGTGTGTACATATACTGTATATATATATATATATATATATATATATATATATTTATTTATATACTGTATCTATCTATCTATATATATATATATATATATATATATATATATATATGCTATGTAGTGTGTGTGCTTTGTAATGTGTGTGAGAATTTCCATATCTCTGTGCTCTGTTGTATGTGTGCACTTATCAGTAACTACCTCCAATCCCATCTCTCTCCTTCTTCTTTGAAGTCCATAGTATTCGCCTTTTCTTCCCCCCTCTCCCTCAGAGTGGGAGTCATCTATCGCCCTCCTTGACCAACCTCCCAATTCCTTAACAACATTGCCCCTTGGCTTCCTCACTTTCTCTCTACGAATATACCAAAGCTATTTCTTGGGGACTTCAATATTCCCATTGTCAACCCATCTTCCTCTGCTGCCTCTACACTTCTTTCACTCACATCCTCCTTCAGTCTCTTACAATCAACCCTATTCCCTACTCACTGTGATGGACACACTATTGACCTGGTAATTTCCTACCTCTGCTCTATATCTGACCTCACCTGTCACCCTTTTCTCATTTCAGACCATCACCTGGTCACCTTTAATCTTAATGGAACAGCTAAACCAATTTCTCCATCCCGCCCCTGCACCTGTAGAAATCTACATGCTGTGGATCCGCTGTCAAAAATCATTCAAGATCTCCTCCCTCAAACTTCCACTATAACCTGCCCTGGTCTCGCTACAGCCCACTGTAACAAAACTCTCTCCCCTGCTCTAGACACACTTGCTCATCCCCAACTGTGCAAAACCTCACACCATAAGATACTGCCCTGGCACTCTCAGCAAAAATGCTATTTGAAAAAATGCTCCTGTACTACTGAGCGTATCTGGAGGAAAACTCATTCTGAACCTGATTTCATCCACTTTAAGTTTATTCTTTGTTCATACACATCTGCCTTTCATTTAGCCAAGTAAACCTACTTCTCTTCTTTCATATCTACTTTTTCCTCAAACCCTAAACTACTCTTCTCCACCTTTAACTCTCTCCTCTACCCACCTGCAGTTTCTGCCCTGGCACTCTCAGTAAAAATGCTATTTGCAAAAATGCTCCCATACTACTGAGCATATCTGGAGGAAAACTCATTCTGAACCTGATTTCATCCACTTTAAGTTTATTCTTCATTCATACACATCTGCCTTTCACTTAGCCAAGTAAACCTAGTTCTCTTCTCTCATGGTAATGAAAGAGAAAAATCAAAGTACTTCTGCGCAGCTACAAACAATTAGTATACAAGTAGAATCCAATATAATAGAGGAATCAGTTATTGTCAGTTGAGATGAGTCTTTATGGACAAAATATATATATGAATGGTATATATTTTGAATTAATATGCAGTAAATCCCAGGCAAAAAGAAGTGTATAGTTGTCTTCTTACCGGAAGGTACCTCAATCATATGAGGTAATGTGTAGTCATATGATATAGGTGGTGGTCTGTGGTCCGCCGCTGTCTGTGTTTGTTCTTTCCGTGCAGCCTTGTGTATGGTAGTCCTGGTTAAGGAGCTTCCTGAGTCTGGTGCTTCGATAGATCTTGGCGATATGGTAGAAGTCTTGTCCCGGGGTCTTTCCCAGTTGTCTCAATGCGATATCCAGCTAAGGCCTTAGCGTCTATAACAGTCCGGCGTCTGTAACAGTCCGGCGTCGTCTGCTGGGAGAGAATGTCGGAAGTGAATGACGTCACTAAACTCAGCGTTCGGTGTGTCTCTTTCTGAAAACGAAGCACTGCTGTATCAATCAGGTGGGAGAAAAGTCGATCCGGCCTCTCCTTTGATGGTTGAAGACTGTTAAACAGGAAATAAGGAGAATGGGTGTGCACTTCACAGAATCCTCAATGGTTCTCTTCTCTCATATCTACTTTTTCCTCAAACCCTAAACTACTCTTCTCCACCTTTAACTCTCTCCTCTACCCACCTGCACCATCCCCTCCATCTGTCTTTAGTGCTCAAGTCCTGACAGACTACTTTTTAAACAAAACACATACTATCCGAAGCAACATCCCAACACCAACCTGCAATCTTCCAACTCCAGGCCCAGTTACCCCCTCTGCCACCATCTTACATCCAGCCTTTGAGAATAAAGTTTGTTCTTTACTATCTTCCTCACACCTCACTACCTGCCCGCTCAACCCTATACCTTCCCATCTAATACCCTCCCTGTCTTCTACCCTAACTCCTGCTCTTATTTACATCTTCAACCTATCTCTCTACCGGTTCATTCCCATCTTCTTACAAAGATGCAAAGGTCACTCCCATACTCAAAAAAACCACCCCTTGATCCTAATTTTCCTGAAAACTACCGCCCCATATCACTGCTTCTACTAACATCAAGACTCCTGGAAGAACTAGTTTACAACCGCCTAACCCACTTCCTGTACTCCAACTCTTTGCTTGACCCCCTGCAATCTGTATTCCACCCCAAACACTCAACTGAGACTTCCCTTACCAAGGTTACTAACTGCTATCTGCTTTCTGCTAAAAGTAATGGCCACTACTCTATACATATCTTACTTGACATCTCAACTGCCTTCAACACAGTTGACCACCTCCTTCAGACCCTTAGCACTCCTGGCCTTTGTGACACTGCTCTTTCTTTGATTCACTCTTATCTTTCTCTCACAGGTCATTTTCTGTGTCATTTGCTAGTGACTCCTCCTCTCCAATGTCTGTTGGACTACCTCAATGATCTGTTATGAGTCCTCTACTCTTCTCCATTTATACTTCTTCACTGGGTAAACTTATCAACAGTTATGGCTTTAAATATCACCTCTATGTTGATGACACCCAGATCTAACTCTCCACCCCTGCTCTCTCTCCCTCTGTCCTTTCTCATTTCAACGACTGCTTATCTGGCATTTCTTCCTGGATGGCCTATTACCACCTAAAGATTAACATGTCCAAGACTAGGCTCCTTCAAATCTCCCTTCTCTCTGTCGATGGCATCACCATCTCCACATCGCTGCCTCAGAGTTACACTTGACTTAAATCTATCCTTCATCCCCCACATCCAATCGCTTTCTTCATCCTGCTGCAACCACCGGTACAATATTTCCAAGATTTGCCCTTTTCTGAGCACTAAAACCACAAAGAAAATTATCCACTCCCTTGTAATTTCCCGACTTGACTACTGCAATAACAAACGGCTAGATTACGAGTTGTGCGTTAGGGTAAAAAAGCGGAGTTAAGACTACATTATATTTATGAACCCCTAATCTGCTGCCCCCAACATCGCTGACACCTACATTATATTTATTAACCCCTAATCTGCCACCCCCAATGTCGCCGCCACCTACCTATACTTATTAACCCCTAATCTGCAGCCCCCAATGTCGCCACCACTATAATAAACATATTAACCCCTAAACCGCCGCTCTCCCCCCTCACTAACATTAGTTAAATATTATTAACCCCCTAATCTGCCGTCCCTATCATCGCCGCCACCTACCTACATTTATTAACCCCTAATTTGCCGCCCCCAACATCGCCGCCACTATATTAAAGTTATTAACCCCTAAACCTAAATCTAACCCTAACACCCACTAACTAAAATATAATTTAAATAAATTTAAATAAATATTCCTATCATTAACTAAATTATTCCTATTTAAAACTAAATACCTGTAAAATAAACCCTAAGCTAGCTACAATATAACTAATAGTTACATTGTAGCTATCTTACGGCTAGATTTAGAGTTTTGTCGGTAACGACCCGCGTAGCTAACGCTGACTTTTTTCTGCCCGCATCATAAAAATAACTCTGGTATTGAGAGTCCACAGAATGTCAGCGTTAAGCTCCAAAAAAGGAGCGTAGAGCATATTTAACGCAACTGCAACTCTCGGAACCAGAGTTGCTTATGGACGCGGCCAGCCTCAAAAACGTGCTCGTGCACGATTCCCCCATAGGAAACAATGGGGCTGTTTGAGCTGAAAAAAACCTAACACCTGCAAAAAAGCCGCGTTCAGCTCCTAACGCAGCCCCATTGTTTGCTATGGGGAAACACTTCCTACGTCTGCACCTAACACTCTAACATGTACCCCGAGTCTAAACACCCCTAACCTTACACTTATTAACCCCTATTCTGCCGCCCCCCCCGCTATCGCTGACCCCTGCATATTATTATTAACCCCTAATCTGCCGCTCCGTAAACCGCCGCTACTTACATTATCCCTATGTACCCCTAATCTACTGCCCCTAACACCGCCGATCCCTATATTATATTTATTAACCCCTAATCTGCCCCCCACAACGTCGCCTCCACCTGCCTACACTTATTAACCCCTAATCTGCCGAGCGGACCGCACCGCTATTATAATAAAGTTATTAACCCCTAATCCGCCTCACTAACCCTATAATAAATAGTATTAACCCCTAATCTGCCCTCCCTAACATCGCCGACACCTAACTTCAATTATTAACCCCTAATCTGCCGACTGGAGCTCACCGCTATTCTAATAAATGTATTAACCCCTAAAGCTAAGTCTAACCCTAACACTAACACCCCCCTAACTTAAATATAATTTAAATCTAACGAAATTAATTAACTCTTATTAAATAAATTATTCCTATTTAAAGCTAAATACTTACCTGTAAAATAAATCCTAATATAGCTACAATATAAATTATAATGATATTATAGTTATTTTAGGATTAATATTTATTTTACAGGTAACTTTGTATTTATTTTAACCAGGTACAATAGCTATTAAATAGTTAAGAACTATTTAATAGCTAAAATAGTTAAAATAATTACAAAATTACCTGTAAAATAAATCCTAACCTAAGTTACAATTAAACCTAACACTATACTATCATTAAATTAATTAAATAAAATACCTACAATTACCTACAATTAAACCTAACACTACACTATCAATACATTCATTAAATACAATACCTACAAATAACTACAATGAAATAAACTAACTAAAGTACAAAAAAGAAAAAAGAACTAAGTTGCAAAAAATAAAAAAATATTTACAAACATAAGAAAAATATTACAACAATTTTAAACTAATTACACCTACTCTAAGCCCCCTAATAAAATAACAAAGACCCCCAAAATAAAAAATGCCCTACCCTATTCTAAATTACTAAAGTTCAAAGCTCTTTTACCTTACCAGCCCTGAACAGGGCCCTTTGCAGGGCATGCCCCAAGAAGTTCAGCTCTTTTGCCTGTAAAAAAAAACATACAATACCCCCCCAACATTACAACCCACCACCCACATACCCCTAATCTAACCCAAACCCCCCTTAAAAAAACCTAAAACTAAGCCCCTGAAGATCATCCTACCTTGTCTTCACCTCACCGGGTATCATAGATCGGTCCTGGCTCCAAAATCTTCATCCAACCCAAGCGGGGGCTGGCAATCCATCATCCGGTGGCTGAAGAGGTCCAGAAGAGGCTCCAAAGTCTTCATCCTATCCGGGAAGAAGAGTAGATCCGCACCGGCAACCATCATCTTCCAAGTGGCATCTTCTATCTTCATCCAAAGAGGACCGGCTCCATCCTGAAGACCTCCACCGCGGACCCATCTTCATCCGGCGACGTCCAACTGAAGAATGACGGTTCCTTTAAGGGACGTCATCCAAGATGGCGTCCCTCGAATTCCGATTGGCTGATAGGATTCTATCAGCCAATCGGAATTAAGGTAGGAATATTCTGATTGGCTGATGGAATCAGCCAATCAGAATCAAGTTCAATCCGATTGGCTGATCCAATCAGCCAATCAGATTGAGCTCGCATTCTATAGGCTGTTCTGATCAGCCAATAGAATGCGAGCTCAATCTGATTGGCTGATTGGATCAGCCAATCGGATTGATCTTGATTCTGATTGGCTGATTCCATCAGCCAATCAGAATATTCCTACCTTAATTCCGATTGGCTGATAGAATCCTATCAGCCAATCGGAATTCGAGGGACGCCATCTTGGATGATGTCCCTTAAAGGAACCGTCATTCTTCAGTTGGACGTCGCCGGATGAAGATGGGTCCGCGGTGGAGGTCTTCAGGATGGAGCCGGTCCTCATCGGATGAAGATAGAAGATGCCGCTTGGAAGATGATGGTTGCCGGTCCGCATCTACTCTTCTTCCCGAATAGGATGAAGACTTTGGAGCCTCTTCTGGACCTCTTCAGCCACCGGATGATGGATCACCAGCCCCCGCTTGGGTTGGATGAAGATTTTGGAGCCAGGACCGATCGGTGATACCCGGTGAGGTGAAGACAAGGTAGAATGATCTTCAGGGGCTTAGTGTTAGGTTTATTTAAGGGGGGTTTGGGTTAGATTAGGGGTATGTGGGTGGTGGGTTGTAATGTTTGGGGGGGTATTGTATGTTTTTTTTTACAGGCAAAAGAGCTGAACTGCAAAGGGCCCTGTTCAGGGCTGGTAAGGTAAAAGAGCTTTGAACTTTAGTAATTTAGAATAGGGTAGGGCATTTTTTTATTTTGGGGGTCTTTGTTATTTTATTAGGGGGCTTAGAGTAGGTGTAATTAGTTTAAAATTGTTGTAATATTTTTCTTATGTTAGTAAATATTTTTTTATTTTTTGTAACTTAGTTCTTTTTTATTTTTTGTACTTTAGTTAGTTTATTTCATTGTAGTTATTTGTAGGTATTGTATTTAATTAATGTATTGATAGTGTAGTGTTAGGTTTAATTGTAGGTTATTGTAGGTATTTTATTTAATTAATTTAATGATAGTATAGTGTTAGGTTTAATTGTAACTTAGGTTAGGATTTATTTTACAGGTAATTTTGTAATTATTTTAACTATTTTAGCTATTAAATAGTTCTTAACTATTTAATAGCTATTGTACCTGGTTAAAATAAATACAAAGTTGGGGTCCATCCGATAAAAATCGTCGCCCGCAAAAGTCGGCGACGCCAAGAATTGCGCGGGTTTGGTATCCTATATACGGAGTAAGCTAGAAGTTACGCGCGTAGATTTCTGGCGTCGCCCGTAGTTTTTTGGCCCATAGACTGACATACAAAACACGCGCAATTTGCTATCCAATATACGGCGTAAGGACTTACGCGCGCAGATTTCACAAAATCTACTCCATTCTCAGCTCGCCACAAATTGAAGGCGCAGGAACCCTTGCACTGACTTAGAAACCAACGTAACTCTCAGAAGGCCTAACAAATGCATGCCTAACAATATACATAGCAGCAGCTTGTTCACAAATAGTTAACCTCTTAAAAGCATTTATTATTCCTGCCCCTGCAAGTGTGTCAATCCAATCACAAACAGCACAACCTCTCACCTGCAGCCTTAAAACACCTGCAAATGCACACCCTCATTAGCCACCAAGTTTCCCTTGCAGTATATTGCATTTAGAGTGAGACAGCGTTGTGGGGCACAAGGGGTGCTGGAACCCCTACAAGCCCCTGTTTTGGATGGTATCCCTGCTGCTGAGGTCCCTGGTCATGGTGCTGTAGCTGTCCCTTAACCAGCTGCTGCTGCTGCCCTCCCTGCTCCTCCTGCTGTTGTCCCTGTTCCTGGTGCTCCCCATGCTGCTGTTGCTGCAGCTGCCCATAGGCCAGCAGGGCCTATAAGACGAAGGCATCAGCAGAGGGGAAGAGCACCAAGGGTACACAGGGTTAGGGTCACCCTGTTTGGGATGACAGAAGTGGAGGTCAGGGAAAAATATCGCTTGACATCTGCAAGCCTCATTAACCTACATGAGGTGTTGAAGGATGAAATTGACCCTCAAGCGTATAGGAACCGAGCTCTGACTGGTATGCAGAAGCTGTTGTGTGTTGTACACTTCCTGGCAACTGGCTCATACCAGTCAACAGAGGGGCTTGTGTCTGGCCTAGCGCAGTCTACCTTCTCCAGGATTCTAGGGGAGGTTCTGACTGCTCTAGATAACCAGACACAATGATACATTCATTTCCCCCATACCCCCCAGGAATGGAACCGTCTTAAACAAGGCTTCTATCGACTGGGGGGTATTCCTAATGTCATGGGGGCAATTGATTGCACACATGTGCGTATTGTGGCCCCACATGAGGAGACAATCCTCTATATTAACAGGAAAGGGTTTCACTCATTGAATTGCCAGATGGTCTGCGATACCAATCTGAAATTCTTACATGTGTATGCAGGCTTCCCAGGGAGTGCACATGATTCCTACATCCTGCACCAGACCTCCTTATTCAATATGTTTGAAAATGGAACACTTTCGGGAGGATGGCTGCTTGGTGAGTACCTTCATTCTGTCTGTATATTTCTAATAAAAGGACACTAAACACATATTTTCATCTCATGTTTCAGATAGAGAATACAATGTTAAACAGCATTACAATTCACTTCTCTTATATCATTTTATTCATTCTTTATATATCTTATTTTTAAAAAATTCTAATTCACATATATGAGCCAATCATATGAGGCTTCTATGTGCAGCCACCAATCAGCAGCTATTGAGCATATCTAATATGCTTGTCATCAAAAGTTATCTATAGAATGGAGAAAATGATCTAATCTAAGTTAATTATCAAGCTGCTAACAATTGCAGGTTCTTATTAAATGGACAGTCTAGTAGAAATTGCACTTCCATTATTCAGATAGGCCTTTTAATTTTAATAAACTATCCTGATTACTTCCATTAATGTTTTTATTAAATCTATCTTTTATATGCGATTCATGTTATGTCCCTTTAAAGCACATGATGTACCTGTAGTAATCCAAACACATATGTTACATGACAGGTGACGCAGGGTACGGCTGCAGACCATGGCTATTAACCCCCTTGGTGCACCCCATTACAGAGCCACAACTCAGGTACCAGGAGGCACACATAAGAACAAGGAATGTCATTGAAAGGAGCTTTGGCCTATTAAAAACCAGGTTCAGGTGTCTGGATGTTACAGGCGGAGCACTACAGTATAACCCCAACAAAGTGTGTTCCATTGTCAATGCTTGCTGTATTCTACACAACATTGCTGTGGACACACGTTTGTTGGGGGACATTGACCCAGAGCAGCAGCAGCAGCTGGTTCCTGTACCTGAGGATGTGGACAGGGGGACACTGAGGGGGAATGAAGTGAGGGATTATGTCATCCGGGAATACTTCACCTGTAAGTTACTTATTCATAAGTACAGTAAACCGTAACATTCACATGTATTATGATGTTTGACAGTACCTCACCAACCATTGCATGTGTATATATCATGTCTTGCAGAATTTCAAACTTTGGATTTCCACTGCATGTAAGTGAAACTACTACATCCCAACCCCCTTCCCTTAAAGGGACACTATACCCAAACATATTGTTTCATGATTAAGGATAGAGAAGATAATTTGTAAAAACCTTATAATTTAAATCAATTACCTATTTTCATTTATTCTTTAGATATACTTTAATGAAGACATAGCAATGCACACAGTGAAAAAAATCGCAGGAGGCATCTATATACAGCTACTAATCATCAGCTACCAAGCATATCTCGATATGCTTTTCAGCAAAGAATATCAATAGAATGAAGCAACATAAATAATAGAAGGAAATTATTAAGTTTTTTTGGAATTATCTTCTCTTTCAAAATCATGAAGGAAAAAAATTAGCTTTCATGTCCCTTTAACAACCCTAATTACTGTATATTTCTCATTTGTTTCATTCATGTTTAGTTCACTATCATTAAGAATGAGGATAATGGATATTTATACCTTATGTTCACACCTTCTTTAAATACATTATTAGTTATATATACCAACGTGTCAATTTATATTGGATGTGAGAAACCTTGATGTACATCTTAGAAGTGAATATTACTATATGTACCATTGAGACACAACCATATGATGTTGTTTATTGAGCAGGAATATGTCAGAAACATTATAATACCTTTTTGGTCCATTTCAACACAGGTATTATTATATGTTTTACCAATATTACTGTACTAAAACACACCTCACATGGATGTGGATGACAATTAGATGGTAAATAACAGAGGACAAGATTTTTGATGAAATAGAATAATATTTATTTTCTTTTAGGCCTCTTAGATGAGGGGCCTGGAGTGGGTCTTCTGCCTCTCCTGGGTTGTGTGGATCCAGTAGGAGTGCTGGTCACAGACGAGATGCTTGATGCAATGTCCTGCTGGTGGGTGAAATGCTCCACCAAAACACCCAACAGTTGGTTCTGTTCCCTCCATCTGTGGTCACTCTGTATTTGCATGTCCGATATGACTCGCAGCATTTGGGATTGATTTTGGACCATAGCTGTTACAGATGCTGCCATGTCCCTTTGCAGCTCAATGGATCTCTGTTGTAAACGCTGTTGGCTCCTATGGAACCTGCGTTGGTCCCTCTGCATTCTTTCACACGTTGCCGTTAGACTCTCACACGTCAATGTTTGCCTCCTCTGTAGGGAGATGTATTCCTCACCCATGGCGGAACTCAATGGATCCATGGGCTCTTCACCAGCAGGGACAATAGGCACTGGTTCCATTTCTTGATCCTCAGCTGGAGGTGCAGGCACAGGAATCTCAGCTGGAGGTGCAGGAACAAAAAGCTCAGCTGGAGGTGCAGCCACAGGAATCTGAGCTGGAGGTGCAGGAACAGAAATCTCAGCTGGAGGTGCAGCCACAGGAATCTGAGCTGGAGGTGCAGGAACAGAAATCTCAGCTGGAGGTGCAGCCACAGGAATATGAGCTGGAGGTGCAGGGCCAGGAATATGAGCTGGAGGTGCAGGAACAGAAATCTCAGCTGGAGGTGCAGCCACAGGAATATGAGCTGGAGGTGCAGGCCCAGGAATATGAGTTGGAGGTGCAGGCCCAGGAATATGAGCTGGAGGTGCAGGGCGATGGATTTCAGTTGGTGGAGCTCTTCCAACTGCTGCTGATGGTACAGATGTCGGGATGGACTGATAGTCCCAATGGCCGCTGGTGTGCATCCACTCAGCCTGCTGGTATAATCCTGTAGTGGCATGATATTCTTGTGGGGGGGGTAAAGACATCTACCCTTCGGGGCTGGCATGGCTCCCCCTCCAAGCCAAAGGAATATTCCTCCGGCCAGGGCTCCTGCCAGGTATCCTCCTGTAATGCAGGCGGCATGATATTGGGATTCTCTATTGAGGCAGTCCAAGCCATGACATGCCTGGCATACTCCTGCTGTATTATCTGGACCGGTGGTTGAGGTGGACATATACTTTGATCCGGTGTTGGGGGATTCATGGGCGTAGGCACCCTGGTGACTGGAGGTTCTGTGGAGGAGTCAAATGATGAGAGGGATTAGTACAGTCAGATATCTATCCATGTGGGCATACAATGTACATGCTAGGGCCTATCCACATTCTCATGTCAAACTCTATAACATGCATGTGCACATTGAGATTTGTGATATGAGGGTTTTTAATATGCAAAGTATACATGTATGTGTTTCATACAATAGTTCTGTGTACATGTCAGTGATGGAGAAAATGTGTTCTTTAAGTGACACTATGGTTGTGATGACTATGGTGTCCATTTACTGAAAAGTCTACATGTGGCTTGTGGCCTGTGTTACTCTGAGACATGTTAGTATTTCACTATTCCACCTCATATCATGATTTTCAATGTGTTAAGTAGCATTAAATGGACATGCAACCCATATTTATTATTTCATGATTCAGCTAGCCAAGCATGGAATTTTAAACAAACTTGTAATTTACTTCCATTAGCTAATATGCTTCATTATCTTGATATTCTTAGCTGAAATGCATTTCTAGATAGGCTCAGAAGCTGCTGATTGGTGGCTGCACATCAATGCCTCGTGTGATTGCCTCACCCATGTGCATTGATATTTAATAAACTAAGATTATGAAAATAATAATGAAAAATAGATAATAGAAGTAAATTGGGATGTTGTTTAAAACTGTATTCTCTATCTGAATAATGAAATAAACTTCTTTGTGTTTCATGTCCCTTTAATGTTAAATCTCATTGTATATTTTGTTGTTAGTAAGCAAAATACCATGCTCCTCATTGTGTACATGAATGTGTGACAATATAGGATGTTATAACTCAAATACATATAATACTAGTGTGTGGGATGTTACTCACCAGCATGCTGTGCTGATGTTGCAGTCCCTGAGTCACGAGCCCCTGGAAGTCCACGGACTGCTGTGAGGCTCAGGGACCTACGAATGAGCTCCTGCCACTCATTGTATTCCACCTCATAGTGAGGCCCACCTCCTGTTGCCCTCTGGGACATTGCTTCCTGGCCCATCTTCTCCTTGACTCTCCTCTTGCAATCATTCCACCTCTTCTTTAGGCCATCCACATTCCTCCTCTGTTGGGACACACCATTGACGGCCTCCACCACCTTCTGCCAAGCATCTTTACGCCTATGGGCAACTCCTTTGCCCTTCTCTTGTCCAAAGAGGGCATTATGGTTCTCCAGGACAGCCTGGACTAGAGCAAGGTTTTCTGCAAAACTGAAATTCGGACACCTCATACGCTCCTCGTCCTGGGCTGCCTGGCTCCCTCCCTGGGATGTCCCTGGTGTGGGTTCCTCCCTATCCTCTCCCTCCTCCCCCCTTCTATCCCCATGTGCACCCTCTATCCCTCTTCTAAGTGTGCCTGACCTTGGGGCAACCCCACTCCCATCCTCCCTTCTGGCTCTCCCTCTCCCCACTCCGCTCACTCCCTGACGGGGACCCTGCTGCTCCTCCTGTCCATAATCCTCTCCCTGCGACTCCCCTTCCCTCCTCCCCCCAGCCCTAGCTCTCCCTGACATCCTCACACTACACACACTCACACACTCCCACTCACTCCCACTTCAATCACACACAATCACAACCAGACACTCAGCCTTTCAAACTGTAAAAGATAAATAAAAAGTGTAGGGTGTTATCAAAAAAAAGTGTTGTGTATTTTGTATATGTGTGTATGCAAAATGTGTGCAATATGAAAAAAAGTGTAAGTAAATGTACTGGCTTAACAATCCAACAATCCGACCTAACTAACTTAATGAAATGCTCCTTTCTCACTACTCTTACCACTAATCTCTCTACTCACTGTAGTGTGCTGTAGCTCCAAGAACCAACCAAACACACTAAAGAAATGGCGGCTGCGCAGGTGTTTAAGTATGATTTTTTAATCTCGTCATTACGTGGCGCATCTCTTAGAACTGGCGTTATTTTTTACGAGTCGTAGGCTAATTTGCATAAAACTACACTTTATTGAGACTTTACGTGAACAAAATACAGGCGCAAGTACTTGCGACGACTAAAAGGTGTATTTGCGCACATTTTGCCTGCTCGTCGGTTTTTCTGACTTACGCCAGTTTAGCATCTGACGGCGCTGAATATTGGATAGCTCGAGTTGCGAGCTGAAACTGCGGGCGACGCGGGTTACCTCGCTTGCGCCGAAAACTACGATCTATATCGGATCGCGCCCGTTACCTGTAAAATAAATATTAATCCTAAAATAGCTATAATATCATTATAATTTATATTGTAGCTATATTAGGATTTATTTTACAGGTAAGTATTGAGCTTTAAATAGGAATAATTTATTTAATAAGAGTTAATTAATTTCGTTAGATTTAAATTATATTTAAGTTAAGGGGGTGTTAGTGTTAGGGTTAGACTTAGCTTTAGGGGTTAATACATTTATTAGAATAGCGGTGAGCTCCAGTCGGCAGATTAGGGGTTAATAATTGAAGTTAGGTGTCGGCGATGTTAGGGAGGGCAGATTAGGGGTTAATACTATTTATTATAGGGTTAGTGAGGCGGATTAGGGGTTAATAACTTTATTATAGTAGCGGTGCGATCCGCTCGGCAGATTAGGGGTTAATAAGTGTAGGCAGGTGGAGGCAACGTTGAGGGGGGCAGATTAGGGGTTAATAAATATAATATAGGGGTCGGTGGTGTTAGGGGCAGCAGATTAGGGGTACATAAGGATAACTTAAGTAGCAGCGCTTTGCGGTCGACAGATTAGGGGTTAATTATTGTAGGTAGCTGGCTGCGACGTTGTGGGGGGCAGGTTAGGGGTTAATAAATATAATATAGGGGTCGGCGGTGTTAGGGGCAGCAGATTAGGGGTACATAAGGATAACGTAGTTGGCGGTCGGCAGATTAGGGGTTAAAAAAATTTAATCGAGAGGCGGCGATGTGGGGGGGCCTCGGTTTAGGGGTACATAGGTAGTTTATGGGTGTTAGTGTACTTTAGAGTACAGTAGTTAAGAGCTTTATGAACCGAATTTAGCCCAGAAAGCTCTTAACTACTGACTTTTTTCTGCGGCTGGAGTTTTGTCGTTAGATTTCTAACGCTCACTTCAGACACGACTCTAAATACCGGAGTTAGAAAGATCCCATTGAAAAGATAGGATACGCAATTTACGTAAGGGGATCTGCGGTATGGAAAAGTCGCGGTTGAAAAGTGAGCGTTAGACCCTTTTTTGAGTGACTCCAAATACCAGAGGTAGCCTAAAACCAGCGTTAGGAGCCTCTAACGCTGTTTTTCACGGCTACCGCCAAACTCCAAATCTAGGCCAGAGGATTTATTTTTATTTTACAGGCACGTTTGTATTTATTTTAACTAGGAAGAATAGTTATTAAATAGTTATTAACTATTTAATAACTACCTAGCTAAAATAAATACAAATTTACCTGTAAAATAAAATCTAATCTAAGTTACACTAACACCTAACACTACACTATAATTAAATAATTAACTAAATTAAATACAATTACCTAAATTAAATTAAAGTCTAAATTAAAATCTAAAGTACAAAAACCCCCCACTAAATTACAGAAAATAATAAACAAATTACAGAAATTTAAACTAATTACACCTAATCTAATAGCCCTATTAAAACAAAAAAAGCCCCCCCAAAATAAAAAAAAAAACAATAGCCCTTAAATGGGCCTTTGAGGGGCATTGCCCCAAAGTAATCAGCTCTTTTACCTGTAATACTATCTAAAGAAACCTAAGCTCCCCATTGCCCTAAAAAAGGGCATTTGGGGGGAGGAGCCACCTATGAGCCTGAGTGGTCGCACATTGCAGCAGCTCCTACTATTTACAACATAAAAGTCAAATCTTGCGACTGTTCAGGCCTATATATCTCACCAATATTGTGATGGTGAAAGCTTCATTGTTCCAAGAGTTAAATGCTAAAAGCGGAAGATTGCTCTGTGCCTAGGGTTCTGCTACCTTGCTGCTTAGACTGACCAGAGATCTTGAGACCGGCCATGTTTTTCTCCACGTGGAGATCAAAGTGAGGGGAGAAATCAACTATCTGGTGCCTTATTAATTGCCGGGGCAGGTATTACAGTAAACCCTTAACATGGATATGGCAGTACATTTAATCGCGGAGATCAGCAATCTCCTAGCTGGATACCAAGCCGCATTTGAAGACTCGCTCAACCGAGCGCTCCACACTACTGGCGTAGCAAGCAGCAGGGATAGCTCAGATGCGGAGGCCGAGAAACCTGAGAAACCAAGCCACATTACCCAGCTCGCTATGCGTAGCGCAACGGCTCAGACACGCATTGATGCTAGGATTGAATCCCTAAATATGAAGCAAACGATGGTTCGCCCTGAGAAAACGGCTGTGCCATATGCCTGGGAACAGCAACAACAACCAATATTGCAGGGGTCTCACCACGATAAGATTTGTCAGAGGGACATTACTCTAGAACTGAACATTTCGGTCCA
The DNA here is from genome assembly GCF_027579735.1 of Bombina bombina. Lineage (NCBI taxonomy): Eukaryota > Metazoa > Chordata > Amphibia > Anura > Bombinatoridae > Bombina > Bombina bombina. The sequence goes on along the minus strand of NC_069503.1, from coordinate 1,024,590,655 downwards.
CCTCTCTGGTATGGGAACATATCTCCCGGTTTTGAAATATGCTGCAGACATGGCGGAATCGCTCAGAAAGACTCACTCTCATGGGGCTGTAAGTCGGAACCTGCAGGCCCGAGCACAATTTACTATAAGCACTGCTGGCTATTTTGAGGGACTACTATCGATGGGTACAAAGATAACGAACCTCAGAGGCATTGGTTAAAGGGCCAGCTTTGCATTCCACCGAGTCTACTACATTTTTAGCGGACTTTTGAGTGGCATTGGCTGTGGTGGAGGCTTGTTTAACTATTTCTGGTCTGTGTGGTCAATTTATGATGGACATCTATGTTTGCATAAACCGTTTCTGTTAAGGCCAATATTATATAGTTTTATCTCCCTGTTTGGTTATTGGGTGCAACTGAGTACTTCTTGAAATCTACTCCTACTGTCAACCTAGTATGATATTACCCCAGTCTTAGGAAATCTATATAAAGACTCTGTGTTCTGAATTAATATGTTTAACTATATATGATTATGCGGCTCTAGATCTCTATAAATGTTGCCTATGTGCTAATAGAGCACGGACAGACTTATATTGCATGCACTGAGGATGTTTTTGTGTTATTTGGTTGCACCCCTTGGGGCTATAGGCCTGTTCGGTTGAGAATTTTTCTTCTGTATCTCCATGATTTTTGTGATTCTATGCATATGCTGTTTTAGATATATAATGTTGATCATAATAGTTTGCACATGAAGTTCAGGTACTATATTGCTTGCAGTCAGATACTATCATGTCAGGGTGCTATTCTGATAATTTGACTCCTATATTCCACACAAACTTCTGCCTCTTAATGCTCATTACTCTACATATATAAGCCCCTTATTGCTTATTTGCACCTACCATGTTATAAAAATATATTTTACACACCTCATCACATAATAATTCTAGGTCTGCAGTTTATATATATGTGGCATCCCACTGCCAGCAGCCGGGGCGACGGGATGCCTATATGTCACAAATATATAGATCCATAGTAAAATTTTGGACATAGTTTTCCACCAGAATGCAATTTAATGCACTTGAGTAATGTTTATATGGTGCTTTATGGTAGAGCCCTAGCCATGTTTCCAACATTCCATTGATAACTGTTGTATAACTATGGCAAACGCATAAGATCTTAATATTAACATTAATTTTATTTGACCATACATACAGAAGTGCTGGAACCATATCTATTATGCGCATACTACTATTACACCTGGATACCCTGTTTACAGATGTAGGCTGGTCCTGCGTTAGCATCTAGTTGCATATTTTCTTACCCACATGATTAATACTGGTGCTGCATAACCCTCGTAACCTGTGTCAGCTCAGACTCCTGGATCTCAGTGAGCAGAATTTAACCTTAGCCCATGCCCACCCAGTCCCTCGCATAGATATAATACTTCGCTCTATCGCAGTTTGTTTGCTTACCTAATTTGCTTAAATTCCCACCTCCTCCCCCCATACTCTTCTATAATGTACCTCTTCTAAGAGGGCTCACTATGCGGTTCTTCTAGCTTGTACCGCAACTTAATTATTCTCTTTTTTCTTTATAGCCAAACTGTCTTCAATGGCAGTTAAAAGGGATTAAATCTGGGTTTGTTTGCATGTTTTTCTCCTGTTATAATCCCCTACAGTTTGTTAATCTAAAAATTTAAAATCTGAGGTAAATAGAATTAGATCCATGAGAGGTCTTCTTTAGTGCAGGTAGCCTCCTATTGTGGCAAAAACATAACTTGGTTGTGGGTCCAAGAGTGGCCCTTTCAATGAGAAGAGGAGCTCAACTTATCGCTGGCATGACCGTATTGTGTTACTATAAAACAGTATTAACGATATTTTGCTTGTTATCTTATTGACTGATATTACTACTAACGTCTATATTCACTTCATATTTACTGTATGATGACCCTTGTATCATATTATTTGTGATAACACTTATGGAATGTTTTAATATCTTGTTGTATGCCAAACTTTACCTCAATAAAAAAAAAAAAAAAAAAAAAGGGCATTTGGATGGGCATTGCCCTTAAAAGGGCAGTTAGCTCTTTTGCCGCCCAAACCCTAATCTAAGAAATAAAACCTACCCAATACACCCTTAAAAAACCTAACACTAACTCCCTGAAGATCGACTTACCGGGAGACGTCTTCATCCAAGCCGGGGCGAAGTTGTCTTCCAGACGGGCAGAATTCTTCATCCAAGTTAAAAGGGATTAAATCTGGGTTTGTTTGCATGTTTTTCTCCTGTTATAATCCCCTACAGTTTGTTAATCTAAAAATTTAAAATCTGAGGTAAATAGAATTAGATCCATGAGAGGTCTTCTTTAGTGCAGGTAGCCTCCTATTGTGGCAAAAACATAACTTGGTTGTGGGTCCAAGAGTGGCCCTTTCAATGAGAAGAGGAGCTCAACTTATCGCTGGCATGACCGTATTGTGTTACTATAAAACAGTATTAACGATATTTTGCTTGTTATCTTATTGACTGATATTACTACTAACGTCTATATTCACTTCATATTTACTGTATGATGACCCTTGTATCATATTATTTGTGATAACACTTATGGAATGTTTTAATATCTTGTTGTATGCCAAACTTTACCTCAATAAAAAAAAAAAAAAAAAAAAAGGGCATTTGGATGGGCATTGCCCTTAAAAGGGCAGTTAGCTCTTTTGCCGCCCAAACCCTAATCTAAGAAATAAAACCTACCCAATACACCCTTAAAAAACCTAACACTAACTCCCTGAAGATCGACTTACCGGGAGACGTCTTCATCCAAGCCGGGGCGAAGTTGTCTTCCAGACGGGCAGAATTCTTCATCCAAGCCAGGCAGAAGTGGTCCTCCAGATGGGCAGAAGTCTTCATCCAGACGGCATCTTCTATCTTCATCCATCCGGCGCAGAGCGGATCCATCTTCAAGACATCCAACGCGGAGCATACTCTTCTGGCGACGACTAAAACAGAAGGAATGTACCTTTAAGTGACGTCATCCAAGATGGCGTCCCTTAGATTCTGATTGGCTGATAGAATTCTATCAGCCAATCGGAATTAAGGTAGAAAAAAATCGTATTGGCTGATGCAATCGGCCAATAGGATTGAAGTTCAATCCTATTGGCTGATCCAATCAGCCTATAGGATTGAGCTTGCATTCTATTGGCTGTTCCAATCATAATCCTGGGTGACATCACTTAAAGGTACCTTCATTCTGTTTTAGTCATCGCCAGAAGAGGGTGCTCGGCGTTGGATGTCTTGAAGATGGACCCGCTCCGCGCCGGATGGATGAAGATAGAAGATGCCGTCTGGATGAAGACTTATGCCTGTCTGGAGGACCACTTCTGACTGGCTTTGATGAAGACTTCTGCCCATCTGGAGGACCACTTTGACTGGCTTGGATGAAGACGTTTCCCGGTAAGTCGATCTTCAGGGGGTTAGTGTTAGGTTTTTTTAAGGGTGTATTGAGTAGGTTTTATTTTTAGGTTAGGGACTTAGGGCGGCAAAAGAGCTAACTGCCCTTTTAAGGGCAATGCCCATCCAAATGCCCTTTTCAGGGCAATGGGGAGCTTAGTTTTTTTTAGATAGTATTTTATTTGGGGGTTTGGTTGTGTGGGTGGTGGTTTTTACTGTTGGGGGGGTTGTTTGTATTTTTTTTTTACAGGTAAAAGAGCTGATTACTTTGGGGCAATGCCCCGCAAAAGGCCCTTTTAAGGGCTATTGGTAGTTTAGGCTAGGTTTTTTTTTATTTTGGGGGGGCTTTTTTATTTTAATAGGGCTATTAGATTAGGTGTAATTAGTTTAAATATCTGTAATTTGTTTATTATTTTCTGTAATTTAGTGGGGATTTTTTTGAACTTTAGCTAATTTAATTTAATTTAGCTAATTGTATGTAATTTATTTAATTGTATTTAATTTAGTTAATCTATTTAATTATAGTGTAGTGTTAGGTGTTATTGTAACTTAGGTTAGGTTTTATTTTACAGGTAATTTTGTATTTATTTTAGCTAGGTAGTTATTAAATAGTTAATAACTATTTAATAACTATTCTACCTAGTTAAAATAAATACAAACTTGCCTGTAAAATAAAAATAAACCCTAAACTAGATACAATGTAACTATTAGTTTATTTTATTTTTAAATAGGAATAATTTAGTTAATGATAGGAATATTTATTTATATTTATTGTAATTATATTTAAGTTAGTGGGTGTTAGGTTTAGGGTAAGACTTAGGTTTAGGGGTTAATAACTTTAATATAGTGGCATCGACATTGGTGGCAGCAGATTAGGGGTTAATAAATGTAGGTAGGTTGCAGCGACATTGGGGGCGGCAGATTAGGGGTTAATAAATAGTATGTAGGTGTCAGCGATGTTGGGGGCAGCAGATTAGGGGTTTATATATATAATGCAGGTGGCGGCGGTGTCCTTAGCGGCAGATTAGGGGTTAATAATATAATGCAGGTGTCGGCGATGTCGGGGGCGGCAGATTAGGGGTTAATAAGTGTAAGATTAGGGATATTTAGACTCGGGGTTCATGTTAGGGTGTTAGGTGTTGACATACATTTTATTTCCCCATAGGAATCAATGGGGCTGCGTTAAGGAGCTTTACGCTGCTTTTTTACAGGTGTTCGATTTTTTTCAGCCGGCTCTCCCCGTTGATTCTTATGGGGAAATCGTGCACAAGCACGTTACACCAGCTCACCGCTGACTTAAGCAGCGCTGGTATTGGAGGTCGGTAATGAGCAAAATTTTGCTCAACGCTCACTTCTTGTCTTTTAATGACGGGTTTCTGAAAACTCGTAATGCCATCACTGCATATAAGTGAGCGGTGAGGGAAAACTGTTCATTAGCACCGCATAGCCTCTAATGCAAGACTCAAAATCTAGGTACTAGTTACTAACCTTCCTCTTTCCTGCCTCTCCCCCCTTCAATCCATCCTAATTGCCTCTACTAGGCTAATCCACCTTTCCCGTCACTCTGTATCTTCTGCACCTCTAAGCGAGTCCCTTCATTGGATCCCCATTCACAGCAGAATTAAATAAAAAATTCTCACCCTTACATACAAACCTCTCACCTACACAGCTACCCACTATCTATCCTCTCCATTCAATAAGTATACTCATGCCCACCCACTAAGATTCAACAATGACCTGCTCCTTGCATCTTCGACTATAACCTATTCCCATGCTAGACTGCAGGATTTCTGTTGTGCAGCCCCTACCCTCTGGGACTCTCTCCCTTGTGCTGTCAGGCTTTGCCCTAATCTTTATTCCTTTAAATGCTCCCTGAATACTTTTTTGTTTAGAGAAGTCTACCACCCAACTCAGTTATAAATTAATTCCACTTACCTAATATTTCCCTCATTTAACTCTGTATTAAAATTTTTTTCATTCTTGCAGTCCTCACCTCCTGTTTCTTAACCTCCTACCTTTCTAGATTGTAAGTTCCCATGGGAATAGTGCCCTCAATTCCCCCTGTATGTGTTTGTCAAAAACGTTCTGGTCTCTAACAAGTTTTATATAATTGTTTTATTTAAATTAATTAGACAGCGCCTCTAAATAATTTGCCGCTTCATAAATAAAGTATAATAATAATAATATTAAACTATTTCCAAATAGATCTTTTATTTTGTCTTTTAAAATAACTTTTTACTGTTCAAATTGCCACCTATATGGAAAATACAGTAGTATTCTGTATGGAAAAGTTATGTAAACAAGATGATGTGTGAGGACAGCCCCAAATAAGCAGAGTAAAAAGTAAAGATGTGAAAAAAATGTTTCTTAAGTTAACATCCTGGAAGGTCACTTTAAATTTTTATCACCATTTTGCTGAACATGATTTTCCACTGCAATACACACCCTAACACCTAAAGATCCAACTCTAAAAATGTATAAACACTATTAAAATATCCTATATATCTACATATACACACACACTATCTATCTATCTATCTAACAGTTAGATTACAAGTTTATGCTTCATAACGCTGCTTTTCCCTAACGCTGCTATTACAAGTCTTGCAGGTATAGGTGTACCGCACACCTTTTTGGCCGTTACGCAACGTCAGTATCGCACTTTTAAAAAAGTATTTTTTCAATGGGACTTCCATAGCGCCAGTATTACAAGTTTGCCTGGGAGGCCAAAAAGTGAGCGATACACCCTATAACCACAAGATCCGTACCACCATCTAAAGTCAGTAGTTATGAGTTTTACGTTACAAATCTGTAGCATAAAACTCATAACTAAACTGCTACAAAGTACACTAAACACCCATAAACTACCTATTAACCCCAAAACCGAGGCCCTCTCGCATCGCAAACACTAAAATAAAATTATTAACCCCTATTCCACCGCTCCCCGACATTGTCGCCACTATAATAAACCTATTAACCCCTAAACCGCTGCCCTCCCGCATCGCAAACACTACTTAAATATTATTAACCCCTAATCTGCCGTCCGCCACACCGCCACTATAATAAACCTCTTAACCCCTAAACCGCTGCCCTCCCACATCGCAAACACTACTTAAATATTATTAACCCCTAATCTGCCATCCGCTCACACCGCTGCTATAACAAACCTATTAACCACTTAACCACAAGCCCCCCACAACGAAATATACTAAATTAAACTATTAACAACTAAACCTCTGGCCTCCCACATCACTACATAAATATATTAACCCCTAAACCTAACCCTAACGTAACCCTAAGCATAAGTCTAACCCTAACCCTAACACCCCTAACTTAAATATAATTAAAATAAATCTAAATAAACCATACAATTATTACCTAAATAATTCCTATTTAAAACTAAATACATGCTTACCTGTAAAAAAAAACCTAAGCGAGCTACAATATTACTAATAGTTATATTGTAGCTATCTTAGGTTTTATTTTTATTTCACAGGTAAGTTTGTATTTATTTTAACTAGGTAGACTAGTTAGTAAATAGTTAAATAAAACCTAACCTTCCTTACAATAAAACCTAACATTACAATCAAATCAAATAAATTAATCAAATACAATTATCTAAATTACAAAAAAAAACCACTAAATTACACAAAATAAAAAACGATATTATATAAAAAAAGGCCTTTTGCGGGGCATTGCCCCAAAGATACCAGCTTTTTTACCTGGCAATAAAAATTACAAACACCCCCCCAACAGTAAACCCCACCACCCACCCAACCAAACCCCTAAAATAAAACTCTTATCTAAATAAATCTAAGCTAACCATTGCCCTGAAAAGGGCATTTGGATGGGCATTGCCCAAAGGGCATTTGGCTCTTTTACGGTGCCCAAACCCTAAGCTAAAAATAAAACCCACCCAATAAACCCTTAAAAAACACTAACCCTCGACGATCCACTTACAGTTTTCGAAGACCGGACATCCATCCTCATCCAGCCGGCGAAGTCCTCATCCAAGCGGGCAGAAGTCCTCATTGAAGCCGGCAGAAGTCTTCATCCAAGCGGGCAGAAGTCTTAATCCAAGCGAGCAGAAGTCTTCATCCAGATGGCATCTTCTATCTTCATCCATCCGGCGCAGAGCGGGTCCATCTTCAAGACATCCGGCGTGGAGCATCCTCTTCTTCCAATCGTCGCTGGAAAGTGACACTTTAAGTGACGTCATCCAAGATGGCATCCCTTACATTCCGATTGGCTGATAGAATTCTATCAGCCAATAGGAATTAAAGGGGAAAAAAATGAGCTTTAATCCTATTGGATATTCCCTTCAGCCAATAGAATGCAAACTCAATTATATTGGGTTATTAAACTTTCTCACTATTTGATTGGTTGGTGTTATTAAAACTGTTATATGTGCCATAAAGAAAAATATGAGTGTTTAGAAATGAGTAAATTACATTTTTATTTCTCCTTTGATTTATGTAAAACTATTTAAAATTAATTTTTGTTTTTACCTGTTGTCCTGAATAGCACTGGGAAATATGCTGGTCACATACAAATAATGATGATGAATATTTGTAATATCAGGATAATATGTATTAGTATAAAAATCCACTACACTACATAAACAAAAGAAATAAACATCTGTGGAAAAGGAGACACGGAAATAGAATATTTTGTGTAAATATATTATTTAACAACAACCATTTTAACAGTTGGATTTCATTTAAAATACTGTTATCTGTTATCAATTTTTCTCTTGTTTTTCTCTAAAAGGGTAATACATAATGATTGCCATTCCTTGAATGTTGTGTTTTATTGACGTGGGTAAAATTATTAGAAGACCCTAGGAAAAAAACTAATATTAAATGTAAGAGGCTGGGATTTATTTATATATTGTGCAAATGTTTGAAGTTAAACATGAGGATCTCATAGCAAAGATATAGGGGTCCATTTATCATTGTGCGGATGGACATTATCCGCTATAGCGAACCATGTCCGCCACACATCGATAAATGCCAACAACATACGCTGTCAGCATTTATGATTGCACCAGCAGTTCTTGTGAACTGCTGGTGCAATACCGCCCCCTGCAGATTCGCGGCCAATCAGCCGCTAGCAGGGCGTGTCAATCAACCTGATCGTATTAGATCGGGTTGATTTCTGTCCGTTGTCTCAGAGCAGGTGGACATGTTATGGAGCAGTGTTTGGTGCTTGATAAATACAGTAGACCCCATAGTCTGAGAAGGTATAGAGAAAAAGCACATTAGATTTAAACATACTATTGAAATATTTCAGCAAATTATGCTAATAATGAGCTTGACTACCTTAATGGGCAAGGTAGGAGACATGGGTGTTTTCTGTGTTAGGTGATACAGGGGTGTAGCTAAATGTTAAGGGACAGTGCATAGAGGGGCAATTTTCATCCTCACCATCAGCCCAAGCATAATGGTGGTTCAACTAAAAAGATTGTGGTGGTTTTGTAAAAGCATGAATCCCTGTAGAATTTCCACTTGTGTATGTATGTGTATGCAAACTTTATTTATTATTATTATTATTATTAGGTATTTGTAGAGCGCCAACAGATTCCGCAGCGCTGTAAACATAGTCGGTATACAGAATAGCTTTTGTAAGGATCAAGTGGGTAGAGGGCCCTGCCGAGAGTTTCACTGTTGTAGTCGGCTCTTATGAAGGCGATCTGCAAACAGCTGGGCTCGTAGGCTTACATTCTAAGGGGTTTAAGGGGAAAGCAATGGAGTTAGGTTAGTGTTGGTTGTAAGCATCCCTGAATAGTAGAATTTTTAGGAAGCACTTGAAGCTGTTAAAACTAGGGGAGAGTCTTGTGGAGCGAGGCAGGGAGTTTCACAAGATGGGGGCCAGTCTGGAGAAGTCCTATAAACGGGAATGTGAGGAAGTAACAAGAGAGGAGGAGAGGAGGAGATTCTGAGTAGTGATGTTGCGAACCTAAAAATTTGACTTCAATGGGCAGGTGAATTTTAAAACCCACAGGGACTCTTTCTGGCCACAATAGTGATGGAAAAGTTGTTTCAAGGGGACTAACACCTGGACTGTGGCATGCCGGAGGGGGATCCATGGCAAAACTCCCACAGAAAATTACATAGTTGATGCAGAGTCTGGTTTTAATCCATAAAGGGCATAAATCACCTAACATTCCTAAATTGTTTGGAATAACGTGCTTTAAAACATCAGGTATGACAAGATATGAGTGGTGGCGCTGGGCAAGTGGGCACAGTATACGCTGTGAGCCTGACACAAAAAAGCAGACTGATGTTTCACAGTCCAAAAAGTTTTTTTTTTTATATCTACACTTACACTACTATTAAACAAGATATGAGTGGTGGCACTGGGCAAGTGGGCACAGTATACGCTGTGAGCCTGACACAAAAAAGCAGACTGATGTTTCACAGTCCAATTTTTTTTTTTTAAATGTACACTTACACTACTATTAAACAAGATATGAGTGGTGGCACTGGGCAAGTGGGCACAGTATACGCTGTGAGCCTGACACAAAAAAGCAGACTGATGTTTCACAGTCAAAAAAGTTTTTGTTTTTTTTAAATGTACACTTACACTACTATTAAACAAAATATGAGTGGTGCCACTGGGCAAGTGGGCACAGTATACTCTGTGAGCCTGACACAAAAAAGCAGACTGATGTTTCACAGTCCAAAAAGTTTTTTTTTTTTTAAATGTACACTTACACTACTATTAAACAAGATATGAGTGTTGGCACTGGGCAAGTGGGCCCAGTATAAGCTGTGAGCCTGACACAAAAAAGCAGACTGATGTTTCACAGTACAAAAAGTTTTTTTTGTTTTTAAATGTACACTTACACTACTATTAAACAAGATATGAGTGGTGGCACTGGGCAAGTGGGCACAGTATACGCTGTGAGCCTGACACAAAAAAGCAGACTGATGTTTCACAGTCCAAAAAGTTTTTTGTTTTTAAATTTACACTACTGTTACACCAGATATGAGTGGTGGCACTGGCCAAGTGGGCCTGGCACACAAGCTGGCAGGCAGGCAACTGCAATTAGATTACACAAGCAGACTGATGTTTCACAGTCAAAAAAGTTTTTTGTTTGTTTTTAATTTACACTACTGTTACACCAGATATGAGTGGTGGCACTGGGCAAGTGGCTTGGCAGGCAGGCAACTGCAATTAGATTACACAGGGGAAAAAAAATGATGTTCTAGCCCTAAAAAGGGCTTTTTGGGGTGCTGTCCTTACAGCAGAGATCAGATGAGTCCTTCAGGACTGTAGTGGACACTGAATACACTAGCCTAGCTATCAATTTCCCTATTAAATCACCAGCAGCTACACTGTCCCTCCTCTCACTAAGAATGCAGCTTCCAAATGAATCTAAAATTGATGCTGTCCAGGAGGTAGGAGGGTCTGGGAGGGAGTGTCTGCTGCTGATTGGCTGTAATGTGTCTGCAGACTGTGAGATACAGCGTCAAAGTTTACTCAATGATGACGAATAGGGGGCAGATCGAACATTGCATATGTTCGCCCGCCGCAGCGAACACGAACATGCTATGCTCGCCGGGAAATATTCGCCGGCGAACTGTTCGCGACATCGCTAATCCTGAGCTGATCAAAGGGGACGGGAGGGAGAGAATCTGGAAACAAGTTCTGAAATGTAGGGGGGAGCAGTGCAGTTGAGAGCCTTGTATGTCAGAGTGAAGATTTTGTGTTTAATCCTAGAGGCAAGAAGAAGCCAGTGGAGGTATTGGCAGAGAGGTGCAGCAGATGAAGAGCGACGAGTAAGGAAGATGAGCCTGGCAGAGGCATTCATAATGGATTGTAAAGGAGCTATGCAGCAGCTAGGTAGACCAGAGAGGACGGAGTTGCAGTAATTGAGGCGGGAAAGGATGAGAGAGTGGATTAAAATCTTAGTTGTATCTTGTGTAAGGAAATGTCTAATTTTAGAGATGTTTTTAAGGTGGAAGCGGCAGGCTTTAGCCAAGGACTGAATGTGAGGAGTAAAGGAAAGATCTGAGTCAAGTGTGACCCCAATATATCGGGCATGCGGGGTAGGAGTAATGATGGAAATATCAACAGTTATAGAAATTTTGGAGGTGGATACATTGGAAAAAGGGGGAAAATAAGTAGTTCAGTTTTGGAGAGATTTAGCTTAAGGTAGTGAGAGGACATCCAAGATGAGATATTAGAAAGACAGTTAGTGACATGGGTAAGGAAGGAGGTAGGTCTGGTGCAGAGAGGTAGATTTGGGTTTCATCAGCGTACAAATGATATTGAAACCCATGGTACTTTATTAAGGAACCTAATGATAACGTGTAGATTGAAAAGAGAAGGGGACCGAGGACAGAGCCTTGAGGTACCCCAACAGAAAGTGGTAACGGGAAAAAAGAATCACCATTTTTTTAAAGAAAGTGGGAGTGTTATCCACACATCCGTATTTAATTTGTTTTTTATGCCAGTCTGCAGAATCTCCTGAGATTAGGTATGGTGTGCTTTGTTGTTAGTGATGAATAGCTGTATCTGCAAGAGAGAAAAGCAAAGGTAAGCTATTGCATAATGAGCTGTGTGTATATTCATAAGGGTCAATACCAATATGTTTTAGATCATGTGAATATGTGCGTGTGTACAAAGGGCAGCAAGCATTGCACAGCAATGTGTTACATTCTTGTGTAGTATGCAAAATGCACACACTAATTAGCTTCACACTGTATTTTGAACTGTTGAGATTACAATTTTTTAATTTTTCACCAGCCCACTCAATCTCTGAAGCTATAGATCAGTCAATTGGCTCCATTTATCAAGTTGTAATAGCCTGAAATGCTAGTTAAGTAGCAGTGGTTTTAAGACCGCTACAGTTTAACCTCTTTACCACCTAAAGTATAGCAGATTTCAGTCTTATGGATCTTATATAATTGGGATGGTTGACAGCCCCCACTCGTGCAAGATTGGCCGCACATGAGCAGGTGGTGGAATTGCACAATCAGCAGCTTGTGCAATGTTAAATATGGACAGCAGCTGCCTCCTTTGCTCATAGAGCAAATTACATTTCTGAAATTAAACCTTCCAAAGCTAGGTTACCCTACCCTAAGCTTTGTTTTCCAATACTTCTGCTGCCAGTGGTGAAATTAAATTTATTTAAAAGCCACCTCTAATAACGCTGCTACCTGTTGCTGCCTTCTTAGACACTGCTACTGTTGTTGTAGTAAAAGCCTCATTTAGTAATGCTGCTGCTCAGTGGCGTCACTAGGGTTGGTGTCACCCGGTGCGGTAAGTTATGGTGTCACCCCCCCCCCCAGAAAGCAGACACACACAAAAACACAGGCACACACACATACAAACACTCAGACACACTTAAAAACATACTCAGATGCACACACAAACACTCGGAAACACACTCAGACACACACACAAAAACACACACACAAAAACACTGAGACACACACACACACACACAAAAACTCAGACACACACGTACAAAATATGTAAACTGCACTGCATTCATTATAAAGCTCATGCCTAGAGCTGCTCCCTGGCTCAGCAGAGCATCAAATGAAAGATAAACAGAGCACTCTAAAATAAATCACTGAAGAAAAGGTTTAGGCGCGCAAACTATGAAAATTCTGCTCTCTGACTCTGTTCCAAGTCTGTCAGTGCACAGCCCCAGGACGCGTGCCTACCGCTTCTTATGGCCAATCACCTCTGCACTCTGCCCACCCCCAGACCCCCGCCCGCCCTCCTACCTGTTCAGTGTGCACTTAGTGTACCGTAACCATAAAGGTCTGGTGGGCATCATATGTGGCTCCTTCAATTTAGAGACATGCGGTCAGGTGCCAGGCATCCCCCTCACGATTTCCCAGTTCCCGTTTAGAGAGACAGCACAGCAGTGAGTGATTCCACTGCTCCACATGCCACTGAGCAGTGAGCACAGATATGCAGGCAGGTTTAGGCTAGCAGCGCAACTTTGCAAATTGCAAGCCCCATGGCATGCCCACAACATTCATAGAGAAATTGGGCAGGGGAGAAGCAAAGTACAAACAAGCAAAAGCAGCCTGGAAAACTATTTGTTGAAATTGCAGCACTGGCTCAAGGGGCAAAAAAATTGTGTGTCTACAACTTCCCCAGTCCCACCAATGTTCACAAATGCCAGCCCCTCTAATAAAATTTTTTTTTTTTTTTTTTTTTGGTGTCACCCCCTGGAGGGTGCGGCCCGCACCCCCCTAGTGACGCCACTGCTGCTTCTCCTTCTGCTCATGCTCTTTGGTTGCCATTTGCCTTAGGAAATAGCTAGCCATTGTGTCCACGGGAGTTGAGTTTTGACAAATCTCTTTGGTCACCTTCCTTAGAGGTATATTTTTGTGGTTTATTTTTTTCAAAATTATAGATGTCTGCTGCAGTACCACTGCTACTTAGGCATGTGCATTTGATTCATTACAAATGCAAATTTATTAACGAAACACAGATATTCATTTTGTTTTCATGAAATGTGTATCCGAATGAATAAACTGCTATATTTAAAGAAAATTAATTAAATCCTGATAAAATTTGTCAGTGTTCATTTGTTTCCTTTAAATCACCTAAGGGGTTAAAAATACTTACCTAAAGCTCTCTTAAGAGCCGTGCTAATCCTGATACTTCTTCACAGAGCCCTGGACCACGGTAATAGGAGGTTTAGAGCATGCAAATCATCCTATTAGTGTGGCCCTGGGCTCTGTGAAGAAAGGTCACAATTAGCATGGGTCCACAGTGCTCTACACTTACCTATAGCACACTGGGGAGCTGTGCTAATCCCGACCCTTATACATAGAGCATAGGGCCGTGCTAATAGGAGGTTTCATGCACTAAGTCCCCTATTAGTGTGCCTGTGGCTCTGTGAAGAAGTGTCAAGAGCTCTTAAGCATGCTATTGGTAAGAATATAATGCTACAGGTTAACTTGCTCACCTGTAGCAAAGGAACATTTACACCTTACTACCTGATCCTGTTCCCTCACAACTGCTACCCTTTCCCCTACTCTTACACCCATCCTCACATATATATTTAACCTCTTCCTTAAATCTGGTACATTTCCATCATCCCTTAAACATGCTCTAATAAGAACTATTCTTAAAAAGTCACTTGATCCAGCATCCCCTTGCAACTATAGTCAAAACTTTCTTCTTCCCCTTTACTCAAACTTCTTTAGTGGGTTGTTTATAAATGCTTATTGTGGTTTCTCCCGTCTAACCATCTTTTTGACCCTTTGAAACTAGCTTTCAACCCCAACATCGTACTGCTTACTGCCAAGTCTAAAGGTCACTACTCCATGTTTAGAACTCTCTGCAGCCTTTGACACTGTTGACCATCCATCGCTGTTCCAGACCCTTCAATCCATGGGTATTTGTAACACAACTCTACTGTGGCTCTCTTCCTACCTTTATAACAGTACCTCCAGTGTATCCTTTTCTGGCTTTTCCGCCTTCCCTCTATCCTTTTCTGTTGGGTTACCTCAAGGATCAGTTCTAGGTCCCATTCTTATCTCAGGCTCTTGAATTAAGTCCTGTGGGTTTCAGTACTATCTTTATGCTGATGATACACAAATCTACCTTTCAGCACCAGAATACAATACAATTCACCACTCCTAGAACTGCGCCTATCATATGGAACAAATTGCCTTGCTCAGTCAAACTTTCCTCTTATCTCAAAAACTGTGTGTTCCTTTAAAACATATCTGTTCAAGGATGCTTACACCTTACATTAAGATGTCTCTACTACTTATGTTTTCCTCTCCTTCCACTTCCCCTGCACTTCCCCTAGCATATAAGCTCATGAATCCGCCTGTCCTGTTGATCATTTTATGTAAAGATGGTTTACAGTGTATAGTGACTCAAGGACAGGTCCCTCTACCCTTTTGAATTATTAAATTTTCTTCCGATTGTTGTACCCCATAACTGTATACTTACTGTTACAGTGCAGCATAATATGTTGCCACTTTATATATAAATTATATTAATAATAATAAATGCCAAAGCCTTAGGATACAGCTAGTTGCTGTATCAGGGGAAGCCAAAAATCATGCCCTGATACAAGAATTTCATGTCTATGAATGACAAATGCCTCTGGGCACCAGCCTTTCCTCTTAATCATTGAGATAGTGGAGGAGTAGAGAGACCAGGCAGCAGCACAAGTCCTTTCCCAGTTTAATGTCAGCAGTCTCTACCCGCATTCTCTTCCTCCCCATTGCACCATCCTCTCAAATTGTCTTAGAGCAACCTGTGGTTAAATCAACCACTACCCATCTTGTGCTGGACCAAGAATCACACCTCTACTTACGGCATATGCCCCCAGACAATGGCTGTCTCTCTTAATCATCGGCCTAATCATTTGCTGCTTGACTTCCTTAGGATTTTGCTTCCTTCCTTACAATTCATTTTACTTAATTCAAAAGCCACATCCAATACTGCTGCTGTCTAATGCAGCTTCTTCCAGACTCTGCTGCTCCTAGACTATGTGCAGTGATATAAAAATGCATCCTCTAAACCTTTGCTGCTTGCTGCTGCTCCTCTTAGACTCTGCTGCTGTGCTGCTGCTTCTCCTAAATTGTATATTTAAATATCTTTTTCGAGCCAATACCATTGCTGTCTGATGTAGGTCCTCCTAGACTCCAGTGCTGCTGCTGTACAAAAAACCTCCTTCAGTGCAGCTTCTGATGCTCCTTCTGCTCCTGATCCATGGGTAAGATGTCCCTGCTCTTTTATCAATCCTTCAATTTTCTGCTTTACAACCATATACTTTGGTTTCCTGGAAGCTACTACTTTGCAGTTTATGGGAATTTTGCCACTTGATCACTGATCAATATCAAGCTACAACACAGTATCTGATTGTAATTGAACTTCCAACTTTCTTTTTTTGATTAAGGAAAGTATTATTGGCAAATTCTTCAACGTTGTTCCGGGTAGCTTCTATATTATTAATTTTATTCAGTGTAAGAGTAAGGCCAAGCAACCTCCAAAATTGCTGCTTCTTCTATACTGAGGGTGAGATTTTAAATATAATATACACTGGGGACCAAAAAAACGCTGTGTGCAGAGGAGGAAAGGGGAGTTGTGCTTTAAATGTAATGTTATTCTTTGAATTTTCTGTAATATAAAATTAGTTACAAGTTAAGAGTACATTTGCGCTTACACGAGCGGGATATGTGTGATTAACATGTACCAGTGCATGTACATGTGCACTGATATTACAAGTAAGGCACAATAAGAACACAAGCTGGTGTTCACATTCCTGGAAGCCAAGCACACACAGAAGAGTGCTTCCTTAGGCTACAATGGTTAGCCTCGTTTTCATGCCAGCAGCCACTACCAAACACCCCACGCAGTGCAGGGGGCATCTCACACAGTGTTGGGCAGCACTATCTCTAAGTATACATACACCAAACAACTTAATGCGTGGGATAGAGTGCAGTCTTTTCACCCTTATTCCATAAAATAAACAATATAATTGCCAGCACTATACATACAAGTTAATTTATTGTGATAGAACAATAAACTGTATAGAAATAATACACACAGTATTAATCAGTAAAAAGGGGGTCCCAAACTTTCACTCATCTACTCCTCATGAACATACAAAATGAGAAGAAAAAAAACAAAACAAAAACACTCCCAAGGCATCCCAAGCTTGAACCGTTATCATCAACCTGACAAAGTCATATAAAGACTCGCTTTGTGTAACTGTCCAGCATCACTTTCAGTCAAATCGACTTGAATGGTATACCAATATTTGCAGATGTTATCAAGTTTGAGTCTATGGGGTCAATTTATCCAGCTCCGTATGGAGCACCGTGTTTCCTTCAGGCTCATCAGAAACAGAAGTTATGAAGACTCCCTAACTTGTCCGCCTGCTCTGAGACGGCAGACAGAAATCAACCCAATCGAATACGATCGGGTTGATTGACAACCCCTGCTAGCCAATCTACCATAACCATATCTTCCAAAAATGACTATTCAAACTTGTTCATATCAGTAAAAATAGCAGCTTATCAGTGCCAGTACAGAGAGCCAAGTTCAATTTCTGATGATTATTCATGCTAGTATATAAGCATAGCGTTAATAACTCCCTTATAACCAAACTATTGCAGAGTGAAATAATTATCCAAATATACTCTAGGATACACAAGGTCTTGTATATACAACTCTAGGACCAAAGAATACTTGAGATTGCTTCTTATGGGACCACAGGATACTTGTGGTTACTTGTCAGTTGTAACTCGATCCAAATCTTTAGTGGCTCTTCATGACATCTCCATGTCAATGTACGTATGAACCTCCTATCTGGAATCCTGTGGGAACACTCATAAATAGCAATGGAGAACTGAAATTCAAAGCTTACATGGACGCTATTGGGATAATTATTTCACTCTGCTATGCTTACCTACTAGCATGAATAATCATCATAAATAGAACTAGGCTCTCTGAACTGGCACTGATACACTTGTATTTTTACTGATATGAACAAGTTTGAATAGGTGTTTTTTGAAGATATGGTTATGCTGATATAGGCCTCTATTTATAAAGCCATCAACCACACATACGCTGGAATTCCACAGAGTAATTGTGGAGATCTTGATTCCCCTTATTTATCAAACCCTAAAGACCGGCAAAAGTAGAATTTTGTGACGTAACATATGATCCGTCGTCTCAGTCCGACACAGATCGATGCTTACGTCACTACAGATGTTCCGAATGCAAATTCGGCACTATCTGACTACTTTTGCTAGTTATCAAATTTCTACCAGGTACGCTCGCCACTATTCCGGCCCAGCGTACCTGGTTTTAAATCTGCCGCCCTGAAGCCGGCGGGTGCCATGGGATTCAATGGGAGTCTGAAAGCAGCAAAGCTCATGTTCGCTGCTGCCCGATATCCCATTGATTCCTATGGAAGAATAAAAGTTATGTTTACACCTAACACCATAACATGTACCCCGAGTCTAAATACCCTTAATCTGCCCCCCCTACACCTCCGCCACCTACATTATACTTATTAACCCTTAATCTGCATCTCCACCATCGCCGCCACATACATTATACTTATTAGCCCCTAATCTGCCGTCCCCAATGTCGCCGCCACCTATATTATACTTATTAACCCCTAATCTGCCATCCCCAACGTCGTCGCCACTATATTAAATTTATTAACCCCTAAACCTAAGTCTAACCCTAACACCCCCTAATTGAAATATAATTTAATTAAATCTAAATAAAATTACTATCATTACCTAAATTATTCCTATTTAAACTAAATACTTACCTGTAAAATAAACCCTAAGCTAGCTACAATATAACTAATAGTTACATTGTATCTAGCTTAGGGTTTATTTTTATTTTGCAGGCAAGTTTGTATTTATTTTAACTAGGTAGAATAGTTACTAAATAGTTATTAACTATTTAATAACTACCTAGTTAAAATAAAGACAAATTTACCTGTAAAATAAAACCTAACCTAAGTTACAATAACATCTAACACTACACTATAATTAAATAAATTACCTAAATTAACAACAATTAACTCAATTATATACAATTATCTAAAGCAGAAAAAAAACAAAACACTAAATTACAGAAAATAAAAAACAAAATACAAGATATTTAAACTAATTACACCTAATCTAATAGAAGATAGAAGATGCCGTCTGGATGAAGACTTCTGCCCGTCTGGAGGACCACTTTGCCCGGCTTGGATGAAGACTTCTTCCTGATTCATTGAGGACTTCGGCCCAGTTGGATGAAGACTTCTGCCGCTTCCTTAAGGATGGATGTCCGGTCTTCAGAACAGTAAGTCGATCTTCAGGAGGTTAGTGAAAATGGACCCGCTCTGCGCCGGATGGATGAAGATAGAAGATGCCATCTGGATGAAGACTTCTGCTCGCTTGGATGAAGACTTCTGCCCGCTTGGATGAAGACGTCTGCCGGCTTCAATGAGGACTTCTGCCCGCTTGGATGAGGACTTCGCTGGCTGGATGAGGATGGATGTCCGGTCTTCGAAAACTGTAAGTGGATCGTCGAGGGTTATTGTTTTTTTAAGGGTGTATTGGGTGGGTTTTATTTTTAGGTTAGGGTTTGGGCCTGCAATAGAGCTAAATGCCCTTTTAAGGGCAATGCCCATCCAAATGCCGTTTTCAGGGCAATGGGGAGCTTAGGTTTTTTTAGTTAGGGTATAATTTGGGGGGTTGGTTGTGTGGGTGGTGGGTTTTACTGTTGGGGGGTTGTTTGTACTTTTTTTAAAAGGTAAAAGAGTTCATTTCTTTGGGGCAATGCCCTGCAAAAGGCCCTTTTAAGGGCTATTGGTAGTTTAGTTTAGGCTAGGGTTTTTTTATTTTGGGTGGGATTTTTTATTTTGATAGGGCTATTAGATTAGGTGTAATTAGTTTAAATATCTTGTAATTTGTTTTTTATTTTCTGTAATTTAGTGGGGGGTTTTGTGCTTTAGATAATTGTATATAATTTAGCTAATTGTTGTGAATTTAGGTAATTTATTTAATTATAGTGCAGTGTTAGGTGTTATTGTAACTTGGGTTAGGTTTTATTTTACAGGTAAATGTGTCTTTATTTTAACTAGGTAGTTATTAAATAGTTAATAACTATTTAGTAACTATTCTACCTAGTTAAAATAGATACAAACTTGCCTGTAAAATAAAAATAAACCCTAAGCTAGATACAATGTAACTATTAGTTATATTGTAGCTAGCTTAGGGTTTATTTTACAGGTAAGTATTTAGTTTTAAATAGGAATAATTTAGGCAATGATAATAATTTTATTTAGATTTATTTAAATTATATTTCAATTAGGGGGTGTTAGGGTTAGGGTCAGACTTAGGTTTAGGGGTTGATAAATTTAATATAGTAGGAATGGCAGATTAGGGGTTAATTAGTATAATCGAGGGGGCGGCGGTGTAGGGGATGGCAGATTAGGGTTTAATAACATAATGTAGGTGGCGGTGGGTACCGGGAGCGGCAGGATAGGGGTTAATAAGTTTATTAGAGTGGCAGTGGGCTCCGGGTTGCGCCGGGGTCTGTGAGCAGCGGGATAGGGGTAAAACAGTTAAGTATAGTGTGAGTGTTTAGTGACGGTATACCAATAAAGCTGGGAAAAAGCCGTATAGCAGCGAGATCGATGACTGTTAGTTAACAACAGTCCACTGCTCATCGCCTCGTACTTGATGCACGGTTTTTTGACAGCTTTTTTGGTAACTTTGTATTCAGGTCCTGGGCAGCGATGTTAGACGAGCGTATTGGTGCCGTTGAATGCAAGTAAGTTGACGGCTTGATAAGTAGGCCCCATAGACTAAAACTTGATAACATCTGCAATTATTGGTATACCATTCGAGTTTATTTCACTGAAAGTGATGCTGGACAGTTACGCCAAACAAGTCTTTATATGACTTTGTCAGGTTGATGATAATAGTTCACTCTTGGGATGCCTTTGGGAGTGTTTTTGTTTAAAAAAAATTTCTCTTTTTGTGTGTGCTTATGATTAATACTGTGTATTTTATTGTACAGTTTATTTTTCTATCACAATAAGTGAACTTGCATAATGCTGAGAATTATATTGTTTATTCCATAAATATATATGTACTGTATATAAGCATATACGTATATATTTATGGAGAAAACTCAGTCCCCAATTGACTACTATGTAAAGGCACTTTAACCTCTTATAGCGGCTTTGTTCAGTTATTATTTTAAAAAGTTAAAATGCTCAAATTTTTATTTCATGTTACTGTACTGTCATCTTTATTTTGGGGGAAATTGGAGCAACTGTTTATTTTTAACTAGAGGTCTGGATAAACGCTTTTAGCGCAAAGTGAAAATGCGAGCTTGCAGTCACATTAACCAGCAACTTGTAATGGCTGGATATTTATCGTCCACCCATAAGAAGCAAATTTGCCCCTTTATGGGCACCCGATAAGATATTGCTTCACTAATCTATCCCTATTTCTTCTGTTAGCATTTAAAGATAGGCTATTTAAAAACTTTTATGTTTCAATTAGGGCATGTCATTTTAAACTACTTGCCAATGTACTTTTACATTATATTTGCTTTGTTCTATTGGTAATATTTGTTGAAAGCTAAACCTAGGTAGGCTCATATGCTAATGTCTACGCCCTTGAAGGCCGGCTCTTATCTTGACAGGTTTTCACAGCTAGACAGAGCTAGTGCATGTGTGCCTTATAGATAACATTGTCCTCACTCCCGTGTATTTATTTATGAGTCTAAATGGCAAGTATGTCAAAAGAACTGAGAAAAGGGGGCAGTGTGAAGAGGCTTAGATACAAGGTAATTACAGAGGTAAAAAGTATATTAATATAACAGTGTTGGTTATGCAAAACTGGGGAATTGGTAATAAAGGGATTATCTATCTTTTTAAACAATAAAAGTTTGTGAGTAGACTGTCCCCTTAAGAAAGACAGCTATACCGCTGAAAAATTGGCCTTTGCGTGCAGAATGGAAAGGTAGACAGGTCTCCCGTATTACAAGTCGTGGCGATACGGCTGTAGCGCTAGTCTTTTAGCCTGTACCGCAACTCTCCATTCCACACTGAAAAAATGGCTCTTGAGTGTGGAATCTTCAGGTCTCTCATATTACAAGTTGTTCGGTCAGGCTATTACTCTAGCTTTATAGCCTATACTGCAACAATCCATTCCGCGATCAAAGATCAGTAGTTATGGATTTTGCGAAACAAAAACAAATGTGTATCAGTAGAAACTCCCACCATTGAATCTAATATGCGTTTTACAGTCTCACAGGTGGAGATGATGCATAGTTGTATTTTATTTTCTATTTCTACAAGTCCCAGTACTGGTGCTAACGTAGCTCATGTGGGGCTTCTGAAGGTATATAAAGGGCTCACTAGATCTGTTGGATAAGTGTATATAGTCAGAGTACAGTGCAAATTTAGAACATGTGGACTATATATATATATATATATATATATATATATATCAATAGGAACACCTATAATTGAATTTAATATGGTTGTGTAAAATCACAGCTAGAGAAGATGTATAGATTTACTTTGCTCCCTATCCCTACAAGTTACAATAATTATACTAATGTGGCTCACGGGGACACTTGCAAGTAAGCAAAGAGCTCACTGGAACAATCTGATAAAAGTATCTGTTATTTCAGAAAATTGTAACTGTACCCTAAAAATATTTATGTCCCCTATCATATAAGGTTTTTAATGTCAAATATATTCTATGATCATAGGCTTTACTCCCAAATGAAACATATGGGGGCCAAATTATCAAGCTCCGATTGGAACTTGATGCCCCTGTTTCTGCGCAAGCCTTCAGGCTTCACTAGAACTGCTTGTGCAATGAGAAATGCCGACAGCATATGCTGTCAGCATTTATCGATGTGAGGCGGACATGATACGCTACATCGTATCATGTCCATCCGCACTTTAATAAATCAGCCCCATGGTGTCTACCCACTCAGATATGCTGAAATATATGTCCAAACCCTCTACACTTACAGTCCCAGCCACATATATGTATGATATAATCTGTTAAACTTACCTTTATATTTTGGTCATTATATATTAGTCCCCTATAGATGCTAACTAATATTATTTTTGTCCAAATATACAAGCTGAATGTATATGTTGTGCTTAAAGGAATGTCACATGTTATAAGTGTCGCTGATAAAATCTCATAATTATATGTTTATATTTTATGCTCTTCTAAGGGTATATCTATAGCGACAAGCTCAGTTTGGGTGACTATTTTGAAGTTTTTTACTGAAGTCATGCTGTAGAAGATGCTGTTGTTAGGCTGTTTCAAAGGGGTACAGATACATTTTGACACAATAACATACAACATAGAGAGTTATGCCTTTATTTTAATTTCATGCATATGGAGACTTCATGTCCAGACACTTTGAAATGCATTTCAAGCATGTTTTGTTACATCATTTTATACTAAGGTCACAGCTGCTACCTCGATATCTTCTGATAAGCTCCTCTTTTTATTTTGCTCTCCATATATTCATTTTCTACAGAGGATAATTACTTTTGTACTTTTAAAAGTTGAGATTTGTTTATATATACTTTACAAGCTAGAAGTTTATGTCAGGTTTATAATTGATGTGTTTCATTAGCTCTTTAAAGGTCCAAATGTGGCCTTATATTAATAAATCCCTCCTGCTATTCCTCATGATAGAAATGCTGGAGGTCCAAAATTGGCCTCACTTATGTTATGGAGGTGGAAAACTGAGGATTAGAATTTGTTATTTTTTGTTAGATCTCACAGGTATTATTTAGACAGTAGGCTACATTATTATATTCAAATTTATTTTGCATTTACGGTACCTATTTGTTATATTGTTTCCATTCTCTTATTATGAAACATGTAATAATGAAACTTGTAACCTGATTCTATGCCTGTAAACCTTTTCTTTTTCCTCAATAAAAAAAAAGAAGTTGGGGGGGGCGGAGCCGGCTGCTGCCATGAGTGCAGCGTAAATCCGGAGCTCCGTGTTGTCAGCCCTAAAAAACTCTAAAAATCCCATAGTTATAACCGCACTATCGAAGATATATGCAGCCACAACAACTACCGATGTGACAGAGATGCCGGCTATGTCAAAATAAACAGATGTGAGGCAGAGACATAGCAGAACCTTCATCACGCATACAACACTATGTCCGGTCAGGAGCGGTAAACTTTAAAAAGTTGTACGCTACCTAAGATCTGAGGATAAAGCTTCCCTGCGGACTACAGGATCATACCTGCTGCCGAGAGCCGAGTTTCTATTCCCTCTACAACACGACCGCCATACAGATCTCACAGACTGCACCGGAAGAGACGCGGCCGCCATTGCTGTCACCCGCACAACCAATGTAAGTGCCGTGAGAGCCGCAAGCCCCGTAACTAAGATATGAGCTGGGGCATTTTCTACCCAACACTCACCTACCTCCCCCGATAATGAACTATACCTAGCTACCCGGGGAAATCCAAAGGGGTGGAGGAGAGCCTTAACCCAGACTTACCGCTCTGTAATACGTCTTCCCGGAACCACGCCAGCCACCATATTAGCCCTAAAGCACTATACTGATTAAGAGATAAGGGTCATAGATGTGAAGCAAGATTAAAAAACTGTTGATGAGACCAGGGGAGAGAGACTTTTGATTAAGGGGACAACAAACAACAAAACATCCACTTACTGCCCCTGAGCACGCCAAGAAATAACCACATAAAAAATCCTTAGTGAACTGTCACTGTAGGTATATAATTAGCAATTGGAAGGTGCTGCAGAAGTAAAGACACAGCTATCCCTGCTTTATCACATCAATTAGGGAAGAGAACAGCTCACTGAACCACTAAGTTGCTCTTACATCCAGCATCTCTGTAAGGCACTCTGAGAAATAATCTGATACCAGAGTTAGCATTATAACACCTCTCCCTGATTGACCACATAACACCCTACTAGGTGATTTCACTGAGCACCTGTGACAAAAGACAATACTCTGAGATCACCCTTGGAGCAGCTCTGCAGGACCAGTCCTCCCCTGAGACCAACCATAATGACATCCAGAAGACCCAAGCAAGATAAACCCCTAAAACCGTCAGCAATTAAAACGGCCACTATTGCTTCTTACATGCAAAACACTGACATTACAGAGGCAAAAGAAAAGAGACTTTCTACAGAACGTCAATCATCTCATCAAACTATCTCACAAGATGAAGATGCAACCCACGCTTCCAATATCCTCCAAAGCCTACCATCCAAGCAAGATATTGCGGATATTGTCCGCATGTGCATCAGAGAGGAATTGGCAGGTATGAAACAAGACATCCATACCATAGGACTACAAGTAGATTCTCTAGAAACCAACCAAGATGAGATAAAAGAGGACGTCCAGACTCTCACAGACCAAGTAGCCGCACACCAAGAAACTATCTCTTCGCTCCAGGAAAAACTGGAAGACTTGGAGAATAGAAGCCGTCGGAAAAACATAAGAATCAGAGGCGTTCCTGAAAGTGTTCTCCCCCGAGACTTCCCAGTATATCTTCAGTCTTTATTCCAACAAATAAAAGACTCTGCATGTACTACCGAAATCCAATGGGTGCGAGCCCACAGATCCCTCAGACCAAAGCCCCCGGATACTGCGCCCCCAAGGGACATTATTATTCGCTTTAAAAACTTTCTTGAAAAAGAAATGCTCCTGAATCAATCAAGAAAACTACAACCAATCAGATTCAGGGGCAATGTCCTTCAATTCTACCAAGACCTGGCTTCACAAACTCTACAGCGCAGAAAGGAGTTCAGCCCCTTAACAACACTCTTACGTAACAAGAAGATCCCATACAGATGGGGCTTTCCAACTCAGGTCTGGGTGCTTAGAAACAACACCAGATTGACATGCAGATCTCCCGAAGAATCAGACTCCTTCTGCAAATCACTTGGGATAGACCCCCCATCCGACTCCACTGTCCAACACATGCCTGGACCCTCAACTTCAAGAAATAACAGAGACAGATCTATATCGGAACAGATGGATGCTATTAAACGAAACCAGGGCCATAATCAAGCCCAATTTTCCCACCTGCATCCAGACTCACCACCCATTTCATCACAACATCACGAGGCCTACAGGGACTCAACTCATTGAACTTGAGAGTGATTCCATTTTTTCTAAACCTAAGGTTAAGATAAGTATGCCTCAGCTTCAGTGAGTGTTTACTACATTGATAGACTTTATGTTCTAGTTGGTCTTAGCTGGTCCCATGAGGTGTGTCTGTGATTGGCGGTGGCAGCCATGTAGCGCATGAAATTCGTGAGGGCGCTATTGACCTTCACACTCTATGAAAACCATAGATATGGGTGTGCGCATGGCGGTCGCTGCTAGAAACATATGCATATCATACTTCCGGCAAATAGAAAATGCACCCCCTTGATAGGCATAAAGCTTATGCATAGAGCAGAGTCAGATTAAATATAATGTCCTGCCCAAATGTTCTAACTGCCACTAAAGGGCACATGTCAGACATTGATAGTAAATTTTATACTGTGTAAGTCAAGCCGGGCAACACCAAGTTTAAGTGTGCTCCGCCAAAGGTAATATTACTTATCTCTCCGAGCTGCTAATGGCTTTGGACACCCCCAATCTAAGGGATAATAGCTTTTTTTCTTTAAACACATCCAAGGGGCTAGTCAACAGTTTTCCCCTTCATAAGCGCTCTCAGAAATGACCTATGTTAGGCAGAGAGCCTTTTTCCTGTTTATTCTGTTTGAAATGTTTTTTCTGTGTGTTTTGTTTGATGTGACATATTGTTACTTGATGTGCACCCAGTTTAATGTAATCCTATCACTTGTTGCAATACTCAAAAACAACAGTCTTATTCTCGAGCCTTGTACCAATACATGCCTTAACACTCAATTAATCCACAGCAATATACAATCCCCCACTACCATTAATGACCTCTAACACACCGCCTCAATTGACCCTACTGACTCAAAACGTCAAAGGCTTTAATTCACCAATAAAAAGATCGAAGGCCATGTCTGACTTATCAAAAAGACATATAGATATCCTCTTCCTCCAAGAAACGCATTTTAAATCACACCACATACCACAATACTTTGGGAAACACTTCACCACACACTTCCATAGCACAGGCCCGCAAAAGAAAAATGGAGTGAGCATCCTGATACATAAATCTGTCCCGTTTACCATGATCCAAAAGACAGCAGACAAAGAAGGTCGTTACCTGGGCCTGACAGGTCTATTGTATGGAAGACCTATAACACTCATAAATATATATGCCCCCAATACCCATCAACTACCCTTCTTCCGCAATTTGTTCACTAGGATAGTTGATCTGGCAAAAGGCCCGATCTTCTTATCAGGGGACTTCAACGTGCCGCTGCAACCCACTATTGATAGCACCAATGTGAACATACAAATTCCCAAAAAACTTTCCAAATTCATTTGGCAGGGAATGAGAGACATAAAACTCTATGACACTTGGAGATTCTTACACAAAGAGAAAAGAGACTACACCTTCTTCTCCCACCCCAACAAATCCTATAGCAGGCTAGATTACATCCTTACTAACCAAAGCGGTCTTTCCCACATAAACAAGTGCGAAATACTACCAACATTCTGGTCAGACCACTCGTCTGTCCAGCTCAAATTCACCTGGCCCAACACCCCCCATACCTCATACCAATGGAAACTAGACGATAGCCTTTTGGACCACCCAGATTTGGCTCCTAAGCTCGCCAAGTCTATAACAGAATATTTTACCATCAACTCTCGGTCGATAAAAAATAACTTTGCAATTTGGGAGGCACATAAATGTGTACTCCGTGGAGAGTTGATCAAGATAAAGGCCCACCACACAAAGACCCATCGCAAACTTTATCAAGACCTAACAACAAGATATGCACAGTTAGAGCACGCACATAAAAGATCTCCAGAAAACACCAATATTCTAACTGAGCTTCAGTCTATTCAAACAGAATTAGACAATTTTCTAGATCTAGAATACCAGCTCCAACGCAAAAAAACTAACAGTCTGTTTTATTTCGAACACAATAGATCAGGTAAACTTTTAGCCAGAGCGTTAAAGAAAAAGAGACTCAAATCACACATTTATGAAATACAAAATCCCAAAGGAAACCCATTTCAGACAACCCCTGACATCTTACAGGCCTTCCACGCATACTATACATCGTTATACAATCTCCAAAGTGACAGTCATACAACAGATCATTTTACTAAACTTAAAGAATATATCGCACAATTCCCGACGCCCACACTGACAGAAGACCAAAAAAATCTACTTGACAACCCAATTACCCCTCAAGAAGTCCAAACAGCTATCAAGTCCCTTAAAAATGGGAAAAGCCCAGGGCCTGATGGTTTCACAGCCAAATACTACAAAACCTTTTCAGATACATTGATACCTCACCTCACTACGATATTCAATGAAGTAACAGACAATAACCCCTTCCCATCTACAATGCTAGAGGCTCAGGTCGTGGTGCTTCCGAAACCAGGTAAACCTCCAAACACACCTATGAATTTCCGTCCCATTTCCCTCCTGAATTTTGATGTAAAATTGTTTGCAAAAATTATAGCTACCAGAATAAATTTTATCCTACCCTCAATCATACATATTAACCAAGCAGGCTTCACGCCCTCTAGAGAGGCCAGGGATAACACCACCAAAATACTAAACCTTATGGAATATGCCACCACCCAAAAGATACCATCAGCATTCTTGGCCATGGATGCAGAAAAGGCCTTTGATAGGCTAGATTGGTCTTTCCTAAAACAAACTTTGCACACATTTGGCTTCCCTCAACAAATTATTGGAAAAATATTTGCACTTTATAATAACCCTCGGGCTAAAATTAAACTTAACGATTCTATTTCTCCCCCTTTTAACATTAAAAATGGAACACGTCAGGGCTGCCCGCTCTCTCCACTTTTATTTATACTGGCGATGGAAGTACTTGCTTCCCACATCAGACACAATACTAACTTCCTTGGCATGGAGATCGGACCTAACACATATAAAATAACCCTTTATGCCGATGATATTTTTTTAACGCTGAAGGACCCTGAAACATCACTGCCCCCATTATTACGAACGCTACAAACGTACGGATCGTACTCCAACTTCAAAATAAATATCTCAAAATCCGAACTATTGACCATAAACCTACACCCTAATATAACAGAGAAAATACAACAAACTTACCACTTTTGCATACAACCTAAGGCAATAAAATACTTAGGGGTATTTATCTCACCGTCTATAGAAACCATAGTCTCCCTAAACTATAAAACCCTTATTTCAACAACCCAAACAACCCTCAACTCATGGAAATGTAAACCCCTCTCCTGGCTAGGGAAAATCAATGCGATCAAAATGATTATCCTGCCCAAAATCTTGTATTATTTACAAACTCTCCCAGTTCCCCTCCCTGATCGCCTATTGTTCTCCCTACAGAAACAAATAAACAGTTTTATATGGTCCCACAAAAGGCCTCGCATCGCTACTTCCACTCTATACCGCCCGAAGGAGTTAGGGGGGATTGGAACCCCAAATTTATTGCGCTACAGACAGGCAGTTTTCCTAACACGAATAGTTGACTGGTGTAAACATAACATGAATAAGGAATGGGTACAGCTAGAACAATCACTTTCGGACTGTCATTACTTGTGCGGGAACTGCTGGATCCCTAACGCCCAACGTAAACTATTTCATACAACCCCTAGACTAGTACACGAAACCTTTAAACAATGGGACAAAATACTTCGGAAATACCCCACAGTCTCCACCACATATTCCCCTTTGACCCCGACAAGCAAGAACACACCTTTTCCATTCTTGAAAAAAAACCCGGACCTAACCCAAACCACCCCTTTTTTACAAAGCTCTATCCCACATCATCTTCTATATAACAAAGAGGAAATTCAATCGCAACAGACCTTATGCGACATCCTCGGGGCCAACTTCCAAAACTGGTACACTTTCACACAACTGAAACACTACTTAACAACACACGCTTCCAGACTTCAATTTAAGAGGCAACTCTCTCAATTCGAGGCTATATGCTTTCATTCTCACCCACAGAAAGGAATCTTATCTTTAACATACCAAATATTATCACGAGTGTCCCACTCGACACCCCCTACATATGTAGCTAAATGGGAAAAAGACTTGGAGGTAGCCCTGGACCCATCAGATTGGAATATAATCTTTCACCAGATGACAAAAGCTTCATCATCCATTTCGATACTAGAAATGAATATCAAACTGCTAAGCAGATGGTACTACACACCAGTCCGTTTACACCACCTATTCCCCAACACGACCCCCATGTGTTGGAGGAACTGCGGAGAGCCAGCCACTTTTGCACATATCTGGTGGACATGCCCGACAGCATCATCCTTCTGGTACTCCCTCAGACCAGAGATTGAAAAAGCTATGGGTGCACCACTTCCGTTAACCCCGTGGGTTTTTCTTTTCAATAAATTTCCCAAAATTTCATGCAAACTAAAAAGATCCCTCCTTACAATTCTGGTCAATTCTGCTAAGAGACTAATCCCTCTTAATTGGAAAAGACCTGACCTGCCATCCCCCGCGGTCTGGAGGTCCAAGGTGACACACTATCTCCAACTGGAGAAATATCATTACACCAGCACTAGACGGGTAGAAGAATTCCATAACATATCATTTCTATGGGAAGAATACATCAACAGCCAACAGCAACCCATCCACTTGCCCAATCCTATTAATTAGTACACTATGAAACTAAAATCTAGCATAAAACATCCCTACGTTTAGAGCCGAAACATACTTACAACACAGAGCTACTTCATGACAGTCAGAACAGGGTCACGTACATTCCCACAAAGGTCACTTCCACCATAAACATATCTATTGTATAATATCACTCTTGAGTGTCGGCCAATTGGTACTGGTTGTCCAACCCATCAAAAATGCCCAACCTCGAGTCCTACTGATTATAAAGTTAATTGCCTAATTGTAACAAACAATCATCCATTGTAACAATTGATGTTAATGTAACAGTTTTTCTATTTGTTGTTTTTTCCTTTTCTTGTCTTTTTTCCAAATGCTTTTCTATGTATATTTTGGAATTATCTCAATAAAAATTTAAAAAAAAAAAAAAAAAAAAAAAAAAAAGAAGTTGTTTTTGAAAAACTGAGGTCATAATCAAACTGCATAACTTTAAAATATGCATAGTATAGTAAAACCAGCACACATTTTATTTGTACAGGTACATTTTGTTAATTTTTTTCACCTGCAGTTTAGTATGAGTGGGTTTTTGTACACTGAATCCTGATAACAATCAGAAACCTGATTTATTTAAGAATATTTGCAGGCAATGTAAAATGTAAGTTTAGTGAGTAATAGTTTGTAATATATCAAGTTCAGCATTAAAATACGGAATTTTCTTTCTTTTTTACTATAATACGGCTAGATTACGAGTCTTGCGTTATGAGTAAAAAAGCTGCTTTTTTTAATACCGCTGGTATTACGAGTCTTGCAGATTTAGGGGCACCGCACACTTTTTTGGCCTTACCGCAAATCAACTTACGCAAGTTGCGTATAGTCTTTTTTTCTATGGGACTTCCATAGCGCCGTTATTACGAGCTTGTCCTGGGAGGCCAAAAAGTGAGCGGTACACCCTTTCCCGTCAAGATTCGTAACGCATTCTAAAGTCAGTAGTTATGAGTTTTACACTACAACGCTGTAGCATAAAACTCATAACTAAAGTGCTAAAAAGTACACTAACACCCATAAACTACCTATTAACCCTTAAACTGAGGCCCTCCCGCATCGCAAACACTATAATAAAATTATTAACCCCTAATCTCCCGCTCCCGACATCGCTGCCACTATAATAAACATATTAACCCCTAAACCGCAGTACTCCCGCCTCAAAAACATTAGTTAAATATTATTAAACCCTAATCTGCCGCACCCAACGTCACCGCCACTATACTATATTTATTAACCCCTAAACCTAAG
Source organism: Bombina bombina (assembly GCF_027579735.1). Lineage (NCBI taxonomy): Eukaryota > Metazoa > Chordata > Amphibia > Anura > Bombinatoridae > Bombina > Bombina bombina. The sequence continues at coordinate 1,024,558,683 of NC_069503.1, read as the reverse complement.
TCTAACCCTAACACCCCCTAACTTAAATATAATTAAAATAAATCCAAATCAAACCTGCTATTAATAACTAAATAATTCCTATTTAAAACTAAATACTTACCTATAAAATAAACCCTAAGCTAGCTACAATATAACTAATAGTTACATTATAGCTAGCTTAGGGAAATCCGAATCAAACCTTATATTAATAACTAAATAATTCCTATTTAAAACTAAATACTTACCTACAAAATAAACCATAAGCTAGCTACAATAGAACTAATAGTTACATTGTAGCTAGCTTAGGGTTTATTTTTATTTTACAGGCAAGTTTGTATTTATTTTAATTAGGCAAAATAGTTACTAAATAGTTATTAACTATTACTAACTACCTAGCTAAAGTAAACACATTTACCTGTAAAATAAAACCTAACCTAAGTTACACTAACACCTAACACTACACTAAAATTAAATAAATTACCTAAATTAAATAGAATTAAATAAATTAAATACAATTACCTAAATTACAAAAAAACAAAACACTAAATTACACAAAATAAAAAACAAATTACAAGATATTTAAACTAATTACACCTAATCTAATAGCCCTATCAAAATAAAAAAAAAAACCCTAGCCTAAATTAAACTACCAATAGCCCTTAAAATGGCCTTTTGTGGGGCATTGCCCTAAATAAATCAGCTCTTTTACCTGAAAAAAAAATACAAACAATCCCCCCAGCAGTAAAACCCACCACCCACACAACCAACCCCCCAAATAAAACCCTAACTAAAAAAACCTAAGCTCCCCATTGCCCTGAAAAGGGCATTTGAATGGGCATTGCCCTTAAAAGGGCATTTAGCTCTATTGCAGCTCACAGCCCTAACCTAAAAATAAAACCCACCCAATAAACCCTTAAAAAAACCTAACAATAACCCCTGAAGACCCACTTATAGTTTTGAAGATCCGACATCCATCCTCAATGAAGCCGGGAGAAGTACTCATCAAAGCGGCAAGAAGTCCTCAATGAAGCTGGGAGAAGTCTTCATCCAAGCCGGGAGAAGTGGTTCTCCAGACGGGCAGAAGTCTACATCCAGACGGCATCTTCTATCTTCATCCATCTGGCACGCAGCGGCTCCATCTTCAAGACATCCAGCGTGGAGCATTCTCTTCCAACGAAGTCTTCTTCCAGAATGAATATCTCTTTAAGGACATCATCCAAGATGGTTTCCCTTTGATTCCGATTGGCTGATAGAATTCTATCAGCCAATCGGAATTAAGGTTGAAAAAATCCTATAGATTGAACTTCAATCCTATTGGCTGATCCAATCAGCCAATAGGATTGAGCTGGCATTATATTGGCTGAATGGAACAGCCAATAGAATGCAAGCTCAATCTTATTGGCTGATTGGATCAGCCAATAGGATTGAAGTGCAATTTTTTCAACCTTAATTCCGATAGGCTTATAGAATTCTATCAGCCAATCGGAATCTAAGGGACGGCATCTAGGATGACGTCACTTAAAGAGATATTCATTCTGGAAGAAGACTTTGTTGGAAGAGGATGCTCCGTGCCGGATGTTTTGAAGATAGAGCCGCTCCGCGCTGGAAGGATAAAGATAGAATATGCCGTCTGGATGAAGACTTCTTCCCGTCTGGAGGACCACTTCTCCCGGCTTGGATGAAGCCGCTTTGATGAGGAGTTGACTTCTCCTGGCTTTATTGAGGATGGATGTCAAATCTTCAAAACTGTAAGTGGATCTTCAGAGGTTAGTTTTAGGGTTTTTAAGGGTTTATTGGGTGGGTTTTATTTTTAGGTTAGTGCTTTGGGCCGCAATAGAGCTAAATGCCCTTTTAAGGGCAATGCTCATCCAAATGCCCTTTTCAGGGCAATGGGGAGCTTAAGTTTTTTTAGTTAGGGTTTTATTTGGGGGGTTGGTTGTGTGGGTGGTGGGTTTCACTGTTGGGGGATTGTTCGTAATTTTTTTTCAGGTAAAAGAGCTGATTTCTTTGGAGCAATGCCCCGCAAAAGGCCCTTTTAAGGGCTATTGGTAGTTTAGGCTAGGTTTTTTTTATTTTGGGGGGCTTTTTTATTTTGATAAGGCTATTAGATTAGGTTTAATTAGTTAAAATATCTTGTCATTTGTTTTTTTATTTTGTGTAATTTAGTGTTGTTTTTTTGTAATTTAGGTAATTGTATTTAATTTATTTAATTGTATTTAATTTAGGTAATTTATTTAATTGTAGTGTAGTGTTAGGTGTTAGTGTAACTTAGGTTAGGTTTTATGTTACAGGTAAATTTGTATTTATTTAAGCTAGGTAGTTAGTAAATAGTTAATAACTATTTAGTAACTATTCTACCTAGTTAAAATAAATACAAACTTGCCTGTAAAATAAAAATAAACCCTAAGCTAGCTACAATGTAACTATTAGTTATATTGTAGCTATTTTAAGATTTATTTTACAGGTAAGTATTTATTTTTAAATAGGAATTATTTAGTTATTAATAGTAGGTTTGATTTAGATTTATTTTAATTATATTTAGGTTAGGGGGTGTTAGGGTTAGGGTTAGTCTTAGATTTAGGAGTTAATAAATTTAGTATAGTGGCGGCGACATTGGGAGCGGCAGATTAGGGGTTAATACTATTTAACTAGTGTTTGCGAGGCGGAAGTGCGTGGGTTTAGGGGCTAATAATTTTATTATAGTGGCAGTGATGTCTGGAGCGGCAGATTAGGGGTTAATAAATATAATGTAGGTGTCGGCGATGTCGGGGGCGGCAGATTAGGGGTTAATAAGTATAAGATTAGAGGTGTTTAGACTTGGGTTCAAGTTAGAGTGTTAGGTGTAATCGATAGGTATCAATGGGGCTGCGTTACTGAGCTTTACGCTGCTTTATTGTAGGTGTTAGACTTTTTCTCAGCCGGCTCTCCCCATTGATGTCTATGGGGAAATTGTGCACAAGCACGTACAACCAGCTCACCGCTGACTTAAGCAGCGCTGGTATTGGAGTTTGGTATGGAGCTGAATTTTGTTCTATGCTCACTTCTTGCCTTTTAACGCAGGGTTTATAAAAACCTGTAATACCAGCGCTGTAGGAAAGTGAGCAGTGAGAATAACGTGCAAGTTAGTACCGCACCCCTCATACTGCAAAACTCGTAATCTAGCCGATAGTTTGTGTTTGGATCATATTAAACTATTCTACAAATAGTAAAAGGACAGTGCAAGAAATGCTGATCAGCCGAAAATTGTAAACAGAAATAAATTGCCTTTCTTTACTCTCTTTATAAATGTTGACATTAACACTCCAGGTACCTTTGGTGCTAAAACAAAACAAAACAAAAAAAAAACACAGAAAATTATAAACAAAAAAAGGAAATGAATGTTTATGTCCAATTCATACATACAGTATGCTAACAAGTTTTCTACATTCATTAGGCTGGTATGCAAATTTGTCTTACTCTGCTGCTTATTTCCAATTGATTTGGTGGCACAGGTGCTGGTTGGGTGGGCAGCAGGAGGGACTCTGTAAAGATACACCTACAAAAGTAAAAATAAACTACTAAGCTAATGAATTTAGACCTGTGGGATTGTTTGGGAGGATGACATAAAAAATAAAATGGAGATAAATAGATAGTGCAGTCAATTATTTCAAGTTAATGGTGAAGTATTTTAACCAAAGCATCTAAAATGGACATGAAACCAAAAAGATTTCTTCCATGATTCAGATAGAACATAGAATTTTAAGCAACTTTTCAATTTAATTCTATGATCTAATTGCTTCATTCTCTTGGTATTCTTTGTTGAATAAGCAGTAATACAATACTGTGAGCAAGCCGAAGGTATTGGATATGCCAATAATATGAGGCTTATATGTTCAGCCACCAATCAGCATCTTATGAGCCTACCTAGAATTTTTTTTTAATAAAGGATAACAAATCTCTGACTTATGATAGAACAAAAATTGGGATTCATGTCCTTTTAATGCTGCATGAAAGTGCTGCGAGTTGGCAATATATTTAAATGAAATCCGACGCGATGTTACGAATGCCAGCAAAATATTGAAAAGAGCCGACATTACTCTTTAAAGGAAGTATCGCAGAGAGGCGTTTTACTATACATTGCAATGGGTTGCGATGCTGGCGAAATATTCGCCAGGGCCAGCCCTAGCCATTGCAGGGTCCAAGGCAGGATGACAAAATGGGGCCCCCTTTCTCCCCGCCTCAACCCCGCCCAATCTTCGCACCAACCCCGCCCAATATACGCATCCAACCCCCCAATCTCTGCCCAATCTCCGCCTCCAACCCCGTCCAATCTCCGCCCCCACAGCTTTTAAAATTAAAAAAAAAATGGGAGAACAATCATTTAAGGTAATGCACAACATTATATATAAACAAAAACATATAAATCCACTAATGTGGAGCCCTATAACATTGTATATATTGCAATATACCATTAGTACTATTGGAACAACTGTTTATGTATATAATAAGGAATTATGCAGACACACACAGCCCCCCCCCCACACACACTACACTGCCCACACTCACACACATCCCCCCCTCACACACACACACACCACACACAGCCCACACACACAGACACTCCAGCCCACACACACACAGACAGCCCACACACACAGCCACACACACAGCCCACACACAGCCCCCCCCACACACACACAGCCCCCCCACACACACACAGACCAGACACACACACACAGCCCCACACACACAGCCCACACAAACACAGTCCACGCACACACACAGCCCACACACACACACAGCCCACACACACCCCACAGCCTACACTCCCCCACACACACACACAGCCCACACAGACACACACAGCCCACACACACCCCACAGCCCACACACCCCAAAGCCCATACACCCCCACACACACATAGCCCCCCCCCCCTACATATACATACATCTCCCACACACACACACACACACACAGCCCACACACGCAAACAGCTACACACACACAGAAGCAAAAGAAACCCTCTGTAAATGTGGTAAAGAATCTTTTTACACTTTTAGTTAATAGCCCCCATACACACAGGCAACATGGACAGCACACACACTACACACACTACACAGTACACAAGGGTAATGGGAATACTTGTAAACATTAAGATGTCAATGCTTTATTTAGAATACCAAGGTACAGCAGCTACCTGTTGTAATAAGGTTTGATTCATAGCCCCAGCCATTATAGAAAGCAACAGGGGAGAAACTACAGGGGGTGCAGAGGTCGCAATTGCGACTTGGCCCCCAAGGGGTGGGGGCCCAGCTTTAAAAAAAAAAAAAAAAATTTACAATAAAAAACGTTGACCTGCCACTGCCTGCACTGATATCATGTGAGTGTGACATGATGCTTCACTAGTGTCTCTGACTACAGGGGTTAGTGTTTCTGTATGTTTCTGTATATTATTGTTATGCATGTATGTGTGTATGTTTGAGGAACCAGAAAATTACAGACCTTGTTACTACAGCATGGGGGGGCGGGGGGTAAACAGTGTCAGTCTATACAGTACCACTATATACAGTACGGGGGGGGGCTGGACCATGTCACAGACTACTGTGGTCAGGGGCGGGTAGGGTCAGGCCAGCCATCTCCCCGGCAGATTACAGACTGTGTCACTGACTCACTATATACAGTACTGGTGGGTTAAACAGTGTCACTATATACAGTACGGGGGGGCTGGACCATGTCACAGACTACTGTGGTCACTTTATAAAGTACAGGGGCGGGTAGGGTCAGGCCAGCCATCTCACCGGCAGATTACAGACTGTGTCACTGACTCACTATATACAGTACTGGTGGGTTAAACAGTGTCACTATATACAGTAATAGGGGGTCAGACCATCTCACAGACTGTGGGCACAGGGTACCTCCTTTTGCATACATGTAATCTGATTCACATTTTTTTTCTGTGTTTAAATTATAATATATATATATATATATATATATATATATATCAAATTCACTTTATTTTGTGGGGGGTGGGGGGGGCCCTTCTTAGATTCTTGCACCTGGGCCCTGTGATTTCTAGTTACGCCTCTGGAAAGCAGTTAGGTAGTGTACATTGGCATGCCTTCTCATAAGTGTGCATTTTATATGCAACTGAAAACAAATCTGCATTACATTTAAACAAAAAGTACCTTAGTTACACCAAGTTACCATGAATGTAAAGTTTAACTTTGCAGTTACATTCTTTGCTGTAGTCATTAGACATTGATGTCCAATATTCACATAATCTTACAGATTTTAATACTATGAAATCCCAAAGCAAAATGTCTAGAAATGGGAAGCAACTGAAATGGTGTAAATTGCTTAAGCTTAGTTGCTAAGAAGCATTTAATGGCTGATATAACCACACTGAAAACAGACTACTCAAAGTTGTTTTTTTATTTCAAAAGCTATGATAGCTTCAATATCCATGTTATGGTGAATCAGAACACATGTAAAATACCTTACAATACTGTTATAGCACCACCACCCCTGCATTAAATGATGCCCCCAGAATCCCTGTAATAAATGGTGCCCCCTGCATTAAAATGATGGCCAGAGCCCCTGCAATAAAATGATGTCCCCAGGCCCCTGCACTAAAATGATGCCCCCAGGCCCCAGCCCCCTGCAATAAAATGATGCCCCCAGCCCTGCTGCAATAAAATGATGCTCTCAGCAATAAAATTATGCCCCAGCCCCCCTGCAATTAAATGATGCCCTGAGCCCCCTGCAATAAATTATGCCTCCCAGGAATAAAATGATGCCCCTAGCCCCCCTGCAATAAAATGATGCCCCCAGTACCCCTGCAATAAAATGATGCCCTGAGCCCCCTGCAATAAATGATACCCTCAGCAATAAAATGATGCCCCCAACACCCCTGCAATTTAAATGATGCTCCCAGCAATAGAATGATGCCCCCAGCACCCCTGCAATAAAATGATGCAGCCAGCCCCCCTGCAATAAAATGAGGCCCTGAGCTCCCCATGCAATAAATGATGTCCCCGGGCCCCTGCACTAAAATGATGCACTCAGGCCCCAGCCCCCTGCAATGAAATGATGCTCCCAGCAATTAAAATATGCCCCCAGCCTCTTTGCAATAAATGATGCCCACAGCAATAAAATGAAGCCCCCAGGCCAGCCCCCTGGCCCCTGTTTTTACTCATTGAACCCATCACCTATAATGAAACTATTTCAGTACCTAAATATTGTCCTTTGTATCTAAAGAGAAATAAGAAAAGCAGATCTGCTCTTTCTGCAGGTTAAGTCCATTTGAATGGCCACATTCTTAAGAATAAAGGGTCTTCCCCCACTCAGGCATAGTGAATATAACAAAAATTGTGGCCTGTTCAGCAATAAAATGAAGCTCCCAGGCCAGCCCCCTGCAAGAAAAGGATGCCCCCAGGTTCCAGCCCCCTGCAATAAAATGATGCCCCCAGCCTTGCTGCAACAAAATGATGCTCCCAGCAATTAAAATATGTCCCCAGCCCCCCTGCAATAAAATTATGCCCTGAGCCCCCCTGCAATAAATGATGCCCCCAGCAATAAAATGAAGCCCCCAGACTAGCTCCCCTGGCCCCTGCAATAAAATGATGTCCCCAGCCAGGCCCCTGCACTAAAATGATGCCCCCAGGCCCCAGCCCCCCTGCAATAAAATTATGCCCCCTGAAATAAAATGATGCCCTCAGCCCCCGCGCCCCCCCCTTGCAACAAAATTATGCCCCAGCAATAAAATGTTTCCCCCAGACAGCCCCCACTCCGTGACCCCCCCCCTGTGCCCTCCCCGACCCCTCGCAATTTTTTTTAATTAAATTTAAAAAAAAAAAATGATTTTTTTAAAAAAAAAACACAACCTGACTTATCTAAAGTTGGGCCCCCCTGTGGGACCATCACACTGTGGGACCATCACATGCATCACCACCGGTAGTTCCGTTTCCGCCCCTGCTGCTTACTGTTCATGGTTGCTTTGATGCTTGAAGCTTCTTTTGCTTCTCACATGCCGCCAAACCCGTTATGTGACGCCTCGTCACCACCCTCTCCGAGACGAGTCCTGAGTTCCCGGCGGGCTTTTTAAAAATAAATGGCGCCAAAAATAAATAAAATAAAATGGCAGCAAAACAGTTATTTTTAAAAAAGGTTTAAAATTCGCACAAGCGCGGGGCCCTAGGCGGCACGTGGCCCTAGGCAGTGCAGGGCCTGAGGCGGCTGCCTCGCTCACCTTGCCCTAAGGCCGGCCCTGAAGCACACAACCTAATAAATATACCTATGTACCCCTAAACCGACATAACCCACCAACGCAAGCTAACACCACACTACTTAACCTCTATAACGCCATTAGCTCATTGCATGAAACTTAGTAACTTATTAACCCCTATACCGCTTATAGCCCACCACAAAAAACATCCTAACCTGTTTACCCCTTTACTACCACTAGCCCACCGCAATAAACTTCCTAACCTATTAATCCCTATATCGCCACAAACTCCAACAAAAACACCCCCTAACCTATTAACCCCTATACCGCCACAACACCCAATGCAATCATCCCCTAACCAATTAAAAATAAAAAAAAACACCCCAAAATAAAAAACCATATACTAACACTTAAAGTTACTATAGCAATATCCCTTAAAAAGGCTTTTTGTAGGGCATTGCCCTAAGGTGACAGGTTAGCGCACATGAAGAATTGCTAACTTCAAAGCGTATTATTGAAATATTGCATATAAATATTAATAAAAATTATTATACATACCTTAAAAAATATGGATATATTCTATGGATTAATTAGAATATTTACAGTATGTATAATAATTTAAAATAATTTGTATTAATATATTTTTTAAATGTAATATTTCAATAACACGCATTCAATTTAGCAATACTTCGTGTGCGCCAACCCGACCATGGAGCTAAATATGTGGAGTGATATATAGGCGCATAAGGGAATGTAGTAGATGTCAAGTGGAACCCCAAGAGGACGTGTGCCTCCAATACAACAAGGTAGAACGCGATGGGAGAAGTGCACTAGAAATCGGATAGCCAAAATGGACTTTACCTAGATGAGAACTGGAAAACTTTGGCAGAACAACTAGTACCTACACTGATACGCAGGAGAATGGATCTCGTGAGAAGTCTCTGTTTGCCGAAACCCGGGATGGTGCAGCCGGCCTTCTGGTATGTAAAGGTGTTACAATGAGAGCTTGGAGTAGAGGAGCCCAGTTCCTAACAGTGCAGAGAGGATGAAGAGGCACCCGGCAACACGCTAGAAGCATTGAAAGGCAGATCACTGCAAAACACAGGAAACTTATCTGTTTAAGCCCCATGCTTTCTAGAAACCTCAGTAGAAAGAGCGTGTTTGACCTTTGGTGGTCCTTCCATAATCTGACTCAGACTTTTCTGTGTTCTGCACCTGGACTTGTTCAGCTACAAAAGAGTGTTGTTGGGTGATTATAGCGCTATTTCTAGTTATTTTAAACAGGGTATCTAGTTACCTATCTGTTTAAGATAACTATTAGTCCTGCATAATTGCTTTACAGATATGGCTTCACACTGACTGATAGTATGAGCTGTTATTTCCTTTTTATCAACTCTAACCTACAGTATGTTTTCCCATATTTATATCTGTTCCTAAATGCCTACAGTACATATGCTCAGACAGTAAATCACTTGCATGTAGATTAAATACTAGGCACGCTTCACTTTATTAAGTCTGATTGCTAGGGTTAGGTATCTTTCTGACAATAGGGACTTCACTGCTTTTCAATAGTTAAATATAGATCATATATTGTGCAATATTTCCAGAAATCACAACTCTGTTGTACTGTAGAATCATACATGGCAGTGATCTCTGTTCTTATATCAATTTACTATAGGGCCAACCTATAACTTAAAATGTTCAGCTAGGTGCTTACAGTACACTACTCTAAAAATATGCCCAAGCAAACTCTAATTAACTTGCCTATGTTGAAGATTATGGGTAGGAGATAATCATATCCTCCTAATATCCCCTAAAATCTCTAGTTTATCTACATAAGTGAGCCAGTGGCCTGATATCTCATATCTTGATTCATGTATAACTATATGCTCCATCTATGGGTGACAATTAACATAAATATGGTATCCACCAATTCGCCAATACAGACCTCATTGCTTAACCTGGTATTATAGTATTGTGACTTGCCCTATGGTCCACTTATCTTTGCAAGCATATATCAAACAGTTATCAGCTAATGTTTATGTCATGCATGTGCACCTAGATACATGGTTCTGTAGTTTCATATTACTACCTGGTGACACCTTGCTATACAACTATATTTCATATGTCGCTTAAGTAATTTTATAGTTTCTCCTCCTATTTAGTAGAATTATAAGTTCAATATATTGATCTATTTTTGCAGACCTTTATTCATATACTTATGATGATATGTTAATTAGAGACCATATATCCTACTAATACCAGAGGTCCAAGAGTGACCATCTATATCATTAGCTAGTTTATAAGTTACTTTTCATGGCCCAAGAGTGGTCGTCTATATCATTCAAGTTCCTCTTCATGTAATCTATGAATAGTAGGGTCCATGAGTGATTCTCTGAGAAATGAGAGGAGCCAATAATATTTAAAAAGGAGGTTCCAATTTATCATAATTAGTACTTTTATTGTTATTTTGATTACTGCTACTTTGTTTGACAAATATTAGAACAGTCATGCTACCATATTCTAATGCCTTCTAATCACAATTGATCCTATCTATCTATTCTCCAGTATTGTGAATGGTTTGATTATTGTTGTAAACTCAATAAAAATTATTGAAATAAAAAAATATATACATTTCTATATATATCTGATAATGTTAATGTAAAATACATATCTATATCTATATATCTATAGGAATAGATATACAGGTATAGGTACATATAGATATAATAAAAAGTGCATTGTTCTGTATGTGAAAAACATTGAAATGTGAACTATTAATAACTCCTGTCAGTTTAGTGCACAAGTATAGCCTAGGTATTAGATTTTTTTTCAGTTTGAGTTCTCCATTGACTTTTATGAAGAACAGAAGTTAACGCAGTTGCAATATTTGGTTACCAAGTGTCGGGTTTTGCTCGAGCACTAACTTTTAACTTGTAAGAGGAGCACAACCCAACACAAATCCTCCATCTAGTGAAGTTAACGAGCGAACAGAGTCGCAAATAGTGCTCCACTCGTAATCTATCCCTAAATTGGGCCAAACCACTGAAAATTTAAAATGATCATAGCTAGCTTATACTACCACTAAAATACAAAAAATAATCACATATATATATATATATATATATATATATATATATATATATATATATATATATATATATATATATATATATATATATATATATACAGTATATAGATATATATTTAAATAAATTTATATATAAATAATATATATATTTAAAAATCAAAAGATATTGCTAAACACCTTGGTGTTTAGCACAGTTGATCTAGAGCAGTGTCGGGTTAGTTCATGAGCGATAACTAATAGTTTTTTATATACTGCACTCCATGGAAGTCTATGGGGAAAAGAAGTTAGTGCGGTCATGATATCTGAAATCCCGAACATAAATCTTTCACTTGAGCGCTAACTTTTTACTTTCAACTTGTAATACGTGTGCAAATCTGGCCGGGTTAATTACTTGCTTTGAGCACAGTTAGTGAGTCCAAAATGTTCCAAACTTTATATACTAAAAAAAAAAAAAAAGATTCACAGCTCATTTTTCTGCATGCTTTAAGAATAAATAAGCAGTAAACATTAATTGCACAAATCGGTTGCCTGGGAGAATACTGAAGCTGCATTTTGACTGGACTTTAGTTATCTATATGTATCATTATGAAATGTAAAAAATGCACAAACATTTATCAAAAATCCAGATAGATGGGGCGGCGGTGCCGACACAGGAGCTGGATGGTTGCAAATCTCAGCAGCTCCGGCTATACTACTTAAAAAGTCAAGTTTGGTGACCATCCAGACTCTAATTCATGAACAATATTGCTTTACTAGGGGCTCAAGAGTTTTAAAAGCCCAGTATTACAAGGAAACAACGCTGAAGAGAGGGCTCTAACAATAGACCTCATGGAGACAACTTTCCTGATCTATGAAATGGCTGTGAGGAGTACACGGAATAAGGTGAAGTGCCTAACTACCTACTTGACCACTTACGGTGCTATTGTGGAGGGAAAGTGTGCCTGGGGAGCAGCTACCTTGATGGTGATGAACTTGGCAGCCAAGGTGTACCCCTGGATAGGGTCAGCGACATCCTACTGGAGCTAATGTTTGATGGCCTTCTGTGACACTGCTGGAGGAATTGTCTTCCCTGAACCATCGGATATTGGATGAACACTGCAGAGCTAAGTACTGCATCAACTATCTTAGACTTATTTCCCATTAACTACAATTGTTTATATTTCATGTTTCAGGTCTATTCATGCTCCCTAGGTTACTTCCCAACCCATTGCATTGAGATCTGGTTAACATAATAGGCTGGATTATACGAGACCAGGGGGTACTATGTTAATTGGATTGCTAATTTAAATGACCCTGAATTCAAGCTTATTATTTCATAAAATAAGAGAATAAGGAAGCTTTATTGCCAGCCATTCCCCCGACATCTGTGAAAATTGTGCTAATGTGCCTTTCTGTGTCCAAGTTTATATGCAGCTATAAGTACACCACAGCAATTTTAAGTATCCATGGGACTACAATTACTACTGTCATGGGGAGGGTGATGTGCTGTCTGTAGCCGGCATATCGTAGGTGCCTCTTATATGGAGATCTAAAGCTTTAATAAGTTCTAGATGGAGATTTCTTTACATGCAATGTATACTATACCCCTGTGTTTAAGATAGGGCATGCAATTTTAAACAGCTTTCCACTTTACTTTTACCATCAAATTTGCTTTGTTATTTTGTCATTCTTTGTTGAGAGTTAAACCTAGGTAGGTAAACTGATTTCTAATCTGTTGAAGGCCACCTATTATCTCAGTGCCTTTGGACAGTTTTTCCACAGTTAGAAAGTTCTAGTTAATGTGTGTCATGTGGATAACGTGCTCAATCCCATGGAATTATTTATGAGTCAGAACTGATTGGCTAAAATGCAAGTCTGTCAAAAGAACTGAGATAAGGGGCAGAGCCTTAACTACAAAAGTAATCACAGAGGTAAAAAGTGTATTAATATGTTTGTTATGCAAAACTGCGGATTGGGTAATAAATGGATTATTTATCTTTTTATACAATAAAAATGTTCATTTAGACTCTCTCTTTAACCATAGCATAAATGGGGATCACGTAAAATGGGGATAATTTAAGGTCCTTATTTCCCTACAACAGGTCATGAAAAAATGATTACATAATTTAATTACTTATACATAAAGGAATCTGTTGCACCTCACTCCTTCCCCAGAGGACAACCCTAAGAGTTCATAAAGGTCAGAAACTCTATGACAGAAACTATGGTAGCTGCCCATATGCTGTTAAATCGGTTGGGTCATTGTGACCAACGGTCAGGTACTACTATTATTTTGTAGCAGGTACATATCACTGTGTTTCTAAATAATAACAGTTCAAGGGATTAATTCCAATCTTTCCTGTTTATCTGTTATTTTACAGCTCCCAGTAAGTATTTTTCAGTTTCAGAATGATCTCAAAGCAAATGATAAACCATTTCCGTGAAAAGTGTGTATTGGACACATTAAATTCAGCAAACAAAGGGTGTTGACAAAGTGCAAAAAATGGTTTTTGTTACAGGTTTACAAGTATTCCAAGATCATTTGTAATAATTCTATTATCTTGCCTATGTATAACTACAGGTGCCATTTTAAATGTATATATCAATAAATCGATATATATATATATATATTATATATATATATATATATATATATATATATATATATATATATATATATATATATATATATATATATATATATATATATTATATATTATATATCAATATACAATCTAGGTTCATTAAACCTATATTAAGCACTATTGTATGGTCCCTCTGAAGTGAATGGGACAGACATTTACATATGTACAAGTAAATACTAACCTTATATGTGATGATTATTATTACACTTTATTTATGAAGCGCCAACATATTCTGCAGCGCTGTCTATGGGAACAATTCATTTAAATAAAACAATGATATAAAACTTGTAAGAGACAGGACAGAACTTTATAAACACCTACAGGAGGAATTGAGGGCCCTTTTCCATATCACATACAGCTAACAAGATCTGCAGCAAACATGAGAAAACAGAAATCTCGATTACAACACCTAGACATGGCATTTAGCAATCTTGCTGTTAAAATATTTTGGTTTTTTTTATTTTATACTAGCATTTTAATTATTCAAAGTTCCAGAAACTTGATATTTTTATCAGCAATTGTGTATTTGTGAATGGGATATAACAGTTTGCCTACCCATCTTGTTTATTGGTGATTAAGATCTTTTGCACAGGTAATAAGATTACCAAAAGTCATGTTTTGGAAAAAAAAATGTGATTTACAGTATCTAGAAGCTTGTGCTGCCATGATCTTATATGTTAAGTATAGTGAGGTCTGGAAGTTTTGTCAATATTTTCTCAGCTACACGTAACCAGGTGCATTGTTTATATTTAAATAACAGGACTGATCTCATTTATATGAGGCAGCATATAGGGCATTTCATGTTCAACCCTTTCTTAAAGGGACAATCTAATCAAAATTAAACTTTCATGATTCAGATAGAACATACACTTTTAAACAACTTTCTAATTTATTTTGATTATAATTTTTCTTCGTTCTCTTGGCATCTTATGTTGAAAAGCAGGGACCTATGCTTAGGAGCCTGCCCATATCTACAGTAGTTAAAGGGACATTAAACCTAAAAAATGTCTTTCGTGATTCAGATAGAGCATGCTATTTTAAACAACTTTCTAATTTACTTTTAGTTGTTTAGTTGTTTAAAATTGTATTCTCTAAATTGTATTCTCTATCTGAATCATGAAAGAACATGTTTGGGTTTAATGTCCCTTTAATTGCAGCAGTTTTGCAAGAATGTTATTCATTTGCAAGAGCACTAGATGTCAGCACTATTTCTGCCATATAGTGCCTACCTAGGTATCTATTCAATTCAGAATATCATTTAATAATAGAAGTACAATGGAAAGTTTTTTTTAAATTGTATGTTCTGTCTGAATCACAAAATACAGTTATTTTTGGGGGGTTTCATATTCCTTTAATGAATACAAAAAGGTATTTGTGTGGTCTCCAAGAGTCAGGGAAGAAATACAAGTTTGTTTGCTTGCAGTTTTAGAAATAACATGAAAAGCATGATTGTACAAACAGAAATTAGAATGCATTTTATAAGCATCACTCGTTACAATAGGAAACAAACTTTCTGATATGCAAGTGTGAGATGTGTTTTCATAATCTGTAAAATTTATAATAATTTGATTAACAATTTGCTGCAACAAAATCCTAAAGTCAGAGTAAAATGTAAACTGGCATTCGCAAATCATACAGATTATGTATAAATATATGTTTCTCATTTGCTGTTCTCATTGCATTTAAAGGGACAGTCAAGTCCAAAAAAACCTTTCATGTTACAAATAGGGTATGTAATTTTAAACAACTTTCCATTTTACTTTTATCACCAATTTTGCTTTGTTCTCTTGGTATTCTTAGTTGAAAGCTAAACCTAAGAAGGCTCATATGATAATTCCAAAGCCCTTGAAGGCCGCCTCTTTGCTTTTCACAACAGAGGAGAGCTAGCTCATGTAAACCATATAGGATAACATTGTGATCCCGCCCGTGGATTGTGGCAGACACTGCACTAATTGGCTAAAATGAAAGTCAATAGATAAATTAATAAAATTAATAAATAAAATGTCATGTGATCAGGGGGCTGTCAGAAGATGCTTAGATACTAGTTAATCACAGAGGTAAAAAGTGTATTATTATAACTGTGTTGGTTATGCAAAACTGGGGAATAGGTAATAAAGGGATTATTTTATCTATCTTTTTAAACAACAAAAATTCTGGTGTTGACTGTCCCTTTAATTATATGGAGAACTACCTGAGAGTGACATTCTTAAGGTGCAGAGGGCAATATCGCTTTACACAAGAAGATAGAACTGTTCCCCTGGAAACACTTGTGGCATTCTGACCATCCAATATTGTTTGATTGAGGAGTGACATAGATGCGTGTCATGGGAAGCAGTGCTTGAAGTTGAGAGTGTGTGAGAACAGCAGCGGATGCCAAATTATGTATTAAATAGTTAGGAAAATGAATAGCTCTGACAGAAGCTTATTTCATGAGTCTTTGGCTACTGTTGCATGTATTGTTTACTCTGCAATGTAGGGTATCTTGCTTATATCTATAGACTGCACCATATTCAGATCGATGAGAAAGGGATTCCAAGAAAAGTTTCTGTAAATGCACAACAAAAGATAGCAAGAGAACAAAGAAAATGTGATATTAGAAGTAAATTAGAAACTTGTTTATAATTGCATGCTCTACCTGATTCATTAAAGAAAAATGTGGGGTTTTAGGTCTCTTTATTCTAATGCAAAAATGACATACTTTCTATCTATAATTATCTGCATGATAAAGGCTGCAGATGGGCCCTTTTTATGTTGATGCAATCACAATCAGTCATTTAATTGGCAGCAATTTTTACATTATCGGTTTGGAGAAAAATGGCCTATACTTAAAGGGACACTGAACCCCATTTTTTTTTTTTTTTTTTTTTTTTTTTTTGTGATTCAGATAGAGCATGGCATTTTAAGCAACTTTCTAATTTACTCCTATTATCAAATGTTCTTTATTCTCTTGGTATCTTTATTTGAAATGCAAGAATGCAAGTTTAGATGCCGGCCTATTTTTGGTGAACAACCTAGGTTGTCCTTGCTGATTGGTGGATAAATTCATCCACCAATCAAAAACTGCTGTCCAGAGTTCTGAACCAAGAAAAAAACTTAGATGCCTTCTTTTTTATATAAAGATAGCAAGAGAACGAAGAAACATTGATAATAGGAGTAAATTAAAAAGTTGCTTCAAATTGCATGCTCTATCTGAATCACAAAAGAAAAATTTTGGGTTCAGTGTCCCTTTAACATGTGAAAGTCCTTTTTGGCTGATCATAATCTAAATTTGCCATACTTAAAGGGACAGGCTACTCCAGCATTTGTATTGCTTAAAAAGATAGGTAATCCTTTATTCCCCAGTTTTGCATAACCAACACAGTTATATTAATACACTTTATACCTTTGTGATTACCTTGTATCTAAGTCTCTGCAGACTTTCCCCTTATTTTAGTTCTTTTGACAGACTTGCATTGTAGCCAATCAGTGCTGACTGATAAATAGCTCTACGGGGGTGAGCACAATGTTATCTATATGGCACACATGAACTACCGCTGTCTAGCTGTGAACAACTGTCAAAATGCACTAAGATAAGAGGTGGCCTTCAAGGGCTTAAAAATTAGCATATAACCTACCTAGGTTTAGCTTTGAACACAGAATACCACGAGAACAAAGCAAAATTAATGATAAAAATAATTACAAGCACCTTTACAGTAATAAAAATGAATAAATTATTCAATAGCCAGACAAACACAATTGCCCACTGATAATGCCCCTGGTCAAATCCTTTACAGAGAGAGACATTCACATATATCTCTACAGCTTTGAAGAACAACAGGTTGCACTGGTCACCTATTAGAACCACTTAGCACCATTATTATACATGAATAGACATACATGCCCATCAACCTGTAATGTAACTGCTAAACCCCAACACTGGCATTGTGTTTGTCCTTAATCCTTCCACATCTGGTTTTTGAATTACAAAATTGGGAGATTAACAAGGAAGATAATAACTTTGTGCTGTTTTTGGAGGTAAACAGCGTAATAACCCTTTAGAGAGCTTAAAACTCTTACCTTATACTAGGAAAAGATGTAGATCTTATTGTTTTCTTTTTACATGAAACCGCTAATATCAATATTTTTTATTTCAGTTCAGTAAATGTACATTTCTGCTTATTTACGTATAGTTCATAAATATTTGTTTCCATAAAATTATAATATATAATGCGACATATGTTCATAGCATGATCATTTTTGTTAACTAATATTTTAAAAAAATGTTTGCTTGTCTTTAACCTTTAATCCTAATCTTGCCAGTTATATCATTTTAAAATAGAAAATATTTAAATAATGAGCTTAAGACTTTTGTAAACCAGGATCAATTTGTTTTAATATTAGTTTTTAGTTTAACATAGTTTGAAGTCTTAACATACAGAAAATGCAATTAGAGATTAATTACTCTAATTGCTTAAAACTCCCTTTTCAGTGCCCTGTCAATGTTACATGCTGTATGTCACTTCACACTTCTAGGGTAAAATTGACAAAGAGCACTTTCTGTACCCTTGCAAGAACTATATCTCTGCCAATGTGTCAAAGCTATTTTCAGATTCGGAGCTGTTGGGCAGTCACTGTTTGTGAATGTGATAACAGTGGAATTGAGGCCTCAGATGGTTTACACCTGGACTGTGCTGGCTATCTGCATGGTAGAAATCACACACACATTTGCAGTATGTCCCTTTCTGGGAAAAAATAAAACTGTCTCTTATCTACTTCAAGGATATAGAAGAGCCAAATCATTATTGTAAGTTCAGAAATTAATTCTAAAATAGCACAGAAAAATACTTGTACTCCTTGAAACTTTATGGAATTTGAATACATATTCTCTCACATATTTTGCAAACTATGTGCACTAAATAAAAGCAATAAAAGAAGAACAATATTCTGCTAAAACTAATTTGTGTGAAATAAAATAAGGCACATATATGAAAAGTTCAGTGCGCCACATGGCATACTTAAAGGGACACTGAACCCAATTTTTTTCTTTCATGATTCAGATAGAGAATGACATTTTAAGCAACTTTCTAATTTACTTCTATTATCGAATTTTCTTCATTCTCTTGGTATCTTTATTTGAAATGCAAGAATGTAAGTTTAAATGAAGGTCCATTTTTGGTGAACAACCGGGGTTGTTCTTGCTGTCCAAAGGTCTGAACCAAAAAAAAGCTTAGATGCGTTATTTTTAAAATAAAGATAGCAAGAGAACAAAGAAAATTTGATAATAGGAGTAAATTAGGAAGTTGTTTAAAATTGCATGCTCTATCTGAATCACACAAGAAAAAATTTGGGTTCAGTGTCCCTTTAAGTAGGTTTGCAGGTTAGTAGTAGGGATCAGCAGTAAAGCCTGGATCCAATGCAAACTGCTAAAATAGAGACACTACACAACAATAGCAACACCACTTGTTTTAGTAGCAGCTCCATTTTAGTGACTCAACCAGTCTCAAAACTTTAGTACTGAGAACCAGCTCTTTAATAACAAGTGGTACTTGCTGGCTTTTACTATGACCAGTCAGCAGGGAATTTCTGATCTCAGTCACTAAAACACTAGTTCCTCTTATACAGTTACCATCACCATAGGTAATAGTATATAAAAAGTAACTGTGACTCACAGCCACAACCCCCCCAATGTCTTTAACCCTAACAGTGACTTATTCATGGCATGTTAACCATTAATGCAGCCACATAAATCCCCCTACTGCAAGTTAACCCTAACCATGACAAACTATGTTTCCCGTGATGCTCAACTGGGCTGTAGAGTGCCTAAGCATCATGGGAAATGTAGTTTCAAAACATCTGGTGCACCAATCTTAGCCATCACTGACCTCGACTATTTAAGTTGTTATTTAAAGAAGAAAAAAAGAAACAAAGTTTACATATTATAAAAACTATATTTAAATTATTAATTTAATACCACTGAGCAACAAATGGACTAAATGGGTTTTCAAGATATAAAAAAGTAATGAGAAAACTAGTCTTTATTTTCCTGGATGGTCAACCGATTTTAATGGGTTGTGATGTCAAATAACAACATCAGCTATTTCATAAACAAAAATAAACATGAATAAAAATTTCTCATACATTCTATTTTTTGCAGCTGGTATAAAAAGTTACTGGAAACACATTAAGGGATACAGTGCAAAAAATCGCTAAATTTTAAAGCGGCATTTTGGTTTGCGCTATAGTGCAAAACTTAATCGACCAACTATTAATAAACTTGCAAATACAATTCTGCACCATCCATTAAAAAAATAGCCTGCTGAGGACCGCCGCCGCTGAAGACCGCCGCTGAGAACCACTGTTGAGGACCACCGCTGAGGATCCGTGCAGCGGGGAAGCAAGCTCCGCACCTCCTCTCTGCGCCGCCTTCGCTCTGGATGAAACTATTTTTTGTGTCCTTTTTTCTCCCTGTTCTATTACCCCTACACCACTGGAAACTCTGAGTGGGACATACAACTAAAGACAAGAGGCTGGTTAGGATCCGGACACTGACAGTTACGGGACTGAAATTTAAGCAAGCAAGCCTTTTAAACTAGGAGAAGTGCAGACGAGACACAGACGCTGACGGATGCAAAGGAACAAGCAAACACACTTATCTCTGCATCACCCTTACCTCATATGATTGGAGTATGAGTCTGTAAGTAGACTACTAAGGGAGAAGTTCCGTGGGATCTTCGTGGGTCTAATTTTGTCTACTTAGAAATATTTGATTTGCACACTTTATCCGGTTCATAAACTTTTATAGTTTTTTTTTGGACATTCCTTTACGTGTATTTCCTCACATTTATGTGCATCTTTCTAGTATCTGAGTGTCAGGTTCACATATACATATATTTCTGGTCTATTTCCAGTCTTAGTACTATTAGCCTTTAGTTCATTCATTTTATTTATCTTAACCATATGAAGTGATCCATCAGTCTTTGTACATTTATGTCATTCATGTGATTCATGTGATACATGTGATTGTTTGTATTCAAATATTAGTTACTATAATTTGCTATTGCCTATCCTAGCATTGAGTACAACCCAGTTTCTTTTTTCTACTATTTCCTAATAGGGGTCTCTTGGAAAAGGATTTCCCGCACTTCTGGTGTTTGTACTTTTAGCTGCTGGTATAGATAATTTGCTCCGACTGATTATACATTTTGGTATCTACGATACTCTGTTTCCCTTGAATATTTGTGCACAATTAACCATTTGTACATTTAATATTTAGACCTAAGTGGTCTGATTTGGTTACTTATAGCCTTTTTTTTTATTTTTTATTTTTTTACATTTTTATTGTGAAGTTGTGGGTATAGAGAACAAAATTATATACAAAATACCAACAGTAGAATGTGCAGGTACAGTTATCAATAGTCTATACAGATGAGAACTTAACAGCTTACTAAATTTTTAGACTGCATTTATCAACAAATATACATTATGTAGTTAGGACAGTGCATATTCACAATTTTAAAAAATAAAAAAAAGCACAATACATTACACAGATTCCGATCCACAATTAAAAGAAAATTAATTAGATATTTTAATTCACTACCGACCCAAACAATATGAATGAGCATAAAATCTTCGATTAACCTTCACAATATTTTCTATGCTCTGAGTAAAATATATCAAAACATTGAGTATAATTCCCTTCCAGAGCCTAATTCGAACAAAATATAGCCCTAGAAAGGAAAAGCCCTGTATACCCAAATTAATAATTTAATTTAGGGCTTTATTTAGTTATATTTACTTGACAACTTATGAACATAGATATGATACAGTCATATTTAAATTGTCTGTTAAGGCAAATCACATAACGTACCCAGAGCTTCAACAGTGTAATATCAATGGAGAACATAAATTAAACATAAATTAAAATGTACTAAATTATTTTTCACCGTTTTTTTCTATGTCCTTGAATATTAGTCCCATCAAAAACCTAATTTGAGCTAAATATAACATCGAGAGGGGATTTCCCCATATACCCCAATTAATTTAGGGCCCTATTCAGTTACATTCAGCTAAAGACTTAGAGTATAAACAGGCTGCATTGCAAATAGAGCCAAAATTCTGTTTTTTACATGGGGTTCTAAAGTATCAATAAAGTCTCCCCATTTTTTTTAAACTCCTTAATTACATCCTTTTCATACAGTGCGTCAACTATTTCTATATTGAATTGATCTGGCATATGGCATGGCCATATGAAATTCCTTCATACTAGGACCTCTTTTTAATAGCCATCTTTTCATTATACATTTTCTTCCCAACAGAATTATCATTGTCATCAATTTGATATTTTCCTGTTTAAATTGTCTGTTAAAGGCAAGTAGTATATTCAAAAAACTTAAATTGATCTTATTTTTTAAAATCCTTGAAGCCCAAAAGCCAACCTTTGCCCAAAATTGTTTAATTTCAGGGCATTCCCAAAGGAGGTGTTTTAAGCTAGGGTCAAATAAATTACATTTAATGCATCTCCTTTCACAATTAAACCACCTTGAGGCTATTTTAGGTGTTATATAAAATCTATGTAATATTTTAATGTGAGACTCCCTGAAGTATAAATCACATGTAGTAGTCATAATGGTTTTCAAACTTTTTTCAACCTCTGTCACTTCCAATTGTATAGAAGCCTCCTGTTGCCACCCCTCAATAATCTGTCCCCTTGTTCTAATTGAACTTGAATCCAATAAAGCCTTATATAATCTTGAATAAGAACATATTATTTTCTGAAAGCCATCTATAATACTCTGTAAAGGATGTGAGTCCCAAATGGAAGAAGTAAATTTACTTATAATATTTGTTGTGTAATGTGATATTTGGATATAAGCGTAAAAATGCGAGTCAGGTAAACTGAATCTATACTGAAGTTCTTCAAATGTACGTATTGATTTGTTCAGTGGGTCTAATAGATCTTCTAACTTATGTAACCCAAGTCTCCCCCATTCCTTAAATATAACAGAGTCCATACCTGGACTAAAGTTTGGATTCCCTTTTATAGGTAAAAAAATGGAACCCTTAATTGGGAAATGAAGGATCTTACTAATATTATACCATGCTTTCAGAATATCTTTATACATAATATCATTTTTAATTGAGGAGTCAATATCCATCATATCTGTATGAAGCACATAGGCCCTACTGATTCCCCTTGAGGCTATTTTATCTAATGAATTCTCATAAAAATATTCTGTTCCCACCAACCAATCAACGGCTATTCTTGTCAGTGATGAAAGATTGTATAAATAAACATCTGGAACCCCCATACCTCCCTGCAGCATAGGTTGCTTTAATTTATCCAAGCTTATGCAAGATTTTTCCCCTTCCAGATAAACCTATTAAATATCTTATTCAATCTTTCAGTGTCTTTCCTAAGAATTAATATTGGTAACATATTCAAGGGATATAACAATTTAGGTAAAATCATCATTTTAATTATATGTACTTTTCCCATCAATGAAATAGGCAAAGTATTCCATCTTTTAAGGGATTGCTCTATAAATACAAATATTTTCTCAAAGTTTAAGTTGTACCATTTTTCCGGGTTGGGGGATATGTTAATTTCTAAATAAGTTATATAATTTGGAGGTTCTATAAATGGGAATTCACTAATGTCACAGTCTTCTTTTTTATTTAACCATAATACTTCTGATTTGTTACCATTAATCTTAAATCCTGAGAATTGGCCAAATTCAGAGATGACTTCAAAATTATTTTTTAAATGTACCTCTGGGTTTTGAATAAATAATATCATATCATCAGCATATAACGAGAGATGATAACTATTTCCGTCTATTTCTATGCCTGTATATATATTTCTTAATTTAATTGACAGGGGTTCCAGTACCAAATAAATAAAAGGGGAGATAAGGGGCATCCTTGACGGGTTCCTCTACCCAAACTAAATCTAGATGATAGCTCACCGTTGACAATAACAGATGCATTTATTTTAGAGTAAACATTTTTAACAAAGTTACTAAAAGGACCTTTTATATTATACTTACCTAAGCATGTTATTAAATATGGCCATTCAACTCTATCAAAAGCCTTCTCAGCATCTAAGGCTAACAACAAAGTATTTGGAATCAATTCGCTATTTTGTTGCTTTTTAAGGAGCCAAAAATGATTCACTATATGCAGAACGTTGTAGATATTTTTACTAGAAGAACTGGCCTGTATAAACCCTTATTGATCTTTATGAATTAGCTCGGGGAGTAAAACGTTCAGCCTATTGGCAAGTACTTTAGTTAAAATCTTATAGTCTTGATTGAGCAAAGATATCAGGCGATATGAAGTGACACATTGAGTTTTTTATTTCCACTTTTGGGGATCACAATGATGTTAGCCGCCGAGATGGCTAACAAGGGTTTTATTTTATCACTAAGATAATCATTAAATAAGTTTATCATTACAGCTACTAAAGGTTATTTCATGATTTTATACCATTCTAGCGATAGACCATCCGGTCCAGGGGCTTTACCTATCGACAAGTTTGCTATTACTTTGTTAACTTCTTCTACTGTAATAATAGAGTTTAAGATTTCTTGCTGACCTTGTGAGATCTTTGGTATATTAATACCGTCTAAGAAAAGCTTACTATTTATTTAATCTTTTTTACTTTCAGAAGTATATACGTTATTATAATATTTCCTAAATTCCTCAACTATCTCTGTATTAAACACCAGAATTTTTGTTGTTTAAAAAGAAAGATAATCCCTTTATTACCCATTCCCCAGTTTTGCATAACCAACACAGTTATAATAATACACGTTTTACCTCTGTAATTATCTTGTATCTAAGCTTCTGCTGACTGCCCCCTTATTTCAGTTCTTTTGACAGACATGCAGTTTAGCCAATCAGTGCTCACTCCTAGGTCACTTTACGTGCATGAGCTCAATGTTATCTATATGAAACATGTGAACTAATGCCCTCTAGTGGTCAAAATGTATTCAGATTAGAGGCAGTCTTCAAGGTTTAAGAAATTAGCATATGAACCTCCTAGTTTTAGCTTTCAACTAAGAATACCAAGAGAACAAAGCAAAATTGGTGATAAAAGTAAATTGGGAAGTTGTTTAAAATTGCATGCCCTATTTAAAACATGAAAGTTTTTTTTGGACTTGACTGTCCCTTTAATAGAGATTAGTTTTTATTTAGATTTCAAAGACAAAATTTGTCTTGCTGAATTTTGTACTTTGACTAAAGAAGCCAGTAGATTACCAGATCTGTTACCGAATCTATATAGCTTCCCTTTTTCTTTCCTAATATCTCTTATGGCTTGCTGATTTATATGCACTTCCAGTTCTTTTTTATCTTCTATATATTTTCTCCTCCAAAAATCAGATCTAAGTTCTATATATTGGCTATATGAATATGTAGTTCTTTCACTTAGTTCTTTATATTGTCTATTAATCTCTTTATTATGATTTATTACTTAAGAAGTTATCTCCCCTCTAATTACAGCCTTTCCTGCCTCCCAAATAGTTTGTGTATTTTGACAACTCTTTAAATTATAATTTAGATATTCATCCCAGTTTTGCTTAATGTATTCTCTAAAATATTCCGAACCATACAGAAACTTTGGGAATCTAAAGCTTAAAGTACTGAATTGTTTCCTTCCCAAAATAAGTCTCAAATCAACCAGAGCGTGGTCTGAGATGATAATATCGTTAATCTTTACTTCCTCTGTGTATGTAATTAAAGCCTTTGGGACCAAAAAAAAATCAATTCTAGAGAAAGAAGCATGAACCTTTGAGTAGTAAGAATACTCTCTTTGAGTTGGATTTTTAAGCCTCTATACTTCTACCAAACCTACGCCTAGATTATAAGTTTGTCGTTAGCCTTAAAAAGCAGCGTTGAGAGGTCCCAACGCTGCTTTTTAAGGCCCGCTGGTATTACGATTCTGGCAGGTACAGGTGTAGCGCTCACTTTTCTTCCGCGACTCGAGGCTACCGCAAATCCCCTTACGTCAATTGCGTATCCTATCTTTTTAATGGGATTTGCCTAACGCCGGTATTACGAGTCTTGGAAGAAGTGAGCGGTAGACCCTCTCCTGTCCAGACTCCTACCGCATTTAAAAGTCAGAAGTTAAGAGTTTTATGGGCTAACGCCGGAACATAAAACTCTTAACTAAAGTGCTAACAAGTACACTAACACCCATAAACTACCTATTAACCCCTAAACCGAGGCCCCCCCACATTGCAAACACTAAAATAAATATTTTTAACCCCTAACCTGCCGCCCACAACGTCGCCGCCACCTACCTACAATTATTAACCCCTAATGTGCCGACCCGACATCGCCGCCACTTTAATAAATGTATTAACCCCTAAACCTAAGTCTAACCCTAAGTCTAACCCACCCTAACTTAAATATAATTTAAATTTAACGAAATTAATTTAACATAATTAAATAAATTATTCCTATTTAAAACTACTTACCAATAAAATAAACCCTAAGCTAGCTACAATATAACTAATAGTAGCTAGCTTATGATTTATATTTATTTTACAGGCAACTTTGTATTTATTTTAACTAGGTACAATAGTTGTTAAATTGTTATTAACTATTTAATAACTACATAGCTAAAATAAGTACAAAATTACCTGTAAAATAAATCCTAACCCAAGTTACAATTACACCTAACACTACACTACTATTAAACTAATTACCTAAACTACCTAAAATTAATTACAATTAAATTAAATAAACTAAATTATGAAAAACACCCACTAAATTGCAGAAAATAAAAACAGAATTACAAGAATTTTAAACTAATTACAACTAATCTAATCCCCCTAATAAAATAAAAAAGCCCCCAAAATAATAAAGTTTCCCTACCCTATACTAAATTACAAAAAGCCCTTAAAAGGGCCTTTTGCGGGGCATTGCCCCAAAGTAATCAGCTCTTTTACCTGTAAAAAAAAATACAATACCCCCCCAACATTAAAACCCACCACCCACACACCCCTACTCTAAAACCCACCCTATCCCCCCTTTAAAAAACCTAACACTAACCCCCTGAAGATCACCCTACATTGAGCAGTCTTCACCCAGCCAAGCACAAGTGGTCCTTCATATGGCAGAAGTCTTCATCCGATCGGGGCAGAAGAGGTCCTCCAGACAGAAGAAGGCTTCATCCAGGCGGCATCTTTTATCTACATCCTTCCGGAGCGGAGCGGGTCCATCTTCAATCCAGCCGACACGGAGCATCCTCTTCAAACGA
Organism: Bombina bombina; assembly: GCF_027579735.1. Lineage (NCBI taxonomy): Eukaryota > Metazoa > Chordata > Amphibia > Anura > Bombinatoridae > Bombina > Bombina bombina. The sequence goes on along the minus strand of NC_069503.1, from coordinate 1,024,531,542 downwards.
AGTCCTAACGAAGAATGAAAGTTCCTTTAAATGACGTCATTCAAGATGGCGTCCATAGAATCCTATCAGCCGATCAGAATTAAGGTAGGAAAAATCCTATTGGCTGATGTTATCAGCCAATCGGATTGAAGTGCAATCCGATTGGCTGATCCAATCAGCCAATAGAATGTGAGGTCAATCCTATTGGCTGATTGCATCAGCCAATAGGATTTTTCCTACCTTAATTCCTATTGGCTGATAGGATTCATCTTGGATGACGTCATTTAAAGGAACCTTCATTCTTCGTTAGGACTTCATTTGAAGAGGATGCTCCGCGTTTGCTGGATTGAAGATGGACCCGCTCCGCTCCGGAAGGATGAATATAGAAGATGCCGCCTGGATGACGCCTTCTGCCGTCTGGAGGACCTCTTCTGCCCCGATCGGATGAAGACTTCTGCCGTATGGAGGACCACTTGTGCCCGGCTGGGTGAAGACGGCTCAAGGTAGGGTGATCTTCAGGGGGTTAGTGTTAGGTTTTTTTAAGGGGGAGTGGGTGTGTTTTAGAGTAGGGGTGTGTGGGTGGTGGGTTTTAATGTTGGGGGGTATTGTATTTTTTTTTTACAGGTAAAAGAGCTGATTACTTTGGGGCAATGCCCCGCAAAAGGCCCTTTTAAGGGCTATTTGTAATTTAGTATAGGGTAGGGAAACTTTATTATTTTGGGGGGCTTTTTTATTTTATTAGGGGGATTAGATTAGGTGTAATTAGTTTAAAATTCTTGTAATTCTTTTTTTATTTTCTGTAATTTAGTGTTTTTTTTTTTCGTAATTTAGTTTATTTAATTTAATTATAATTAATTGTAGGTAGTTTAGGTAATTAGTTTAATGATAGTGTAGTGTTAGGTGTAATTGTAACTTAGGTTAGGATTTATTTTACAGGTAAATTTTGTACTTATTTTAGCTAGGTAGTTATTAAATAGTTAATAACTATTTAATAACTATTGTACCTAGTTAAAATAAATACAAAGTAGCCTGTAAAATAAAAATAAATCATAAGCTAGCTACAATGTAACTATTAATTATATTGTAGCTATGTTAGGGTTTATTTTATAGGCAAGTGTTTAGTTGTAAATATGAATAATTTATTTAATTGTAGTTATTTTATTTAGATTTATTTAAATAATATTTAAATTAGGGGGGTGTTAGGGTTAGACTTAGGTTTAGGGGTTAATAACTTTATTATAGTGGCGGCGACGTTGGTGGCAGATTAGGGGTTAATTAATTTAATATAGTTGCGGCGACGTTGGGGGGCAGATGTTGGGGGGGCAGATCAGGGGTTAATAAGTGTAAGATTAGGGGTGTTTAGACTCGGGGTTCATGTTAGGGTGTTAGGTGTACATATTTTTTATTTTCCCATAGGAAACAATGGGGCTGTGTTAGGAGCTGAGCTTTTTTTCACCCAGCTCAGCCCCATTGTTTCCTATGGGGAAATCGTGCATGAGCACATTTAGCCAGCTCACCACTGACTTAAGCAACGCTGGTATTGAGGTGAGATGTGGAGCTAAATTTTGCTCTACGCTCACCTTTTTACGGCTAACGCCAGGTTTAAAAAAACCTGTAATACCAGCGTTGTCTTAAGGGAGCGGTGGGAAAAAAAAGGAGTGTTAGCCCCGCAAGCCTTACCGATAAAAACTCGTAATCTAGCGGCTAGTGTCTCTGATATAAGATTCACCATTTTTTTTTATCAAATTTCCCTCTTTTAACCGACCCTTTTTTTAAACATCTCAAATTACTTCTACTTCTGTCAATGTGGAAATTTGGTCTCCACCCAGTATTAATTTGGTATCAATGTAATTAAGCAGAATCCTCAACATGTTCTCCCAAAATGGTCCATTAGTCTTATTTGGACCATATATATTACATAGAGTAACTAGTTCATTGTTAATAACTATTTGCACTATTATGTATCTACCCTGAGGGTCATATACTGTGTTTTTAATCTCATATTCCAATTTTCTATTAAATTTTCTATTAAATAAACCCCTGCTTGCTTTCTTATGCGATGAAAAAAGTACTTCTTTCACCCATTCTCTCTTTAATTTCTCATATTTATCTAATAAGTGAGTTTCTTGCAAAAGAGCTATATCTGCCTTGCATATTTTTTTTAAGTGATTAAGAATAGCTTTCCTTTTTATAGGAGAATTAATCCCTCCTACATTCCATGATGTTATATTTAACATTTTTATTATATATAAGTGTAACAGAGGAACAGAGAAACAGGTCGGGGTAGGGGAACACACACACACACACAAAAGTGATTATGTGAATTGTATAGTATAAATAAAGTAAATAAAATATTAAACCTATGTCAACTCTACATTATGAAGTGTATCAAATTTGTCAAATTTATTAAGTTTATTAAATCTATTAATTTATTAAGGGGGGGAAATACCTAAATATCCCCAGTGAAAATTATAAGCACAAAAGTGAAATAGTAATGTGAGATGTCTAGTGTAACAAACTTACTACTTGAACTTCTAATTGTCCCCCTCTAACCACCCCCTTCCTTATTATCCTAAATTTTATTGGAATTAATGAAGTTAGTTACTTCCTCTCTATTGTTCAGAATTTTTGTCTCATCATGCAATAAGATCTTAATTTTTGCTGGAAAAATCACAAAAGCTTTAAATCCCTTGTTGTTAAGCTCATTGCATAAAGGTATAATTTCCCTTATAGCTCTAGCAGTTTCTGCTGCATAATCCTGATAAATGGAAATTCTCCTGTCCTGAAATGTGACTGTATTCATTTGGTTATACGCAATAAATAATAACATTTTGGTGTTAAAGCTAACAAATTCCACTAATACTGGACTGGGAAAATCTTGAGAATAATTATTTTTCTTCATTAGGTTAATTCTCTGGACTTTTTCTATAATGAATGGACCTTTTTCATTGGGAATTCCAAATAGTGATGGAAGCTCAACTTCTACAAATTATTTTAACTCGTGTATCTTTACTGACTCAGAGATTCCTAAAATCCTTAAGTTTTTCTGTCTGGATCGGTTTTCTAAATTTTCTAGTCTCATCATTAATGATTTATTCTGCTTTTCTAAATCCATAATTCTTTCATTCAGATTTCTGTAACCATCCTCTATATCAGAAATTTTCTGTTCTGGTTCACCAAGTCTAGATTGAAAGTTCTTAATTTCTAAAGATAGAATCTGTATATCTCTTTGAACCTCTTTTTGGACCCCATCTCTTTTTGGAATTAAAATTTATATTATTTGAGTTATTAAGGACACCACCTTCCTGTCAGACATGTTTTCCAATGATGCCATTGGTTTTTCTGTGAACCTGTCTAGAGACAGTCTTGTTTGTTTATCACCTTGTTTTTTAAGGCGGCATATTGCTTTTTGTAAATCATTTTTCCATTAACCAACACCTAACAAACCGGGAGTACCAAATATATATATAAAATTTGTACAATATTACTAAATTCTAGAATAGGTTTAATTTTAAGTAAAACTTAAATTCAAATCTGTCTTACTCTCCAAAACTGTTCCCCTCCTCTGTAATAGATTAACATTCACTCTAATAGTATCTTTATCCTAAATCCACTTTATAAAATTGTATTTTAGACAACTTACAGGTAAACCCTCCTATAAAGATAAAAGTCAGAAAAAGTAAAATAAACACCAAATAACTATCGCCTAGATTACGAGTTTTTGTCGGTAATGGTGTGTGGGTCTAACGAGCCTTTTTTTCTCACCGCTCACTTAAGACAGCGCTGGTATTACAGGTTTTCTTCAAGCCGGCGTTAGCCTCAGAAAAGTGAGCGTTGAGTAAAATTTAGCTCCACATCTCACTGTAATACCAGCACTGCTTAAGGTAGCTGTAAGCTGGCTAAACGTGCTTGTGCACGATTTCCCCATAGGAAACAATGGGGCTGAGCTGGCTTAAAAAAAAAATAACACCTGCAAAAAAGCAGCGTTCAACTCCTAACGCAGCCCCATTGTTTCCTATGGGGAAATAAAAGTTATGTCTGCACCTAACACCCTAACATGAACCCCGAGTCTAAACACCCCTAATCTTACACTTATTAACCCCTAATCTGCCGCCCTCGACATCGTCGACACCTACATTATATTATTAACCCCTAATCTGCCGCTCCGGACACCGCTGCCACCTACATTATCCCTATGAACCCCTAATCTACTGCCCCCAACATCGCTGAACACTACATTATATTTATTAACCCCTAATCTGCCCCCCCCAACTTCGCCGCAACTATTTTAAATTTATTAACCCCTAATCTGCCGCTCCGGACACCGCTGCCACCTACATTATCCCTATGAACCCCTAATCTACTGCCCCCAATATCGCCGAACCCTACATTATATTTATTAATGCCTAATCTGCCCCCCCAACATCGCCGCAACTATATTAAATTTATTATCCCCTAATCTGCCGCTGCCAACGTCGCGCCACTATAATAAATTTATTAACCCCTAAACCTTAGTCTAACCCTAACACCCCCCTAACTTAAATATAATTTAAATACATCTCAATAAATTTACTATAATTAATTAAATTATTCCTATTTAAAACTAAATACTTATCTATAAAATAAACCATAAGCTAGCTACAATATAACTAATAGTTACATTGTAGCTAGCTTAGGATTTATATTTATTTTACAGGCAACTTTGTATTTATTTTAACTAGGTAGAATAGTTATTAAATAGTTATTAAAGTGGCGGCGATGTCCGGTCGGCAGATTAGGGGTTAAACATTTTAGTTAAGTGTTTCCGATGTGGAGGGGGCCTCGGTTTAGGGGTTAATAGGTAGTTTATGGGTGTTAGTGTACTTTTTAGCACTTTAGTTAAGAGTTTTATTTTACGGCATTAGCCCATAAAACTCTTAAATATTGACTTTTAAATGCGGTAGAAGTCTGGACAGGAGAGGGTCTACCGCTCACTTTTTCCAGCAATCGTAATTCCGGCGTTAGGAAAATCCCATTAAAAAGATAGGATACGTAATTGACGTAAGGGGATTTGCGGTATGCGAAAACCGCGGAAAAAAAGTGAGCGGTACACCTGTACCTGCCAGTGGGCGTTAAAAAGCAGCGTTGGGACCCCTCAACGCTGCTTTTTAAGGCTAACGCAAGACTCGTAATGTAGCCGAATGTAATATAATAAATAACAAATATTAATTGACATAGGCTAAGATATCTAACACCTCAAAATTACCACTGTATTTTTTATCTAGGTGCCTTTATCATTCAGCTTAATTTTGTAAAGACAACTAAAAAGTTTGTAGTTGTTTCCCTTAGAAAAATGAATTTCAAATAAGAACAACAGAAATTCCTTAATTATAAGTGACTTCTGCCCCTAGTTAAGATAGAACCATTCTTCTTAATCTTCTTAGTGTAGTACTTACTTATTAGAGAATAACAAATATATAGTACAGTTTTAACCTAGCCTTAGAACCAAAAACTCTTTTTGTAAAAGTGCTACCCACTAGATGTTTAGGTATACACTTATTTATATGTGCATTCTTCTTATGGTTGAAATGTGCAGCTGTTTATTGCCTCTACAATGGTCAAAACTATAAGTTTATACAAAATATTGCCCAGCTATACTCATAAGTTCACTTGTGGTATAGTTCCTTTAAAGAAGCGGTCTCAAAACAATGCCAACAGAGTCCATTCCCAGTATTATAACAAAGGCAATAATGGACTGGAAGTAATTCACAGTTATCCACAAATATCCACAATGTGAACTTCTTCACTGAAGGGGATAACCTCTTATCAACTATTTTTCACCATCTCAAGAGATTATGTATATGGACTTGTACAAACTATTACAAACTATTACCAAGACTGGAAATCCTTTAAAATCCTTCTAGAATCATTTAAATAGTATGGTCTCATTAGTGAAAAAAAAAAAGTAATTCCCAATGATATAGCATGACCAATAGAGAACCAAGGAGAATACAAAAAAGACACAACTGTCCACAGCTATCCACAAGTGTGAATTTTCTTCAAGTGGCTCTTTATAAATAGAAAATGCCCTTAAGGTGGAGAATATGTGTATTCTTCTTACTACTCATGTGTAGAGCTGTTTACCAACGCAGCAAGTGGACCATATTGCCCAAATTATGTTTATAAAATTCACTTGGGGTATAGTTCCTTTAAAGATGGTCACAAAAAATAATACCATCAAAGTCCTTTGTAACTACGGCAATGGAGGATTGGGAGTTAGATTACAGATAGTTCACAGTTGTTTCACAATGACCGCAAATATTCCCAATATGAGCTTCTTCACTGGAGGAGAAAACCTCTTATCACCACTTATTACACCTTTTTAGGGAATATTATTTATTACAGCTTGTTCAGAGTCTGCCGGCTGATATCTCAGCAAGTTAGCACTGTTCTCACGGTTTTTACGGTTTTCCCCGGTGTATAGTCGACTATATCTAAGGTTCTCCCCAGACTAGCCACTCCTTTTATACCTGAAATGCTGGTATTAGCTCCCGGTGCTATGATGATAGACAGGACCGAATAGGCCTCTGCTTGGGAGAAAGTGAGAATGTACAAAATGCCTTTACAGCAAATAACAGCAGCAAGCCTCTTCAACTTCTCAGTTGTCCCGCACAGTGGGCCTAGCAAATCCCATTACCCACTCGAGCACATACGCTCTCTGTGCTCTTTGTACTCTTTGTTCTTCGGCTACTAACTGCACAGCTGTTAAGATCTTTTGCCACCTTCTCTGCTCCACCTTCTCTGCAACGAAGTCCGCCCGGCTAAGCAAGCGTCAGCCCAGCCTAGGGCCTAATGGTCGGCAGCAATACACACTGCTTAGAGAGTCGTGATGTTGCGACTCTCCCTAATCCCGCCCACCGGAAGCTTTGACGCTTTTATATATATATATATATATATATATATATATAGCCTATATTTCATTCATTTTATTTATCTTAACCATATGAAGTGATCCATCAGTCTTTGTACATTTGTGATTCATGTGATACATGTGATTGTTTGTATTCAAATATTAGTTACTATAATTTGCTATTGCCTATTCTAGCCCTGAGTACAACCCAGTTTCTTTTTTCTACTATTTCCTAATAGGGGTCTCTTGGAAAAGGATTTCCTGCACTTCTGGTGCTTGTACTTTTAGCTGCTGGTATAGATAATTTGCTCTGACTGAGTGTACATATTGGTATCTACGATACTCTGTTTCCCTTGAATATTTGTGCACAATTAACCATTTGTACATTTAATATTTAGACCTAAGTGGTCTAATTTGGTTACTTATAACCTATTCTAAACCCTGTTTTTAACATCTTTATTCTTGCGCACCCTATTCAAAAGCTTACACCTCCACTTGTTGGAGCTGCATTCTACTCTGTTCTCATATATATATATATATATATATATATATATATATATATATATAATTTAAAATAAAAATAATAATTTCTTCTCAGTGAAGAACATAAGAATTTAAGCATCCCTAATGCCCCTTCAGCTGTAGTGCAGCTGGTCTAGTGCAACTTTGGATTAGTGCGCAAGAGACAAAATGAAAAGGCTTTTTTTAGCAAGCCACATAAAAGTCTATAAGGAGAGGTAGTTAGGGTGGTCACTATATTCGTATTCCTGAAGTAAGTGCACTTAAGTCTTTTGCTTGAGCGCTAACCTTTCACTTTCAACTTGTAATACCAGTGCTAACCAGTGCTAATGTTTTACCTAGAGAACAGTTAGCGCTCATGAGCGATAAAAATTATCACTCTACTTGTAATTCCAAAATCTATGTATTTTAACAGATTTAATAGGTTATGCCAGAGAGAAACTTTCTGGATCTGGAAATTAAGAACCCTCTTTCCTGAGGGGCTGAATGAAAATATTGATTTGGCTGCTAATTGCTGATTTATGGATGCACATATATGCCTTTTGTCATTGTCCGAACAGCTAACTCCCAGTAGTGCATTGTTGATCCTTCAAAAAAGGATACCAAGAGAATGAAGCAACTTTTATAATAAATGTAAACTGGAAAGTTGTTTTGTATGCTCTATCTGGATTATTAAAGATAACATTTGAACTCTGTGTTCCATTAACATAACATAAGCTATATAGTACTGTGAACATTAATCAAAAGGGATTAGAGTGGTTGGAAGCATAAAACTGCTATAACTTTTTTTTCATTACCTTAAAGGGACAATCTACACCAGAATTTTTATTGTTTAAAAAGATAGATAATCCATTTATTACCCATTCCTTAGATTTGCATAACCAACACAGTTATATAAATACACTTTTTACCTCTGTAATTATCCTGTATCTAAGCCTCTGCAAACTGCCCCCTTATTTCAGTTCTTTTGACAGACATCCATTTTAGCCAATCAGAGCTGGCTCACTGGAACTCCACATGAGTGAGCACAGTGTTATCTATATGACACACATGAACTAACACCCTTTAGTGGTGGAAAACTGTCAAAATGCCCTGAGAGAAGAGGCGGCCTTCAAAGGCTTAGAAATTAGCATATGAACCTCCTAGGTTTAGCTTTCAACTAAGAATATCAAGAGTACAAAGCAAAATCAGTGATAAAAGTAAATTGGAAAATTGTTTAAAATTACATTCTCTATTTGAAATCATGAAAGTTTATTTTGGACTAGACTGTCCCTTTAAATATCTAGCAGTAATGGAATAAATTTAATATAAGAGATCTTGTTTAAAACTAAGATATAGTATTTTTAAGACATGAAAATTTGCTAAAAATATATTTTTCTGGATTTTCATAGAAGAATATATTATAGCTAAGAATAATTTGGCTAAAAACTAAAGATTTCATGAAATCTCATCATTCTGACCCAGAAGGTGCTAATCCTGATAGAGTACTTACAAGTCTTCTGTTTCAATCCATTCACAGGATAGGAGTGGTTATTATTCATGTTCCAAAAATTAATCAGATTTCAGTAAGTAACTAGGAGGTCTTGATAATAGTTTATGGATCTGCAGATTTTTTAAGTAACTTGGCTGTGTATAATTAGAGAAATTGTGCCAGGGAAGGAGATGTTGAATGTGTGTGGTTTTTCATTTCATTGATCAGATATATTTAAAATGAAATTACAGAATTCAGTATCATATTAGCCATATGCATAACTATCGGAAACAAGATCTACTTGAGAACGTTCTATAACAGCTCATTATATTCACATACATATAAAAAGCTATTCAAGGAAACAAGACTTGCTTAAAATCATTTTACTAAATCATTTTTAATATTCCACATTTTGCATCTTTAGTGTATATTATAATATCTGATTTTGCAACATTAAAACTGGAGAAATAACATAAAAAGTAAAAAAAATTATTTGGCTGTCAGAAAGTGGTTTTGCCTCATCACATTTAACTCTTACTCAACTGGTTAATAAATCAACATAGTTCTAACATAAATTAATGGGTGGTTACTTTCGTTCTACCTGCTAGATTAAAAAAACAAAAAAACAAAAAAAAAAAACTCCTACATTTCACCTAATGGTTTTGAACAACAAAATCAAAATTTCAATCACATGGACTAGTAAACCTTTGTATGACACCTCTTGAATCTGCTAAACTACTTCACCTAAATGTATAAAGTATAAAACTTAAAATAGTAAAGCATAGCTAACATCTCATATGTATCTCCTTTAACCCATTAATGAGGAATTATAAATAAATCCATATATTTGAATTATTATTAGATTATTTATCAAATGCAACACCTGACATCTAATATATAATTTTGTATATTTAAGCATAATGTAAATATATAATATATAATATAATAATTTAATCTTCATGTTTTGGAACTGGAAAACTTTAAATTACACCAAAGTTTAAATTCCCCATGAAATTAAAAGTTTGCTTTTAATCAAGTTAACCATGAACAATCACAATACTCCCAATATTATAAAACTAATTTGATTGATCATTATTGAAAAAAAAATAATAAAACAGCAATACTGGCTACCATTTTACCACTTTATTAAAGTTCAAAATGTACTTTTTTTTTGAGAGTTGGAATTCTGTTTTAATTTAAAAAACAAAACAAAATACAAATAAAAAAAATACTTAAAGGGACAGTCTTGTCAAATTTAAACTTTCATGATTCAGATAGGGCATGCCATTTTAAACAACTTTCCAATTTACTTTTATCATCAAATTTGCTTTGCTCTCTTGTGGAAAGAGAAACTAGGTAGGCTCATATGCTAATTTCTAAGCCATTGAACTGCCTCTTATCTCAGTGCATTTTGACAGTTTTTGACAGTTAGAGTGCGCTAGTTCCTGTGTGTGTCATATAGATAACATTATGCTCACTCCCATGGAGTTATTTAAGAGTCAGCAGTGATTGCTAAATGTCATGTCTGTCAAAAGAACTGAGATAAAGGGGCAGTCTGCACATGTTTAGAAACAAGGTAATTACAGAGGTAAAAAACATAATTTATGCTTACCTGATAAATTTATTTCTCTTGTGGTGTATCCAGTCCACAGATCATCCATTACTTGTGGAATATTCTCATTCCCAACAGGAAGTTGCAAGAGGACACCCACAGCAGAGCTGTCTATATAGCTCCTCCCCTAACTGCCATATCCAGTCATTCGACCGAAAACAAACAGAGAAAGGAGAAACCATAGGGTGCAGTGGTGACTGTAGTTTAAAAATTAAAAAATACCTGCCTTAAAATGACAGGGTGGGCCGTGGACTGGATACACCACAAGAGAAATACATTTATCAGGTCAGCATAAATTATGTTTTCTCTTGTAAGGTGTATCCAGTCCACGGATCATCCATTACTTGTGGGATACCAATACCAAAGCTAAAGTACACGGATGAAGGGAGGGACAAGGCAGGTACTTAAACGGAAGGTACCACTGCCTGTAAAACCTTTCTCCCAAAAATAGCCTCCGAAGAAGCCAAAGTATCAAATTTGTAGAATTTTGAAAAAGTATGAAGCGAAGACCAAGTCGCCGCCTTGCAAATCTGTTCAACAGAAGCCTCATTTTTAAAGGCCCATGTGGAAGCCACAGCTCTAGTAGAATGAGCTGTAATCCTTTCTGGAGGCTGCTGGCCAGCAGTCTCATAGGCTAAGTGGATTATGCTTCTTAGCCAAAAAGAAAGAGAGGTTGCCGAAGCCTTTTGACCTCTCCTCTGTCCAGAGTAGACAACAAACAAAGCAGATGTTTGACGAAAATCTTTAGTAGCTTGTAAGTAAAACTTTAAAGCAAGAACCACGTCCAGATTGTGTAATAGACGTTCCTTCTTTGAAGAAGGATTAGGACACAAAGACGGAACAACAATCTATTGATTGATATTCTTATTAGATACCACCTTAGGTAAAAACCCAGGTTTGGTACGCAGAACTACCTTGTCTGCATGGAAGATCAGATATGGAGAATCACATTGTAAGGCAGATAACTCGGAAACTCTACGAGCCGAGGAAATAGCTACCAAAAAAAGAACTTTCCAAGATAAAAGTTTGATATCTATGGAATGAAGAGGTTCAAACGGAACCCCCTGAAGAACTTTAAGAACCAAATTTAAGCTCCAAGGTGGAGCAACAGGTTTAAACACAGGCTTGATTCTAACTAAAGCCTGACAAAATGCCTGAACGTCTGGGACATCCGCCAGACGCTTGTGCAAAAGAATATATAGCGCAGAAATCTGTCCCTTTAAGGAACTAGCTGACAATCCTTTCTCCAATCCTTCTTGGAGAAAAGATAATATCCTGGGAATCCTGACCTTACTCCATGAGTAGCCCTTGGATTCACACCAATAAAGATATTTACGCCATATTTTATGATAGATTTTCCTGGTGACAGGCTTTCGTGCCTGAATTAAGGTATCAATGACTGACTCAGAGAAACCACGCTTTGATAAAATCAAGCGTTCAATCTCCAGGCAGTCAGCCTCAGAGAAATTAGATTTGGATGGTTGAAAGGACCTTGAAGTAGAAGGTCCTGTCTCAGCGGCAGAGTCCATGGTGGAAAAGATGACATGTCCACTAGATCTGCATACCAAGTCCTGCGTGGCCACGCAGGCGCTAACAAGATCACCGATGCTCTCTCCTGCTTGATCTTGGCAATCAGACGAGGGAGCAGAGGAAACGGTGGAAACACATAAGCCAGGTTGAAGGACCAAGGCGCTGCTAGAGCATCTATCAGCTTTGCCTTGGGGTCCCTGGACCTGGATCCGTAACAAGGAAGCTTGGCGTTCTGGCGAGACGCCATGAGATCCAGTTCTGGTTTGCCCCAACGATGAACCAATTGTGCAAGCACCTCCGGATGGAGTTCCCACTCCCCCGGATGAAAAGTCTGTCGACTTAGAAAATCCACCTCCCAGTTCTCTACACCTGGGATATGGATAGCTGATAGGTGGCAAGAGTGAATCTCTGCCCAGCGAATTATCTTTGAGACTTCTAACATCGCTAGGGAACTCCTTGTTCCCCCTTGATGGTTGATGTAAGCCACAGTCGTGATGTTGTCTGGCTGAGTTCCAGAATGTTTATTGGAAGGAGTGACTCCTCCTGAGTCCATGATCCCTGAGCCTACAGGGAGTTCCAGATTGCACCCCAACCTAGAAGGCTGGCATCTGTCGTTACAATTGTCCAATCTGGCCTGCAAAAGGTCATACCTTTGGACAGATGGACCCAAGATAGCCACCAGAGAAGAGAATCCCTGGTCTCTTGATCCAGATTTAGTAGAGGGGACAAATCTGTGTAATCCCCATTCCACTGACTGAGCATGCAGAGTTGCAGCGGTCTGAGATGTAGGCATGCAAACAGCACTATGTCCATTGCCGCTACCATTAAGCCGATTACTTCCATGCACTGAGCCACCGAAGGGCAAGGAATGGAATAAAGAACACGGCAGGAATTTAGAAGTTTTGATAACCTGGACTCCGTCAGGTAAATTTTCATTTCTACAGAATCTATCAGAGTCCCTAGGAAGGAAACTCTTGTGAGGGGGGATAGAGAACTCTTTTCCTCGTTCACCTTCCACCCATGCAACCTCAGAAATGCCAACACTATATCTGTATGAGACTTGGCAATTTGGAAGTTTGACACCTGAATCAGGATGTCGTCTAAATAAGGGGCCACTGCTATGCCCCGCGGCCTTAGGACCGCCAGAAGCGACCCCAGAACCTTCGTAAAAATTCTTGGGGCTGTAGCTAACCCAAAGGGAAGAGCTACAAACTGGTAATGCCTGTCTAGGAAGGCAAACCTGAGAAACCGATGATGATCTTTGTGTATCGGAATGTGAAGATAAGCATCCTTTAAATCCACTGTAGTCATGTATTGACCCTCCTGGATCATAGGTAGGATGGTACGAATAGTCTCCATCTTGAATGATGGAACTCTGAGGAATTTGTTTAAGATCTTTAGATCCAAAATTGGTCTGAAGGTTCCCTCTTTTTTGGGAACTACAAACAGATTTTAGTAAAATCCCTGTCCCTGTTCCTCCTTTGGAACTGGATGGATCACTCCCATAACTAGGAGGTCTTGTACACAGTGTAAGAATGCCTCTCTCTTTATCTGGTTTGCAGATAATTGTGAAAGGTGAAATCTCCCTTTTGGGGGGGAAGCCTTGAAGTCCAGAAGATATCCCTGGGATATAATTTCCAACGCCCAGGGATCCTGGACATCTCTTGCCCACGCCTGGGCAAAGAGCAAAAGTCTGCCCCCTACTAGATCCGTTACCGGATAGGGGGCCATTCCTTCATGCTGTCTTAGAGGCAGCAGCAGGCTTTTTGGCCTGCTTACCCTTGTTCCAGGTCTGGTTAGGTCTCCAGACCGTCTTGGACTGAGCAAAAGTTCCCTCTTGTTTTGCATTAGAGGAAGTTGATGCCGCACTTGCCTTGAAGTTTCGAAAGGCACGAAGATTAGACTGTTTGGCCCTTGATTTGGACCTATCCTGAGGAAGGGCATGACCTTTTCCTCCAGTGATATCAGCAATAATCTCCTTCAAACCAGGCCCGAATAGGGTCTGCCCCTTGAAGGGAATGTTAAGCAGCTTAGACTTTGAAGTAACGTCAGCTTACCATGATTTAAGCCATATCGCTCTACGCGCCTGGATAGCAAAACCAGAATTCTTAGCCGTTAGTTTAGTCAAATGAACAATGGCATCAGAAACAAAAGAATTGGCTAGCTTAAGTGCTCTAAGCTTGTCAAGTATGTCATCCAATGGAGTTGCTACCTGTAAAGCCTCTTCCAGAGACTCAAACCAGAACGCCGCAGCAGCAGTGACAGGAGCAATGCATGCAAGGGGCTGTAGGATAAAACCTTGTTGAATAAACATTTTCTTAAGGTAACCCTCTAACTTTTTATCCATTGGATCTAAGAAAGCACAACTGTCCTCGACTGGGATAGTAGTACGCTTTGCTAGAGTAGAAACTGCTCCCTCCACCTTAGGAACTGTCTGCCATAAGTCCCGTGTGGTGGCGTCTATTGGAAACATTTTTCTAAAAATAAGAGGGGGAGAGAACGGCACACCTGGTCTATCCCATTCCTTAGTAATAATTTCTGTAAACCATTTAGGTATTGGAAAAACATCAGTGCACACCGGCACTGCATAGTATTTATCCAGTCTACACAATTTCTCTGGCACTGCAATTGTATCACAGTCATTCAGAGCAGCTAAAACCTCCCTAAGTAACACGCGGAGGTGTTCAAGCTTAAATTTAAATGTAGAGATATCAGAATCAGGTTGCATCATCTTCCCTGAGTCAGAAACATCACCCACAGAAAGAAGCTCTACTTCTTCAGCTTCTGCATATTGTGAGGCAGTATCAGACATAGCTTTTAAAGCATCAGTATGCTCTGTATTTCGTCTAACTCCAGAGCTATCTCACTTTCCTCTAAATTCAGGTAGTCTGGCTAATACAGCTGACAGTGTATTATCCATGACTGCCGCCATGTCTTGTAAAGTAAACGCTATGGGCGCCCTAGATGTACTTGGCGCCATTTGAGCGTTAGTCACTTGAGCAGGAGTCAAAGGGTCTGACACGTGGGGCGAGTTAGTCGGCATAACTTCCCCCTCGTCACATTCCTCTGGTGACAAATTTTTTAAAGACAGAATATAATCTTTATTGCTTAAAGTGAAATCAGTACATTTGGTACACATTCTAAAAAGGGGTTCCACAATGGCTTTTAAACATAATGAACAAGGAGTTTCCTCTATGTCAGACATGTTTGTACAGACTAGCAATGAGACTAGCAAGCTTGGAAAACACTTTAAATCAAGTTAACAAGCAAATATAAGAAACGGTACTGTGCCTTTAAGAGAAACAAATTTTGTCAGAATTTGAAAAACAGTGAAAAAAGGCAGTAAATCAAACGAAATTTTTACAGTGTGTATAATAAGCTATCAGAGCATTGCACCCACTTGCAAATGGATGATTAACCCCTTAGTTCAAAAAACGAATAAAAAAAATGATATAGACGTTTTTTAACAGTCACACCAAACTGCCACAGCCTTGCTGTGGGCCTACCTTCCCCAACAAACGATTTTGGAAAGCCTAAGAGCCCTTTAGATATGTCCTATAGCATTCAGGGGACTCCTGGAGGAAGCTGGATGTCTCAGTCTGTAAAAGTTACTGCGCAAAAAAGCGCTAAATTAGGCCCCTCCCACTCATAGTAACACAGTGGAAAGCCTAAGGAAACTGTTTCTAGGCAAATTTAAGCCAGCCATGTGGAAAAAACTAGGCCCCAACAAAGTTTTATCACCAAAGTATATATAAAAATGTTTAAACATGCCAGCAAACGTTTTATATTGTAAATATAAAAGAGTATTACCTCAGAAAGTAAGCATGATACCAGTCGCTATTAAATCACTGTATTCTGGCTTACCTTACATAAATTTGGCATCAGCAGCATTTTCTAGCATTCACATCTTCTAGAAAAATCTTAACTGCACATACCTCATAGCAGGATAACCTGCTCGCCATTCCCCCGCTGAAGTTATCTCTCTCTTCAGTCATGTGTGAGAACAGCAATGGATCTTAGTTACAACCTGCTAAGATCATAGAAATCACAGGCAGATTCTTCTATTTTTCTGCCTGGAACAAAATAGTACAACTCCGGTACCATTTAAAAATAATAAACTTTTGATTGAAGTAAAATAACAGCTACATTTCACCACTTCTCTCTTACTACCTCCATGTTTGTTGAGAGTTGCAAGAGAATGACTGGATATGGCAGTTAGGGGAGGAGCTATATAGACAGCTCTGCTGTGGGTGTCCTCTTGCAACTTCCTGTTGGGAATGAGAATATCCCACAAGTAATGGATGATCCGTGGACTGGATACACCTTACAAGAGAAAGTATATTAATATAACAGTGTTGGTTATGCGAAACTAGGGAATGGGTAATAAAGGGATTATCTATCTTTTTAAACAATAACAATTCTGGAGAAGACTGTAACTTTAAACAAGCAAATAAATATAATAAATAAATAAGTGAAAAATGTGTACTTATTATTAAACATATAAATTTAAAATTTGACAATAGTACACTGTGCAAAGATATAACAAATAAATCTGCCTGTAAACAATAGCAGAGAGAAAGCCCTCTGTGTATGTACTGTATGTTCACAAACGAATAAAGTCTTCTTGTTCTTTAAAACCTCAAAAGAGAAAGAAAAAACTTCCATAGTGCAGCTGTATAATCACACTAGTATTCAGCACAGTGGACCGGTATTCACATGAAATAGAGCTATATTAGCTCTTAGTATTGAGCTCAATAACGATGAAGCTCAGGTAAAACTGTTTCCAATTTATTTAACCCCTTAATGACCGGACCATTTTTCAATTTTCTTACCCTTAATGACAATGGCTATTTTTACATTTCTGCAGTGTTTGTGTTTAGCTGTAATTTTCCTCTTACTCATTTACTGTACCCACACATATTATATACCGTTTTTCTTGCCATTAAATGGACTTTCTAAAGATACCATTATTTTCATCATATCTTATAATTTACTAAAAAAAAATAATAAAATATGAGGAAAAAATGGAAAAAAACACACTTTTTCTAACTTTGACCCCCAAAATCTGTTACACATCTACAATCACCAAAAAACACCCATGCTAAATAGTTTCTAAATTTTGTCCTGAGTTTAGAAATACCCAATGTTTACATGTTCTTTGCTTTTTTTGCAAGTTATAGGGCCATAAATACAAGTAGCACTTCGCTATTTCCAAACCACTTTTTTTCAAAATTACCGCTAGTTACATTGGAACCCTGATATCTGTCAGGAATACCTGAATATCCCTTGACATGTATATATTTTTTGTTAGAAGACAACCCAAAGTATTGATCTAGGCACATTTTGGTATATTTTATTCCACCATTTCACCGCCAAATGCGAGCAAATAAAAAAAAAACTTTACATTTTTCACAATTTTAGGTTTCTCACTGAAATTATTTAAAAACAGCTTGTGCTATTATGGCACAAATTGTTGTAAAAGCTTCTTTGGGATCCCCTTTGTTCAGAAATAGCAGACTTATATGGCTTTGGCATTGCTTTTTTGTAATTAGAAGGCCGCTAAATGCTGCTGCGCACCACACGTAAATTATGCCCAGCAGTGAAGGGGTTAATTAGGTAGGTTGTAGGGAGCTTGCAGGGTTAATTTTA
Source organism: Bombina bombina (assembly GCF_027579735.1). Lineage (NCBI taxonomy): Eukaryota > Metazoa > Chordata > Amphibia > Anura > Bombinatoridae > Bombina > Bombina bombina. The sequence goes on along the minus strand of NC_069503.1, from coordinate 1,024,513,893 downwards.
GCTTTAGGGTAGAGATCAGCCTCCCACCTGACACATCCCACCCCCTGATCCCTCCCAAACAGCTCTCTTCCCTCCCCCACCCCACAAATGTCCCCGCCATCTTAAGTACTGGCAGAAAGTCTGCCAGTACTAAATAAAAGGAGTTTTTGTTTTTTTTTTATAAAAAAAATAAAATATTTTAGCTGTGATGGACTCCTGCCTTAGCCCCAACCTCCATGATCCCCCCCCCCCCCAGCTCTCTAACCCTCTCCCCTATCTAATTGCGGCCATCTTGGGTACTGGCAGCTGTCTGCCAGTACCCAATTTGCACAAAAACAAAAGTATTTTTTGCTTTTTTTCTTTTTTGGGGGGTTTTCTGTAGTGTAGCAGCCCCCCACAATACCCCTACCCCCCTCCCAGATCCTTTTATATGATTTAAAAAAAAAATCTTTTTCCCCCCCCTCTTCCCTCATTGGTGTCAGTGGCCAGCTAATGCGCGCGCACGCGCGCCCCCCCGCACGCTCCCGGCACCCGGCGTGCACATTGCACTTCTAGGAACCGGATGCCGGGTAGCGATGGGCCGCCCACCCACCTCCCTGTTGCGCTCCCACCCACCAACGAACTACCGGTGCAGAGAGGGCCACAGAGTGGCCCTCTCTGCATCGGAGTCTTCTAAAAAGGTATTGCAGGATGCCTCCATATGGAGGCATCACTGCAATACCCTGAGAGCTGCTGGAAGCGATTGCGATCGCTTCCAGCACTCTCCTAGACAACTGACGTACCAGGTACGTCCATTGTCATTAACTACTTGTTAATGCATGACGTACCTGGTACGTCAGTTGTCATTAAGGGGTTAAAAAGAATACACAGTCACTCTGGGGTGAGGTTACTTTTCAAAACACATACTGTAACCAAATCAGGAACAAGTGAGGACTTTAAAGGGATGAGGAAACTTGACAAAGCCAATAGGCGGAATGTATGTTGGACGTCACAAGCCATTATGTCATGAGGAGGAGCATACGCTCCAGTAAACCAAGCTGTTACATTGTTTTGGAAGAGTGATATTCTAGATGTTAAAGCTGTAATGGTACACAGTATGTGTCTTGAAAAGTAACCTGACTCCAGAGTGATTGTGTATTGATTTTAAATACATTGTAGCAATAAATTGGAAATAGTCTTACCTGAGCTTCATCGTCATTGAGCGCAATAACGTAGCTCTATTATATGTGAGTACCGGTCCACTTTGCTGAATACTAGCATGATTATGCAGCTGCACTATGGAAGTGAAAATATATACGCAAAGGACTTTCTCTCCGCTATTGTTAAAAGACAGTTTTATTTGTTAATATATTTATGCAGAGTGTACTTTTGTACACCGTGTATTTATGCAATTCATATTTAATAAAGTGTTATAGTGTGTTTTTAGTGTAAATATTTTTTTACATTCCAATGTTCTATCTATACCTATATATATATATATATATATATATATATATATATATATATATATATATATATATATATATATATATATATATATATATATATATAAAATCAGCAAAGAAGGATGCAGAATCACTGTTTTACAATCATTATACAGGATACTACTTTAGGCATTAACGGACATTTGTATTTTGAATTTATATATATAAAGTCAAACAGTGATATAGATGTCTCAACCGGTAACACTGCACAAACTATCTTATTGGGCCTTCCACAGTCTATCTGACTGAGCCCTTCACAAACTATTTTGTGGGCATATATCTCCAGATGAGTGAACCTCAGCGGTAAAAGTGCATCTAAACACTCGCAAAACAAGGAAACACACAGTGTTTCAAAAGAAAGAGAGTACTCTGTACAAGGCCATCAGCATGCGAATAGGCAAGTGACAAGAGAAACGTTACTCACTCAGATTCTCTTCATTGCTTGCTTGCCATATACATAGTGCTGTCCTCTGTGTGTGGATACCAGTGTTCCATACCAAACCTTGGCGGCCTCTGATGATGTCACACACCCGACAAAACTGTTCGGCTCCAGCATCCCATTTAGTGTTAGCAGGTAGGGGAAAGTTTAATTGAGCCAATGCCAAGAGCAATCTTCATCCCCAATTTAACAGAAAGAAAATCCAGTATAGCTAGCAGGCTCAAAATCCAAAAAGTTTAATTGTGGTAAATGACAGCATAAAAACAAAAAAAGACACTTATGCACATAGAAAAAGTGGTAAGACTAATCGCAATATAAATTTAACTTTTAGTAGATGTGCAGGTGAAGATTTAATAAAGAGCAACAAAGTTCTAATAATGTTACAATTCACATTTTAGCAGTTCTCAACATGGCCACATGTTCCTAATTAATATTATAGGCAAGACGAAACTAGAAGAGAAGTATATTAGTCTGCTAGTGGTATATTTAAAATGCATTTAGATAGCACAGATACACTAGCTATTATTGTGTCCCTATTGATTTAAATCATACTAGAAACTTTCTATATTAAAATGTTCCCTTTATTTTCCCACTTATCGAATGTAACCACTAAATGACTATGCTAATCTGCCAACAATTCTCAAAAAGTTGTCACCCTTAGGATATAAAACTCCTTTTTACATAGATCCCTCAGTCTATCACTACCTTGTGGTATTTTTAAAATCAAATCAATGACCATCCATGTAAAAAAAACCACATCTTTATTGTGTGTGTCAATAAAGTGTTTGGCGGCACCTGTGGCATAATTGCCATGCTCTATGTCATTTAAGGGAGCAAGTATTTACTCCCTCGCCTCACGTGAGGCGCAACCAATGTATTGCTTGGCACATTCTGAGCATTTGATCACATAGATTATATGGTTAGATCTGCAATTTGTTCAGTGGTAATGTGAATACACTTTTTAAGACACACTGGATTGGAAAGCTTTTCTAACTGTCACATAGCTGCATGCCTTACGTGAGCGCCCCTACCACACTTAAAATGCCCCTTAGTAGTAAGCCAAATACTCTTTGGGGCAGACGTTCTCAGCATAGATGGTGAAACAATATAACCTATTGTTGCATTCTGACCTGATACACAGAAGCAACCATTGTTTACTTCATCCTTTAAAGGGGCAGTGTACACCCATTTTCATATAACTGCATGTAATATACACTACTATAAAGAATAATATGCACAGATACTGATCTAAAAATCCAGTAGAAAACCGTTTAAAAAAAAAATTCTACACTACCGTCAAAAAACAAGATGCACCGGACTGTCCACCCAGGAAGAAAAAACTCACAGAGGGAGGTACCAGGAAATCACAAAAGAAAGCAGAAACCCAAGCAAGGGACTGTACAGAGAGCATACACAACCAGGTCACATAATGTGACAAAGAAATATGCATAACTAAAGATGTAATTAATCTTGACTCAAACACAAATAGATGTACTATCTAGGGGTCTCAATTTTGTGCCTTCCAATCACTTTAATTTATTTGAAACTATATTAGATATAAATAGATAAAAATAGATTTGTATGCAAAATCACACTGCGTAAACATTTTTATGTAAGTGATTGTGAGACACAGGATGATACCTCTTTAGATAGAAACATTGTAACCCAAACTGGTAAAAAGATTGAGATTGATTTTTCTGAGTGTGCAGCTATTAATGATTTAGAACAACTTTCTTCTATAAAGGTAAGACGAGTCCACGGATTCATCCTTTACTTGTGGGATATTATCCCCCTGCTAACAGGAAGTGGCAAAAGAGCACCACAGCAGAGCTGTGTATATAGCTCCTCCCTTAGCTCCACCCCCCAGTCATTCTCTTTGCCTACTCTAAGTACTAGGAAGGGTAAAGTGAAAGAGGTGATAAAATAATTAGTTTTTCATTTCTTCAAGCAAGAGTTTGTTATTTTAAATGGTACCGGTGTGTACTATTTACTCTCAGGCAGCAGATGGATGAAGACTGCTGCCTGGAGGATGATGATCTTAGCATTTGTAACTAAGATCCAGTGCTGTTCCCACAGAGGCTGAGGAGTACAGGAAACTTGAGTGTGAGGAACGTTTTCATGCTATGCAGCAGTGAGGTATGTTCAGTCATATTTTTCTGGAGAGACTGTGTATTTCAGAAAGGCTGACATTATACCCAGGAGGGTAAGGGTAAGCAGTAATCCTAGAGCTAATAAGAAGGGCATTACTAAGCTTGCATAAGGGGCCAATTACAAATATGGTTGACACTGAGTTGTAAATGTTTGTGGGCAAACATTTTTATGATCTGAGAGTGCTTTAACATTTTGTGGGCAATAATGTTTTAGGCAACTTTTATTGAGGACACACATGGCTTAATTTCGGGGTCTCAGAACACGCATGGCTAGTTATAACCGCTCTGGTGCGGTTCTTTGAGGCTGTGGAGACATCGAGTGAGATGGGCGGGGCCTATTTTCTCGCCTCAGATGCGCAGTTAGTTTCTCTCAGCAAGCAGCAAGCTCTAACTCCTGAGGGCCCTGGTGGATGTTTTGGGCCAAATCGAAGCTTTAACCCCACATTTACTATCCCTGAGGGCCGGTAGGACCACAGCAGGGCTGTGAAAAGGTGCTGAGGGTTTTTTTTCCGGATCTGGGCCTATTTTCAATCCGGTTTGCACATTAAAGGGTTAAATGTTAAAATACCTTGTGGGGCAACCTTAACTGCATATATTGTGTCTGCTTACAAAATTTTGAAAAATTTGGTGCACGTTTAGGCTGTTTTGCAGAATGTGTATGTTTTTTAAGATTGTTTTTTTTTCCACTAAATAAAGTGTTTTCATGCTTGTTTGTAGTCATTACTAGCCTGTTCAACATGTCTGACATTGAGGAAAGTCAATGTTCAATATGTTTAGAAGCCATTGTGGAGCCTCCACTTAGAATGTGTCCCTCATGCACTGAAAGGTCAATACATTTTAAAGAACATATTTTAGCTACTAAAAGTGTGTTGCAGGATGATTCTCAGTCAGAAGGGAATCAGGTTATGCCATCTAATTCTCCCCAAGTGCCACAACCGTTAACGCCCGCACAAGCGACGCCAAGTACTTCTAGTGCGTCTAATTCTTTCACCCTGCAAGATATGGCCGCAGTTATGAATACTACCCTCACAGAGGTTTTATCTAAACTGCCTGGGTTGCAGGGGAAGCGCAGTAGGTCTGGTGTGAGAACAAACGTTGAGCCCTCTGACGCTTTATCAGCCATATCCGATGTACCCTTACAATGTTCTGAAGTGAGGGATTTGCTGGCTGAGGGAGAGATTTCTGATTCAGGAAATATGTTCCCTCAGACAGACTCAGATATGACAGCTTTTAAATTTAAACTAGAACACCTCCGCTTATTGCTCAGGGAGTTTTTAGCGACTCTGGATGATTGTGACCCTATTGTGGTTCCAGAGAAATTGTGTAAGATGGACAGATTCCTAGAGGTTCCTGCCTACACTGATGTTTTTACGGTCCCTAAGAGGATTTGGAAATTGTTACTAAGGAGTGGGATAGACAAGGTATTCCGTTCGCTCCCCCTCCTACTTTTAAGAAAATGTTTCCCATATCAGACGCCGTGCGGGACTCGTGGCAGATGGTCCCTAAGGTGGAGGGAGCTATTTCTACCCTGGCTAAGCGTACAACTATACCTATTGAGGACAGTTGTGCTTTCAAAGATCCTATGGATAAAAAATTAGAGGGTCTCCTGAAGAAAATATTTGTTCATCAAGGTTTTCTTCTCCAACCTATAGCGTGCATTGTTCCTGTAACTACTGCAGCGTCCTTTTGGTTCGGGGCTCTGGAAGAGGCTCTTCAGGTTGAGACCCCATTAGATGACATTCTGGATAGAATTAGGGCTCTCAAGCTAGCTAATTCTTTCATTACAGATGCCGCTTTTCAACTGGCTAAATTAGCGGCGAAGAATTCCGGTTTTGCCATTTTAGCGCTTAGAGCGTTATGGCTTAAGTCCTGGTCTGCTGATGTGTCATCAAAGGCTAAGCTTTTAGCCATCCCTTTCAAGGGTAAGACCCTATTCGGGCCTGAACTGAAAGAGATCATTTCAGACATCACTGGAGGGAAAGGCCATGCCCTTCCTCAGGATAAGACGAATAAGATGAGGACCAAACAAAATAATTTTCGTTCCTTTCGAAACTTCAAAGGTGGTCCCTCTACCTCTTCCCCTGCCGCAAAGCAAGAGGGGAATTTTGCTCAATCCAAGTCAGTCTGGAGACCTAACCAGACTTGGAACAAGGGTAAACAGGCCAAGAAGCCCGCTGCTGCCACCAAGACAGCATGAAGGGGTAGCCCCCGATCCGGGACCGGATCTAGTAGGGGGAAGACCTTCTCTCTTCGCTCAGGCTTGGGCAAGAGATGTTCAGGACTCCTGGGCTTTAGAAATCATAACCCAGGGGTATCTTCTAGACTTCAAAGATTCTCCCCCAAGGGGGAGATTCCATCTTTCTCAATTGTCTGTAAACCAGACAAAAAGAGAGGTGTTCTTACGCTGTATAGAAGACCTATATACCATGGGAGTGATCTGCCCAGTTCCGAAAACAGAACAGGGGCAAGGGTTCTACTCCAATCTGTTTGTGGTTCCCAAAAAGGAGGGAACCTTCAGACCAATTTTGGATCTCAAGATCCTAAACAAATTCCTCAGAGTCCCAGCCTTCAAGATGGAGACCATTCAGACTATTTTGCCAATGATCCATGAGGGTCAATTTATGACCACCGTGGATTTAAAGGATGCGTATCTACACATTCCTATCCACAAAGATCATCACCAGTTCCTCAGGTTTGCCTTTCTAGACAAGCATTACCAGTTTGTGGCTCTTCCCTTCGGGTTGGCCATGGCTCCCAGAATTTTCACAAAGGTGCTAGGGTCCCTTCTGGCGGTTCTAAGGCCGCGGGGCATAGCTGTGGCGCCTTATCTGGACGATATCTTAATCCAGGCGTCGACTTACCAACTAGCCAAGTCTCACACGGACATCATGTTGGCTTTTCTAAGATCTCACGGGTGGAAGGTGAACGTAAAAAAGAGTTCACTTATCCCTCTCACAAGAGTTCCATTCCTGGGAACTCTGATAGATTCAGTGGACATGAAAATTTTTCTGACGGAGGTCAGGAAATCAAAAATTTTATCCATCTGCCGAGCTCTTCATTCCATTCCTCGGCCGTCAGTGGCTCAGTGTATGGAGGTAATCGGCTTAATGGTAGCGGCAATGGACATAGTTCCGTTTGCTCGCTTGCATCTCAGACCATTGCAACTTTGCATGCTCAGACAGTGGAATGGGTATTATGTAGATTTATCTCCTCAGATAAATCTGGACCAAGAGACCAGAGACTCTCTTCTTTGGTGGTTGTCACAGGATCATCTGACCAAGGGAATGTGTTTCCGCAGGCCAGCATGGGTCATAGTGACGACGGACGCCAGCCTATTGGGCTGGGGTGCAGTCTGGAATTCCCTGAAAGCACAGGGTTTGTGGACTCGGGAGGAGGCTCTCCTCCCGATAAATATTCTAGAACTGAGAGCAATATTCAACGCGCTTCAGGTGTGGCCTCAGCTGGCGTCGGCCTGATTCATAAGATTCCAGTCAGACAATATCACAACTGTAGCATATATCAATCATCAGGGGGGAACAAAGAGTTCTCTAGCGATGATAGAGGTTACCAAAATAATTTGATGGGCAGAGACTCACTCTTGCCATCTATCAGCAATCTATATCCCAGGGGTGGAGAACTGGGAAGTGGATTTTCTAAGTCATCAGACTTTTAATCCGGGGGAGTGGGAACTCCATCCGGAGGTGTTTGCACAATTGATTCAGCAATGGGGCACACCAGAATTGCATCCGATGGCGTCTCGTCAGAACGCCAAACTTCCTCGTTACGGGTCCAGGTCAAGGGACCCTCAGGCAGTACTGATAGATGCTCTAGCAGTACCCTGGTCGTTCAACCTGGCTTATGTGTTTCCACCATTTCCTCTCCTTCCTCGTTTGATTGCCAGAATCAAACAGGAGAGAGCTTCAGTGATTTTGATAGCACCTGCGTGGCCACGCAGGACTTAGTATGCAGACCTGGTGGACATGTCATCTCTTCCACCATGGACTCTGCCACTGAGACAGGACCTTCTGATTCAAGGTCCGTTCCAGCATCCAAATCTAGTTTCTCTGCGGCTGACTGCTTGGAGATTGAACGCTTGATCTTATCCAATCGGGGTTTCTCGGAGTCGGTCATAGATACCTTGATTCAGGCTCGAAAGCCTGTGACCAGGAAAATGTATCATAAGATATGGCGTAAATATCTTTATTGGTGCGAATCCAAAGGCTACACATGGAGTAAGATCAGGATTTCTAGGATTTTGTCCTTTCTTCAAGAAGGATTGGAGAAGGGGCTATCAGCTAGTTCCTTAAAGGGACAGATATCTGCTTTATCAATTCTACTGCACAAACGTCTGGCAGATGTTCCAGATGTTCAGTCACTCTGTCAGGCTTTAGTTAGAATCAAGCCTGTGTTTAAACCTGTTGCTCCGCCATGGAGTTTGAATTTAGTTCTTAAAGTTCTTCAAGGGGTTCCGTTTGAACCTATGCATTCCATAGATATTAAGCTTCTATCTTGGAAAGTTCTGTTTTTAGTTGCTATCTCTTCGGCTCGAAGAGTTTATGAACTATCTGCATTGCAATGCGACTCACCTTATCTTGTTTTCCATGCTGATAAGGTGGTTTTGCGTACCAAACCTGGATTCCTTCCTAAGGTTGTTACTAATAAGAATATTAATCAGGAAATTATTGTTCCTTCTCTGTGTCCTAATCCTTCCTCTAAGAAGGAGCGTCTATTGCACAATTTGGACGTGGTTCGTGCTTTAAAGTTTTACTTGCAAGTGACCAAAGATTTCCGTCAAACATCTTCTTTGTTTGTTGTCTATTCTGGAAAACGTAGAAGTCAAAAATCTACGGCTACCTCTCTTGCCATTTGGCTGAAAAGCATCATCCGTTTGGCATACGAGACTACTGGACAGCAGCCTCCTGAAAGAATTACAGCTCACTCTACTAGAATGGTGGCTTCCACATGGGCTTTTAAAAATGATGCTTCTGTTGAACAGATTTGTAAGGCTGCGACTTGGTCTTCACTTCATACCTTTTCCAAATTTTACAAATTTGATACCTTTGCTTCTTCGGAGGCTATTTTTGGGAGAAAAGTTCTTCAAGCAGTGGTGCCTTCTGTTTAACCATCTGTCTTGTCCCTCCCGTTCATCCGTGTCCTGTAGCTTTGGTATTGTATCCCACAAGTAAAGGATGAATCCGTTGACTCGTCTTACCTTTATAGAAGAAAAGTAAATTTATGCTTACCTGATAAATTGATTTCTTCTATGGTAAGACGAGTCCACGGCCCGCCCTGTCATTTTAAGACAGATTATATTTTTTTGATTTAAACTTCAGTCACCTCTGCACCTTGTAGTTTCTCCTTTTTCTTCCTGTACCTTCGGTCGAATGACTGGGGGGTAGAGCTAAGGGAGGAGCTATATAGACAGCTCTGCTGTGGTGCTCTTTGCCACTTCCTGTTAGCAGGAGGATAATATCCCACAAGTAAAGGATGAATCCGTGGACTCGTTTTACCATAGAAGAAATCAATTTATCAGGTAAGCATAAATTTACTTTTTCCAAGAGGGAGGAGAAGACATTACAGATATGTATCCCTAAAACATATAAATAACAAAAAAACCTTCTACCCCATACATAAAGATCTAAAGTATTGGATGTTTTTCAACAAACTATTGAAGTAAAACATTAAGTGAATCCAACACTAAAAAAACAGACAGACAGTATTCTAATTTAAAACAACAAGAAAGAGCAGCTCTTAAATCATTATCTGAAAATGATAACATCATTATCAGGCCCTCCGATAAGGGTGTCAATGTGGTCGTCCTTAACAGGGAAGACTACATTGCCTAGGCAAAAAGACAATTAAATAATAAAGCTGTATATATCAAATTAACAGAAAACCCTACTAATAAATTCCATAAGGAAATGATGGAGTTAATTCAATATGCAAGGTTTAACAACATTATTACAGAATCGATTCAGGAAAAACTAATTACACAACACCCTGTTACCCCTGTTTACCATCAATTTCCGAAAATCCATAAAAACCTGACTTGCCCCCCTGGAAGACCCATCATTGTGGGTATAGGTTCTCTTAATGAATCTCTTTCCGAACTGATTGATACATTCCTACAACCCCTGGTCAAACAGCTTCCTAGCTACATACAGGACATCACTGCACTTCTGAATAAGATAAAAGAGGTTGAATGGAAATAGACGTATAGATTTTTTATTGTGGATGTTACAGCACTCTACACTTCCATTCAACATGACAAAAGTATTACAGCTGTGGAATTTTTCTTAGATCATTACAGCAGTTTTGAACCAGCTACCAAAATGTACTTGTTGAGGGCAATTGAGTTTTTACATACTCACAATTTTTTTATGTTCCAGACAGAGTTCTATCTCCAAAGGCGTGGAACGGTGATGGGGGCAAAGTTTTTTATGATCTGTTTTTTGTCATTGACTGTGATGAACATGAAACAAATACATTTTGTGAATATCTCAACCTTAATAACTGCGGCATTACATTTATTGGTGAACACAGTACAGAGTCCATTAATTTCTTGGATCTCACAGTCAGGAGCAATAAGAAAGATCATGTAATTGAAGCCACTATGTTTAGAAAATTGACTGCCGGCAATACTCTGTTGAAATTTGACTCATGTCATCCTAGACATGTAATAAGGGGTATCCCTAAAGGGGAACTTATCCGCATAAAAATAAATTGTACACATGAAAGAGAATATAAAAAACAAGCGAATGAAGCAATTAGTAGGTTTAAGGAAGGTGGATACAAAGAGGACCTTCTGACCAAGGCTAAAAACAATGTGGACCTTATACCTAGAGATCAACTGTTGAAATATAAATGTAAATCTAATACACATAAGGACAAAAAAATAAATTCATAACATCATATAGTTTAGAGTACAACAAAATCTGTAAAATTATTGAAGAATATTTACCAATTTTATATTTTGATCCCATTATCAAAAAGGTCATACTCAGGATGGATGTGATTTTATCCACAGAAGGGGTAAAACTTTGGACAATTTCTTGTCTCCTTCGGATATAAAACCTGTCACAAATACATGTTGGCTTAAAAAGAGAAAAGGCTTCTACAGATGTAGAAGGCCTATTTGCAAAACTTGCAATTCTGTATCAGAGGGAGACAAGTTTACATCTTGTACCACCAAAAGTGATTATGATATTAATTTCTTTATTAATTGTGCAACAACACATGTTGTATATTTATTAACTTGTCAAATCTGTAAAATTCAATACACTGGGAAAACAAAAAGACCCCTAAAGGAAAGGTATCAGATACTCCAGTATCTAGATATTTTAAACAGCTTCATAACAGTGATAACGCTTCCCTCACAGTTCAAGGTATTGACCATATAACTAAATAGAAGAGAGGAGGAGATAGGGAGATGTTAGTAAATAAAAGGGAGGTCTTCTGGATTTTCACTCTTCAAACAGGTGACCCACAGGGACTAAATATGAGGAGGGATATAGATTTGTTTACTTTAATTTTCTATCTCTTTATTTAGAATGTTCCCTCTCATTATATTATTTCTTGTCATCCCCTTCTTTTCAGGTGAACACTAATACTGGAGTCTGTTATAGTGCTCTATATTTTGAATTGTCATCTAGGAATGGACATTTCATCTATATAGTTTTTTATATTTACATATATTTTCTAATGCAGGATAAATAATTTTATTAATCAGGTTTTACGCCTGCATGGTGGTGTATGAGTTATATATAATGGAATTAATTTTCTCGTTTTTAGTGTTTAGGGATAATATTAATGTGGATTGCACTCTTTTCAATAACTGTAAATAGTTTCTAGTGCTGCATATATTGTTATCTTATGTACTTTAACAATTTATGTGACTTCTAAACCCTTGAATTACACTTAATGTACATATTCTGTGTCTTCATATGCAATTAATAGTTATGCACTGTATATCATAATATAATTTTATTTAAGATTTCACTTATATATATTTATCTATTTTAAGTAGTGTTCTAAAATAAAATGAAATGCTATTGTGTATATTCTTAAGAATATTAATATATGCTGGTGTCATTATCAAAGCAAGACCAAAGGGGTATAAAAATGAATTATGTTTCTTTAAATTTTCTTCTTTAAAAAGACCAATGGACAGGTTCACAGGTAAGGAGTGATCAAGTGCGCATGCGCACAAAACGAGTCTGCGTGTGAACCTGTCCATACTTACCTGTTGGTTTTATCTTCGTGCTGACTGCTATGTATGCTGTGTTTTTAACTTTCGCAATAAACTTTTGAAGTTTTATCTGCTGGATGTGGATGCGATTTGTTCAACCTTTACCGGCCTCCCTTGCTCAGTGCGCTCCTTTTTTTGAAATTGTGTTGTATTGTGAACTATATGTAGTAATGGAGGTAGGTCTATCCACAGAGGCCATCCTCTTAGGTGATTCTTCAAGTAAGGCAGCCTTGTCTTTAATTTTAACGTCATTGAATACTCTTAGTACTGTATTTGAATCATAACATCTTTCAATAAATATGGACATTAGAGATTTACTCTCTTACAGGAAGTTGTCATCATCAGAGCAGTTCCTTCTTAGGCGCAAAAAATGGCCTTTGGCAATACCATAGCTTATATGCCTGGGATAACAGCTTCCAGCATGTGAAAATGTATTGGAATATATTGATTTTCTATAGACAAATGTATCAACTCTATTTTCTCTTGGTATTTCTATAAGTATCACATCCAAATAAGGTATCTTTTCTTTATCAAAAGTTGCAGTAAACCGTATTGTTATTAAGATAATCTACAAATTCTTTGCTACTTGACTCTAAACCTACCCAAATTAATAGCAGGTCATCGATAGATGTTTTATATCCAATAATTGAATTTGAATATGGGTTCTGATCTGCGTAAACATGGGTAAGCTCCCACCAGCCCATGAAGGTATTTGATTATGCTAGGGCAAATTTTGCTCTCATGGCTGTTCCTCATCGTTACAGATAAAAAGTACCCCCAAATTCAAAATAATTATGGGTGAGCAAAAATTCCAATTCGTTAAGTACGAATATATCCAATCAAAATCCGTAGAGTAGCTAATCAGTTTTCTTAAAATATAGTTCACTGCTTCTAGGCCTTTGTCATGTGGGATGGCTGAATAAAGGCCAACTATGTCTACTGTCAGTCACCACATAGGGGGGTAGTTATCAAGCCGTCTACTTTTCTGGCTTCGCCGGCCCAATACGCCCGCCTAAGCTCGCCTACCTTCGCCGCCGCGGACCTGAAAAAATACGCCTAAGTTATCAAATAAAGCTGTCAAAAAGCCGCGGGGCGATGAGCAGCAGACTGTGACAGTTATCACTCATCCGATCTCGCTGCCCTTCGGCTTTTTCCCAGCTTTATTGCTAGCCTGTCACTAAGCACTCACACTAAACTACACTGTTCTATCCCTATACCGGCGCCCCCGGAGCCCCCCGCAACTCAATAAAGTTACTAACCCCTAAACCGCCGCTCCTAGACCCCGCCGCAAGTCTTATAAATGTATTAACCCCTAAACCGCCGCTCCTAGACCCCGCTGCAACTCTTATAAATGTATTAACCCCTAAACCGCCGCTCCCGGACACCGCTGCCACCTACAGTATACCTAGTAACCCCTATCCTGCCCCCCCTACACCGTCGCCCTCTATAATAAAGTTATTAACCCCTATCCTGCTGATCCCGCACCTCTCCGCAACTAAATAGTTTAACCCATAAACCGCCGCTCCCTGAACCCGCCGCAACCTATATTAAACCTATTAACCCCTATCCGCCCCCCCTACACCGTCGTCACCTATAATAAATTTATTAACCCCTAATCTGCCTCCCCTACACTGTCGCCCCCTATAATAAATTTATTAACCCCTATCCTGCCCCCCACTACGCCGCCGCCACTGTAATAAAATTATTAAAACCTAAACCTAAGTCTAACCCTAACCCTAACGCCCCCCTAACTTAAATATTAATTAAATAAATCTAAATAATATTTTTATTATTAACTACATTAATCCTATTTAAAACTAAATACTTACCTATAAAATAAACCCTAATATAGCTACAATATAAATAATAATTATATTCTAGCTATCTTAGGATTTATTTTAATTTTACAGGTACCTTTCAATTTATTTTAACTAGGTACAATAGCTATTAAATAGTTATTAACTATTTAATAGCTTACCTAGCTAAAATAAACTGAAATTTACCTGTAAAATAAATCCTAACCTAAGTTACAATTACACCTAACACTACACTATACTTTAATAAATTATTCCTATTTAAAAATAAATACTTACCTGTAAAATAAACCCTAATATAGCTACAATATAATTAATAATTATATTGTAGCTATCTTAGGATTTATATTTATTTTACAGGTAACTTTGTATTTATTTTAGCTAGTTAGAATAGTTATTAAATAGTTATTAACTATTTAATAACTACCTAGCTAAAAGAAATACAAAATTACCTGTAAAATAAATCCTAACCTAAGTTACAATTAAACCTAATACTACACTATCATTAAATTAATTAAATAAACTACCTACAAATAACTACAATTAAATACAATTACATAAACTAACTAAAGTACAAAAAATAAAAAAAGCTAAGTTACAAAAAATAAAAAAATAAGTTACAAACATTTTAAAAATATTACAACAATTTTAAGCTACTTACACCTAATCTAAGCCCCCTAATAAAATAACAAACCCCCCCAAAATAAAAAATGCCCTACCCTATTCTAAATTAAATAAAGTTCAAAGCTCTTTTACCTTACCAGCCCTTAAAAGGGCCATTTGTGGGGGCATGCCCCAAAAAGTACAGCTCTTTTGCCTGTAAAAGAAAAATACAACCCCCCAACATTAAAACCCACCACCCACATACCCCTAATCTAACCCAAACCCCCCTTACAAAAACCTAACACTAATCCCCTGAAGATCATCCTACCTTGTCTTCACTCAGCCGAGCAGCGATGGAACCGAAGTGGACATCCGGAGCAGAAGAAGTTAATCCTCCAAGCGGCGCTGAAGAAATCTTCCATCCGATGAAGTCATCATCCAGGCGGCGCTGAAGAAAAGTCTTCGATCCGGCCGATGTCATCTTCAAAGAGGCGCTGAAGAGGTCTTCTATCCGGGCGATGTCATCTTCCAAGCCGGGTCTTGAATCTTCCTCCCACCGACACGGAACCTCCTTCTTCACCGATGGACTACGACGAATGAAGGCTCCTTTAAGGGACGTCATCCAAGATGGCGTCCCCTCAATTCCGATTGGCTGATAGGATTCTATCAGCCAATCGGAATTAAGGTAGGAAAAATCTGATTGGCTGATGGAATCAGCCAATCAGATTCAAGTTCAATCCGATTGGCTGATCCGATCAGCCAATCAGATTGAGCTCGCATTCTATTGGCTGATCGGAACAGCCAATAGAATGCGAGCTCAATCTGATTGGCTGATTCCATCAGCCAATCAGATTTTTCCTACCTTAATTCCGATTGGCTGATAGAATCCTATCAGCCAATCGGAATTGAGGGGACGCCATCTTGGATGACATCCCTTAAAGGAGCCTTCATTCGTCGTAGTCCGTCGGTGAAGAAGGAGGTTCCGCGTCGGCGGGAGGAAGATTCAAGACCCGGCTTGGAAGATGACATCGCCCGGATAGAAGACCTCTTCAGCGCCTCTTTGAAGATGACATCGGCCGGATCGAAGACTTTTCTTCAGCGCCGCCTGGATGATGACTTCATCGGATGGAAGATTTCTTCAGCGCTGCTTGGAGGATTAACTTCTTCCGCTCCGGATGTCCACTTCGGTTCCATCGCTGCTCGGCTGAGTGAAGACAAGGTAGGATGATCTTCAGGGGATTAGTGTTTGGTTTTTGTAAGGGGGGTTTGGGTTAGATTAGGGGTATGTGGGTGGTGGGTTTTAATGTTGGGGGAGGGTTGTATTTTTCTTTTACAGGCAAAAGAGCTGTACTTTTTGGGGCATGCCCCCACAAATGGCCTTTTTAAGGGCTGGTAAGGTAAAAGAGCTTTGAACTTTATTTAATTTAGAATAGGGTAGGGCATTTTTTTATTTTGGGGGATTTGTTATTTTATTAGGGGGCTTAGATTAGGTGTAAGTAGCTTAAAATTGTTGTAATATTTTTAAAATGTTTGTAACTTATTTTTTTATTTTTTGTACTTTAGTTAGTTTATGTAATTGTAGTTATTTGTAGGTAGTTTATTTAATTAATTTAATGATAGTGTAGTATTAGGTTTAATTGTAACTTAGGTTAGGATTTATTTTACAGGTAATTTTGTATTTCTTTTAGCTAGGTAGTTATTAAATAGTTAATAACTATTTAATAACTATTCTAACTAGCTAAAATAAATACAAAGTTACCTGTAAAATAAATATAAATCCTAAGATAGCTACAATATAATTATTAATTATATTGTAGCTATATTAGGGTTTATTTTACAGGTAAGTATTTATTTTTAAATAGGAATAATTTATTAAAGTATAGTGTAGTGTTAGGTGTAATTGTAACTTAGGTTAGGATTTATTTTACAGGTAAATTTCAGTTTATTTTAGCTAGGTAAGCTATTAAATAGTTAATAACTATTTAATAGCTATTGTACCTAGTTAAAATAAATTGAAAGGTACCTGTAAAATTAAAATAAATCCTAAGATAGCTAGAATATAATTATTATTTATATTGTAGCTATATTAGATTTTATTTTATTGGTAAGTATTTAGTTTTAAATAGGATTAATGTAGTTAATAATAAAAATATTATTTAGATTTATTTAATTAATATTTAAGTTAGGGGGGCGTTATGGTTAGGGTTAGACTTAGGTTTAGGGGTTAATAATTTTATTACAGTGGCGGCGGCGTAGTGGGGGGCAGGTTAGGGGTTAATAAATTTATTATAGGTGGCTACGGTGTAGGGGGGGCAGATTAGGGATTAATAAATTTATTATAGGTGGAGACGGTGTAGCGGGGGCAGGATAGGGGTTAATACATTTAATATAGGTTGCGGCGGGTTCAGGGAGCGGCGGTTTAGGGGTTAATATGTATAGAGTAGCTTGCGGTGGGCTCCGGGAGCGGCGGTTTAGGGGTAATAACTGTATTTAGTTGCGACGGTGTAGGGGGGACAGATTAGTGGTGTTTAGACTCGGGGTACATGTTAGGGTGTTAGGTGCAGACAGCTCCCATAGGAATCAATGGGATGTCTGTCAGCAGCGAACTTGTACTTTCGCTATGGTCAGACTCCCATTGATTCCTATGGGATCCTCCAGCGTATTTGAGGTTGACGGCTTGATAACTACCCCCCATAGTCTCTTCCCATGTGATATCTGTTAGCAGCTTTAACAAATGTTTGGTATACCTTAAAAAGGACAGTTACTTATATACTATAGGTTGGAGTAGAAATTCCAAGCAGTTTGACACATTTTTGAATAGTGAACCAATTCCCAAAACTATCGGGTGAGCTTTCAGTCCTATTAAGGACTTATGGACCTTCGGGAGGTGGTGAAAGATTGAGACTACTGGATTGTCTTCATACAAGTACTCAAATGTGTTATCATCAAAGATGCCAAGGCCACTTCCGTCATCAAGCAGATTGTAAAGTTGGGCTCTATATAAATTGGTGAGGTCACCTGGTAATCTCATATACACCAGACTTTCATGTAATTGTCTCTCTGCCTCCGGGACTATCATATGATCTATCCAACACAACAATAGAACCCCCCTTATCCGACTGCTTGATGACTATGTCATCCCTCTTTTGCAGACATCTTAAAGCCTGCCTCTGTTCGTTTGAGAGATTATTATTGTGTCTAGTGTTCTTGGTGTTAAGTTTCATTAGATCTTCTTCTATCCTCCTGTGAAAGGATTCTAGCACATGACCCCTAATCTGTGTAGAGTAACAAATTCACTCAGGCTTAAACCCCTTGTGTGTATATTTAAATGCATCTATATCAATGCACCTATTGCCCTGGTTCCTTTGTCTGAAACCCCTTTTTGGTTGTCAATTGTACACTCTGTTAGATGAATAGTCATCAGAGTCTCTAGAGCATTTCTTGAATTTAATCACATCAAGTTCTAAGCTGTATGTACTGTTTGTTGTAATACTCTGTCCATTTTAGAGTAATCTGGGTGCTCTATGAACACATTAAGATCCTTTTGTATGTGCTCAGTATGTGTTCTTGTTTCAATTAATGTCTCCTCCTTATGTCTAATGATAAGTGCCATTAGTCTCAGAGAGCACTCAGATAGGATCTCATTCCATTCAAGGTGAACATTTTTATCTGTGTCCAAAAAGGAAGGAAATTTCCACAGTCTTAAACCTCTAGGGATCATCATCATAAATATATATATATAGTTATAGATATATATTGCATCAAAATACCATCAGATATATGTAGAAATATGCATACGAAGAGAGCAGCGCTCTACCAGGAATGAACAACAGCTTATCAGCTAGTTCTATGGTGATTTACCACCCGGAAGCAGCCTCTTTTAGACCAGTGTGCTTTTTACAGAGGAAAACTTTCCTGAAGTATATCAGTCTGATCCCGCCAAGTAAGGTCAGTCCAGCGCCGGAATACCAGGCCATTCTCCTCTGAACAAGGAACATGACAACCCCAGACAATCGTTTCGGCCTCCTATGGGCCTCATCAGTGAGGTGCAGCCACATTCCTCTAAGCACACTGGGCAAGGAGTCCACGTCTGATTTCCCCCATCACCCATAGTGAGACTTCCCCAGGGTCATATTAATTTGCATACAAAGAGAGAAGCGCTCTGTGTATGTAGAAATATGTATTTACAAATAAATAGAACATATTCTTCTATGTGCAGAACATTGGGATGTGATGTTATTCATATTTCTATGTCGGGTTAACGCACATGAGAATATTTGATCGGGTTTGTGCATGAGGTGTTTTTTTTTTCCCTTCTTTCTCCATTGACTTCTTTGGGGGAATAGGTTATTCCAACTTTCAGCTTTTTGTGCGCATCGGTGTAGCTCATTAACATTTTACTTTCAACTTGAAATACAAGCGCAACCCGACACGTGCAAAAAGTTTACTTCTAGCAATTAGGGCTCCACTTGTAATCTGGCCCTTAAATGTTTAAAAATAAATAAATAAGTGGTAAAAAGGCAAGGTATGATGTGTGAAATGCCACAATGAGTTTTCAAGTAGTCAATGCAAAACTCTATGTGAAAAATATCTTCTAATGTACAGGAGTACCATTGAAGATGATTCTCAAATGAAAATATCAGATGGACTTTCTCAGTAGAAACCAAAAAAACAACAACATAGATTTACATGTTTTTTGTGGACAGTAACTGTCAGCTTTGAAATCAAGCAGACAAAAAGATTATTTGGATCAATTGCTGGCCAGCCGTGCTCTAATATCATTTCAATGCAGCAGCTAATATTACATTCAGAAATGTTCTCATCATTCACAAAACATATTTTCAAATAATGTTTTTACAGTCGTCTGTCACAAATAAATCATACATTTTTAATGCACTTCTCAGTATAAAAAAATATAAAATACTTAAATGGACACACACAGTATTTTCAAGGGATATAACTCAGTTTTGACATCTTTATGTAAGTGATAGAGATGTATCAATTATGGACTACCATTAACATAAATTGTTTTGAATAAAACACATTCAAAGTCTACATTTTTCCACATTGGCTTTGCAGACACCTGTGTAACATATGTTTTTCACTATTCCTAGTATAAATGGTGCATTAAGACTGCAAGCTTAATATGTTTTCTTTGTGTGATGTGATTTCTTTCTTATATCACATTTACTTATTACAGTTAGTACACTAGCCTAGTGGGCACAATATGTACAGACCAATCAGCTTCTTGATTCTGTGACGTGTGCAAAGGTTGCTCTTGGGGTTCTGATCTGGGATTAAAATATAACACCCAGATATAAATGTACTAATACTATATGATTTTAATATCCAATGCTGCCCCACCCTACCTGGCCTCACTCATCAACAAATTTACTCCAGCCCTGCCCCTAAGATCCAACAATGACCTGCTCCTTACATCCTCTACCATCACCTCCTCTCATGCCCAGACTACAGGAATTTTGTACCAACCCTCTGGAACATACTTCCTCAAGTTGTCAGACTTTCCCCTAACCTGTCCTCCTTTAAACGCTCCCTAAATACCTTTTTGTTCAGAGAAGCTTATCACTGACTCAGTAACAAATATCACTAACCTAACAGTTGTCCTCATCTATCTCCTCACTAATATCATTCTCACCTTTGCAGTCCCCACCTCCTGTCTCCCATCCTCCTACCCATCTAGATGTAAGTTCCCATGGGAATAAGACCCTCAATTCCCCTTGTATTTGTCTGTAAAATTTTGTCTTTTATTGTATTGTATCTCCATTGTACTTTTATCTTTGTACCCATAGGCAGCGCTGCAAAACCTGTTGGCGCTTTATAAATAAAGAAAAATAATAATTACATTATGCAGGGTTCAAATTGGTCTATGTTTACAATCTCAAGAATGCCATTTTACAACTAGAATATAATCTAGACAATATGGGTAAGATTATAAATATTTGTGCACGAGCAATAAGGGGTTTATTGTGGGTGTTTGCGCTCATCAGGCTTATCGCTCGTATTGCGAGATGAAAGTAATAGCGATCACTGGAGCACAATTGTGATTTACGCTAGAATGATTATCAAGCTCTGGTTCACTGTTTTGCAAAACAAACATTTTAACAAAACGCATCAAAAATACATTAGAAAGTATAGTTACACTCATAATAACACTATCTAATAATAATTATTAATAAAAAAGTAATGCACAAAAAAAGTTATAAGGTCTTAAAGGTGGCAGATGTTAGAGATATAAAAACATGTAAAAGCATATTTATGCAATTTTCATTTTTAATAAAGGTTTTTAAAGGGTCACTAAACCCAATTTTTTTCTTTCATGATTCAGATAGAGCATGCGATTTTAAACAACTTTCTAATTTACTCCTATTATTATTTTTCTTCGTTCTCTTGTTATCTTTATTAGAAAAAGAAGGCATCTAAGCTTTTTTTTTTTTGGTTCAGGACTCTGGACAGGACTTTATTATTGGTGGATTAATTTATCCACCAATCAGCAAGAACAACCCAGGTTGTTCACCAAAAATGGTCCGGCATCTAAACTTACATTCTTGCATTTCAAATAAAGATACCAAGAGAATGAAGAAAATTTGATAATAGGGGTGCATTAGAAAGTTACTCTATCTGAATCACGAAAGAAAACATTTGGGTTCAGTGTCCCTTTAACTATGTATTTACTGTAAATATTTGACTAATGTTCTGCACATAGCAGAATATGTTCTAAGTATTTTTAAATAGATATTCCAATATACAGTATATCTGTATATATATATATGCCAATATATAATTATATGGAAAAAAAACAAGAATATAAATTTAGATACCGGCCCATTTTTGGTGAACAACCTGGGTGATTCTTGCTGATTGGTGGATAAATTCCTCCACCAATAAACAAGTGCTGTCCAGGGTTCTGGACTTTTGTTTTTCAAATAAAGATAACAAGAGAACAAAGAAAAATTGATAATAGGAGTAAATATAAAATTACTTAAAATTACATGCTCTATCTGAATCATGAAAGAAATTTGTGTTCAGTGTCCCTTTAATTAAAAGCAGTTGTTGCTATATTCAAGACCAGTGAGTGCTGTCTTCTATCATCTATATCCTAATATTCATTCAGCACCCTGGCATTGGGAAACCTGTTTGTGAGAGTGCACCTTTCTCTACAAATAAATATATATATATACATAATTGGTAGAGCTTTTAGTTAAAATTTACAGATATTAAAGTGAATGTCAATTTAACACTATTACCTAAACTGAAAGGATAGCAGTTAAAAAAAGAATGAGAATTTTATTCATCAAATCGTTAGTAGATCCTTATCTTCAGAGATATTTCACTGTGAATGCTATAGGGATAAGAGCTGAAGCTCCGGTCGCCATTTACAGCATTTGATTGACAGAACTCATATGCAATCAACAAATCATTGTTTCCCCCCTGGGCAGTGATGTTTGTGCAAAGGAGCTGAACGCCCCGGGGGGGAAACAATGATTTGTTGATTGCTGATGAGTGATCTGTCAATCAAATGCTGTAAATGGTGACCGGAGCTTCAGCTCTTATCCCTATAGCATTCAGAGTGAATTGTCTCTGAAGATAAGGATCTACTAACGATTTCATGAATAAAACTCTCATTCGTTTTTTAACTGCTATTGTTTCAGTTTAGGTAATAGTGTTAGCTTGACATTCACTTCAAGTATACCAATAGGCTTAAGTGTTTATACATGGTGACCAGTTTATTCTATTATTTTTATTTATTTATATTTAAACTGAAGCAGAATTTCAAATCTCAAAAAAGATGTAAGTTTAAGTTTAGAAGTTTAAATTGCTAACCAATCGTTGTTAAAAGTGTCTACTTTAATTTGGGGACATTTTTTTTTAAAGAAAGTAGCTTGACGATGCAGTAATCATTCTAGCGTAAATCACAATTGTGCTCCAGTGATCGCTATTACTTTTATCTCGCACTACAAGCGATAAGCCTGACGAGCGCAAACACCCACGATAAACCCCTTATTGCTTGTCAGAGCCGTCATTAGCACTCAACTACCTTTTTTGCAATCTGGGGGCCCCCACCCGCTCCTACCCCAGCCATCAAACCTACATAGTGACAGGAATTGCCGGGGCTTACCGTTACGTGTGGTGACGGGGGGGGGGGGCATTGGTGAAGGGTGGCGCGTCTCCTGTGCTAACTTGGTATCAGCACCGCACCAAAAAAATATACAAAAATAGTACAGGCCAAGACTTAGCACAAGGGGAGGGCATAAGTATGGACCGCAAGAATGGGATGGCAAATCCCAAGCATGAAACTAGGTAGTAAGAAAGGGGCAGCTGCGCAAAGTGGATAGGAGGAGAGGGTCACACCTCCAAATATGGGTGTTCTAAGTGAGACAATGCATTAACGGAACCAAGTCTGTAAGATAGCAGACAAATAGGAATAGGGGAATATGTGTCAAGCACCAAAAATGCAAAATTCACATAGCAGATCGATATATACAAATGTGTGATAAGAGGACTGGAGCTGGGGTAAACACACCAGACCTAAGGGAAAATGTGGTCTAAGGAAGGTATACTAAGCGGACAGGCAGGAATATAGTAGTAATATATCTACTTTTAACAAAACAGCAGTAATGTATCTATTAGTAACAAAATAGCAAAACGGATACATCAGGGAGATAACTCATGTAAAGTTATAAAATGCAGTCCACAATAAATAAGTAATTCCCTCATAGACATAAGTTCAGGGAACTGTATATAGGCCACCATACACAGAAATAGTCAGATGCAGGCATCACTGAGCATAGCTTCCATAAATAATAGCAAAGTCTCAAACAGGGAATAGCATCAAGAGATGTACAAGTATATCAAGGTGTATCAACAAAGTAGCAATGCCAGTCAATACTCATATTCAATCCTTTAGGGTGGATAGGCCAGAGGAGACAGAGGGTCTACAATAACAGACACCTGAACATGGTGGATACCAGCTCTGGGTTGGATACAGACTGCACTGATATTCAAGGACAGGGGACCCATTCCTCTACCAGATCACAGCCTTTTTTAGGCATTACTACCAGGTCAGCTGCAAGATGGAGAAGCAGAGACCATATACTAGGAGGGGGGGCTATTGGAAAAAGACCCCTATTCCAGCTAAGACAGAGGAGGATGTAGTTGTGAACCTTAGCCAACATATCTTAAGCGACCAGGAAAGGAAGGTCTTTAATAAAGGACTGTCATTTGTCCCCACTACTATTCAAAATGACTTTAATACCTTGATAGACACTATGAAATTCCAAAGGCAGTTAAAACTTGGTGACTTCTCCCAAAGGAAGATATTGGAAGATAAGGGACACCTATTCAAGAAACCCAGTAATTTTGACCCACCCACGGTCAATCCTAGCATACGCACCTTTACTAGGATTATTCAGCAGAAGGCAGGTGACACTAATGACCCTAGACATAGGAACAACATTTCATCTGAGTAATAGGCAGCCACATGATCACTGGCGGATGATGCATCAATTGTCATTAGCCCAGTGGACAAGGGCGGAGCCATCATGATACAAGATTATTCAGACTACAAAAAGGAGATTGACTCACAACTGGCTGACACCCTTACCTATAAGGCTCTACCTTGTGACCCTACCATTACCTATAAGGCACGCATTGATTGGGTCATTGAACAAGCCTTTCAGAGACATTAGATTGACATGACTCTAAGGGACTGGCTGGTTGTAGAATACGGCACAGGCATTTGCCAACTTGTTCATGGAGCATATTGAAGAAAAGGTTTTTAAGGTATAAGAGCATACACAGGTCCTTCATTACAAGCGGTATATCGATGACATTCTCTTAATCTGGATGGGCACTGAGAAAACACTGAACGATTGGACCAACAACCTTAACGCATCAGATGTGCCTGTTAAACTCAAGGTTACAGCGAGTTGTTAGCAGGTTGATTTCCTGGACCTCAGAATCCTGAAGGATGGAACGGCACTTGGAACTACTCTCTACAAGAAAGAGACTGACAGAAATTCCATACTCCATGCCTCAAGTTGCCACCCACGGTCTTTATTAAGTCTATACCCAAGGCACTATGAATAAGGCAAACAGAAAAAGTTGACAGTTTCACAGCACTCAAAAAAACACTCAATAGTGTAAATACTAGTGTAGAGACAAGGGAGATCACCTAAAAAAAAGAGATCTGAATAAAACTTAACATTTACTATGAATTGATTTAAACATGATGTATAAGACAAACAATGTGTGTGTGTGTTAAAACTTAGATTAAATATATATACATAGGGTGATAGTATCCACCTGTTATATATTATACACAAAAATTAAGGTAGAGCACACAGCTCAGTGCAAACCAAAATCACAGGCTCACGTATTGCAATTGTAATTAACTGATCTGGGGATAGTTTCCACCACAATAGTTGTATTATATCTGTACACATTACTCGTTTTGATGGAGGCAATGTCCTCTTAGTTATTATTGAGTTCCACAGAACGGTGCTTACCTTTGCTCCAGAATTGCATTTATTAGAGTAATTTCTGGCGAGGTCAATCCTCCTTTTCAGTTAATTACAATTGCAATACGTGAGCCTGTGATTTTAGTTTGCACTGAGCTGTGTGCTCTACCATAATTTTTGTGTATAATATATAACAGATGGATACTATCACCCTATGTATATATATTTAATCTAAGTTTTAACACACACACATTGTTTGTCTTATACATCATGTTTTAATCAATTCATAGTAAATGTTAAGTTTTATTCAGATCCCTGGTTTCAGGTGATCTCCCTTGTCTCTACACTAGTATTTACACTATTGAGTGTTTTTTTGAGTGCTGTGAAACTGTCAACTTTTTCTGTTTGCCTTATTCATATTCACTTCTGACAGTCAGCACCCCCCTTTGACTCAAACGATATTTACACTTATCGTAATATGTATGTGTGGTTGCACACAATATTACACTGGATATTACGTTTAAATTATTAGATACTAGGAATAAGGTTTTTTTTGGTTTATTTATTATAATTTCCCTCATCACTAAACTTTCTATATACCCAAGGCACAAATGCTTCTGGTGGTACATAACAATACCTCTGAACACAGCAGGCAACATTTGGATGATATGGAATTGAGGTTTGTGGCTAGGGGTTATGACAGAGAAATGATAGTGACATCCAGATTGGCAGTTACTAACAAAGAGGGGGATAACCCGCCACCCCATGTAGGTCCAGTGACAAAACCTCTGAGGGCCAATTTCATCACCACATACACTTTCAAGTTTAGCTGCCTGGGTACAACTTTCAGTGAACATTGGGATATAGTGAGGACTGATGAATCGTTACCCTACAGGAAGCATGGATCACCTAGGATTGGTTTCAAACGAGGTAGGGATCTCAGGGATGTACTGATGATTACCTACCCTGTCAGAAGTTGCAGCACAGACACCAGAACCACCTATACTAGATTGGGCTCATTTAAATGTCCTAACTGCACCACATGTAACTCCATGTTGTAGGGAGGTCACTTCAGACACCCCCACAGCAACCAACGTTTTTCGATCAAGCACCACCTGACCTGCACAACAAAGTTTGTTATATACATGCTGAGCTGTATTTGTGGCCTATTTTACATCTGCAAAACTTTGGATGATATAAAAAAAAAGCATGGCCAACCATAGAAGTGCTATACAGGCAGCTATTGACAAAGGCAAGAGTGATCAACTGGTTGCAAGACATTTTTTGTAGCAAGGACATATGGTGAAAGACCTTAGATTTATAGCTATGGCGTAAAGCGTAGTCTGCCTTAAAAAGCAGGCTAAAAGTAAAAAAGTGAGACATTGTGAACCTCATTTGCATATCTTACCCAGAATCCTTTGCTGCATTGGTAACAATGTATCCAGAGCGTTTCTGTGGGAAAAGCAAGTCTTCTGACTTGTCTAGATTTGTAAATGGGCTAAACAATGAGTTATTTTCTTTACTTTTTGTATTACTTCATGTCTCTCAAATCTGCAAGTAAGCAAAAACTCTAAAATAACAATATGTAAGGCAAAAATGGGAAACCAAGTGTTTTATCAACTTCAAAACTTGATGTTTTATGTTGTAACATTGCCTCTTGTTGTATATATTAAATTAATGGTACAATAGCACAAGTTATATACAGTCTATAAGAACACAGGTGTTTATAAAACCACCTAAAGAATGCAATGAATGCATGCAACAGTTGCTGCCAATTTACACATGTAACACACATCAGAGACAACATGTTGTAGGAGAGATAGATAACAAGATAGTTACATATGAAAGAGAGAAAAACACACAAAATTATGCAGAAACAGCCATACAATATACTACTAAAATAATACAATTTATTAGTATATGCCTAGATGATGTAGAGCAGATATATTTTTGACAAAATTTGACAAATTCCTCCTGTATGTGTTTGTCAAATTTTACAAGTTTTATATCATCGTTTTATTTAAATGTATTGTAACCATGGACAGCGCTGCAGAATATGTTGGCGCTTCATAAATAAAGTATAATAATAAAATAATAATAATATATATTGAAACAATGATATATATAGATATACTATTTAGAAATAACTAATGCCAACACAATCAGGTAACAAAAATAAATGCAAGAATATATACATATATACTGACTTATAATGCAGTGAGAAAAAACTTCTACAATACAAATAAACAAACAAACAAAACATTATTTACTAATATTTCAGTTTTAGATTAAGAAGTTACTTCAGTGCTTCTATCATGAAGATTAATACCCAGAAATACGAAGAATGACTTGGTAACATAATCTCTCTCTGTTCACACAAAGACTCAAGAATCTTAAGAAACTATCAGTATCCTTATTATTTATTTATTTATTTATTTATTTTTATTTATTACTAAAAGAAACATTGTCAAGGTTTGCCCAATCATATTACAAAAGCAGTTTATTTTATCCTATTACAGCAGTTTGAGAGACAAAGCAAAACTCGTCAATAACTTCCCCCTCCTATGAGCAGAGAAGCAGGACAGATAAATAGGTGTTACTTACTAAACTTTTGCCAAGGTCACACAGTGAAAATTCAGCAAGGTTGGGAAAAGAATATGTGCCAGCAAGAATAAATACGTCTTTGAGAAACAAAAGTTAGCAAAAAGGCGAACAGATGTTTGTTTATGAATTTGCTTATAGCTTCCTTTACCAAACTCATGTTCATTACCAAATAAAACTGTTAAGTATTTTGTATGCAATATTGATAACAAAAATCAAATTTTACTATTTGCATAGCAAGTCCAAGTTCTTTTAATTTTGTTGATCAATCAGTTAATTTAATATGAGATTCATATCTAAAATAGATTCATTAAAATTAGATATGTGCACAAGCCAAAAATTCAGTTCTTCCAAAATTTTTGGTTTGGAATTTTTGATCGATTCGGGTCATCAGAATTTCGTTTGTCAACACGATCATTTTAGCCCAATAGTCAGATAAGAATTTTGGACAAAAACAAAATTTGTTACATTGTATTAAAGCCTATGGAAAGCCCTCAAAACATCCCTTTTAGCACCAAAATTACAATTCTAGGTAACGCCAACAATTCAAAGATTCAATGCTAACTGGGACACAAGAAAATACAGGAACTAGAACAAATTTTTCAAAGAGAATTTAAACAACAAATTGAAATTAAAAGCAACACTACAACCTTTCCATTTTCTCATTTTTTTCACATCCCTCATGCTAAATTACCCACATTCCTCACTTTGTCACACACCTGCTCCATAACAAGTTTGTAATTAATAGTTATCCTTGGAGAATCAACTCAGAGAAGTACAGGGACAGGTGAGGCAGCAGCAGGAAGTAGAGTAATTGAACTAGGCTTCTGATAATAATAATACATAAACCCCAAAAATATACCTCCAAGAAAGGAGGCAAAATGTGTTTAGAGACCCATGGATGCAGTGGCCAGCAGTTCCCTGAGGATTAGGCATTGAGGGATGATGACCAGCCACCACAGAGCAGGGAGGGCAGGAGCTGGAGCAGGAATGGCAGCAGTAGAGATATTAAACTAGGTTGGTAGACCTGACTGTACATTAACCTGAAAAATACACCTCCAGGCAGGGGAGGAGGAGGGCAACACATGCCTAGAGCCCCTTGGACACAGTGGCCAGCAGTTCCCTGAGGATTTGCAATTGACGGATGGTTACCAGCCACCATAGAGCAGAGAGGGCAGGAGCAGAAGTGGTCGAGGCAACAGGAAGGTGGTGGTGCTGGGGGCAGTGGCAGCAGCCGGAAACAAAGTACACTCTGACTGACTAATAATTTAATGACAGAATAACATAATTATATAAGGATTTTGTTGGTGCTTCCACTCCAATAGCAATTATGTTTTCAATGAGATAAGGGGTACTATACATATTCTCTAAAACATGATATATAATAAAATATTAAATATATTGGCTAGATAACTGAGATGCAAACAGCTCTGATAAACCCCTTATCGCTCATGTGTAACTGTTAACATGCCACTTGTAATCTGTCCCTTAGGGGCCAAATTATCAAGCTCCCAATGGAGCTTGATGCCCCTGTTTCCACACGAGCCTTCAGGCTCGCCGGATACAGTAGTTAGGAAGCAGCAGTCTTTAGAATCTGCAGGGGCAGTATTGCACAAGCAGTTCTGGTGAACTGCTTGGCAATGATAAATGCCGAGAGCGTATGATACGCTACATTGTATGATGTCTGCTCGCACTTTGATAAATATGCCCCTTATTGTGAAGTTGAAAACTAACTGCAAGAAAATACATATTTTTCCTCACATAAAGGTATATACTTTAATTGAAAAAAAAAAATTCACAAATAAAGGTAGAAGGTCTATCTATCTGTCACAGGCTATGCCCCCAAAGCAATAGAATTAATTTTCAATAAATTAAACTTGCAAGAGAATTGAAGTGTGTGAAATTAGAGTCAGTCAGGCTTTGACTTAAAGATAACTGCTACTTTTTAACGATATTCTTTTCATTCCAGATTTTACTTATTCTATTTTATTTATTAGCATGTCATATCTGAATACTCACATGGTAAGCATTATCCCCTGAAATTAAATGATACTTATCTGAATGTCAGATGTACACATTCATTGCAACCTTGGGAACATTGCTCTCATCTATGTCCAGACACACACATGCTCTACTCAGATAATATACTTCTATTATTCAATAAGGATTACATCTAGATAGGTCCCCTTATGTGAGACCATAACTTACTGGGCATAATGATTTGGTGTCTCCCACAGAATATCAATACCGTAGGTTGCTACTACAATAGAACGCAACCGCTTACATACATATACCCATACCACTCCAAAGTATCCAACTATTACGATATGATCTAAATAACTAAATAACTAGTATGTTCCCTTCATCGTAACTGTTCTAGCTTTTACTAAAGACATTTATATAAGCAGTATGTAGCTATCACTAACTAAAATTTCAATTAAATGCCACTAGAACTTATGGTGGATAAGTGTGTTACCAATGCTATATTGTTACTATGATTGTCTGACTTCACCTGCTTTATTCTTTAGCTAGCTATTTTATTTTTTCGGCCTATGTGTTCATAGCCGGTTCCTAAGTCAACCTATTACGTAATTAACACTAATCTCTGGAATTAGATTCTGAGCAGTTGAATATTACCCTAAAATATGTGATCCAATGAGAAACACTTACACAGTTAAGCAACTATTAAGAATTCCCCACAGAATCTTACCTAGCTTTTACATCAGATATTAATAAGGAGAGGGGGTCTCAACTCTTTGATAAAACTCCATGCAAATACATTTAAAAAACAGGATGGATGAGATAATTGTTTATGCTTTATTGTAATTATGTATGATAGGTTACTTTATTTCTACTGCTTATTATGCTGTTTCTATCTCCTCAGAGCATGTATTTGTAACTTGCTTTCAATTATATTCCAGGTATACGTCAGACGAGGTATGGCTAAACATTGATTAAGTTTTATCTTAGTTGACTTTGGTTTGAGACAAAGCCAAGCCAGATCCCCCTTTGTTGACGGCTGACTCTGAGCTCGAAGTTATATTGACTGTTAGAGTTATAAACTGGTTGCCCCGCCCCCCCCCCTTACTTGGGGAGGTGACCATTACTTTATCACTTTAATTTTTAATTATAGTCTACTGTTCTAAATGTTACTATACTTATTATTTTAAATCCCTAACTCATAGCGGTGCTTACCCGCTGAATATCCCCTCAACCCCCCCTTCAAGTTATAATTATTAATTTCTTTCCCCTTCCTAGCTTTCAGTGCACCCAGGATATATTAAAGTAAAAGCATTACTCCTACTATAGATTATACTATATAATACTGGGAATATAGTTATAAAGTTATATATACGGAAATCATCCAGATTCGTGCATAGGTCTCAGTGTATTAGTACATTTCCCTTTCCCTGTATCCCCTGTATCTCTCTTACCTCCCCATTCTTCCCCCCTTTACCCCCTCCCCCCCCCCCCTTTTTTTTTTTTCCTCTTTCACCTCCCCCCCAATATGGAATTGAATGTAATCACTCATAATGTGCAAGGCCTCAATTCTCCGACAAAGAGAAGCCTATTATACACCAATATTAGGAAACTTAGGGCTAGTTTGGTTTTTCTGCAGGAGACCCATTGGATTAGAACCCCAGGCATCCCATTTTCCTTTAAAAGTTTCTCAAACAAATTAGAGGCTTCCTATACCACAAAGTCTAGAGGAGTGGCCATCTTATTCAAAGACACTCTTCAAGTTGAAAATATACACACCGAAATAGATCCGGAGGCTAGGTTCATTATCTCTATCTGCAAAATAAATTAACAAAAATTTACCTTGGTAAATCTATATGCCCCGAATACCAGACAAATACCTTTTCTAAAACGTGTTCTCAAGCTCACTGCCACGATCAGACAGGGTACTTTAATAATAGGTGGAGATTTTAATTTGGTATTGGATTGCCTAAAAGACAGAAGGGGGACTGTAAGACCAACCCCAGATAGAGCAATCAACTCCTTATCTAATGCATTTAGGAATCTAATCGCATAATATAGTCTTCATGATACTTGGAGAGCTAAACATCCCTCAGACACTGATTTCACTTTTTATTCTAGCGCCCACAAGATGTTCTCTAGGTTGGACTATATATTTGTCGAGGCACACACTCTTAATGAAATTCACTCTTCTAAAATAGAAGTCATCACTTGGTCTGATCATGACCCAGTGATTGTATCCTTCCTCCCCTCTCCCACCATCACACCAAAACAATGGAGATATGAAGCGTGGTTGTTAACAAATCCCCACACATTTCAGGAAATTAGAAACAATCTGCAATAATTTATTCAGAATAATGACACACAACAAACTGATATCCAGTATGTATGGGCCTCTCTTAAAGCTTATTTGAGGGGGATCCTAATTAATAAAGCAGCAATTTCCAAAAAATCTCAGGGTAGATCGCTCGCGGAACTCACATGTGAGTTTAGACGTCAAACTTCATTTCTTAAGTTAAACCCCTTGGTGCAAGGCGCGAGACAGCTCAAACTTTTGAGAGCGGAACTCAATAATTTGGAACTCCTTAAAGTACAAAAAACCCTGTTTAGCCTTAAGCAAACCTATTATTATCTCAGCAACAAAGCTAATACTATGATGGCTACTAAACTTAGAATGAGACAAGCACAACGCGCTATATCTTCCATTTCATTTGAGGGCAAACTAGCAACATCTCCGAGAGACATCGGAGAAGTATTTCGAACTTTCTACACCAAGCTATATAGCTTAACTAAAGAGACCTCGTTTGAGGTATACTCGCCTGAAGAAATAAGCACTCTCCTAGGAACGTTACAACTCCCTAAAATCAATGAAGAGGCAGAGGTAATGTTGCGGTCTACAATATCTGTGGAAGAATTGAGGATTGCAATAGCTCAGCTTAAAAGCAACAAAGCCCCGGGCCCAGACGGGTATACAGGTCACTTTTACAAAATTTTTAGTGAAACCTTAGAACCAGTATTACTCAGAACCTTTAATTCTTTTATGGATACTTGGTTATGTCTGGGTGAATTTCTAGAAGCAGACATCATCACCATACTAAAGCCAAATAAAGACCCTAACCTTTGTCAGAATTATAGACCAATATCTCTGATCAATTCAGATATAAAACTCTATTCTAAAATTCTTGCCAATAGATTAGCTAAGGTCATATGTAACTTGGTCCACCCGGACCAGGTGGGTTTTATCCCAAATAGAGAAGGCCCTGATAATACCCATAGGATATTTAGTATACTATATGAGGCTAAGAATAGAAAGATCCCCCTCCTGGCTCTGTCACTGGATGCTGAGAAAGCGTTCGACAGGGTCAGGTGGGACTATCTCTGGTGCACATTAGAAGCTTTCCACATACCCCCTCAGTTTATCAGAGCTGTGAAGGTACTATATTCAGCCCCTACAGCAAAGATTATTAGAGTTGGTTTTCAGTCTATTCCTTTTAATATCCTTAATGGAACCAGGCAGGGATGCCCCCTGTCTCCAATGCTATTGGCATTGGCAATAGAGCCTTTGGCTCAGCTCATCAGAAAAGACCCTGATTTTACAGGTGTCAGCTTTGGAGGATCACCGCACAAGATAGCACTATTCGCAGACGACGTCACACTACTACTTACATCACCATCCACATCTTTACCAGCAGTTTTTAAATGCCTAGATGTTTTCTCTAAATGTAGCTTTTACAAATTGAACTATTCAAAGACTGAGGTGCTTCATATCAATATTCCAAATGCAGAGCTAAAACTACTGCATAGAAAATATGACTTCTTGTGGTCTGATGTTTCCATCAAACACTTGGGTATACACCTAGGGCCAGACCCTGATGTTGTAATTAAAAAGAAAAACTACATTGACCGTGTTCCAGAATTCAAGAGGCTTCTCAAGAATTGGGAGTTCAGAGAATTTTCGTGGACGGGCCGAATTGCTGCGGTCAAAATGTCGCTCCTCCCAAAAATCACATACCTATTCCGGTGCATAACTCTTACAGTTCCGAGACCGATTTTAAATAAATTACAGAGCCTGATTTCAAGATACGTTTGGAAAGGAGGGAGACCCAGAATTGCCACGGCGACCATCCAACAGCCTATTGACAGAGGAGGTCTGACCTACCCAAGCGTTTTAATCTATCATGACGCTGCACGCCTGGCTCATCTTACGAGCTGGAATCTGAGAGTCGATCAACCCAGGTGGTTTGAGGTTGAGCAGTCCCTCCTTCCAGGGGGTGTCTTGCTCCCCGACCTACCCTGGATTCCTGTACATGTACGTACAACTATCCGGATCACTCACCCTATTATTCTGAATACTTTGATGCATTGGGATTCCAGAAAAAACATGGAATCTATTGCCCCTCACCCTTCACCCCTCTATAAGCTGCAAAACATTCTGATCTCTATGCCAGAGACCCATGTGAATAATTGGTCTGAAGCTGCCAATATGCCCATTGCATCCCTATACACCGGGGATGCACTCTTGTCATTCGATGAGGTTAAGACTAACCTCTCCATACCTTCTTCCCTGAGGTTTGAATATATCAGACTTGCGAGTATTCTTAAAGCTTGGGGGCTGTCGTGTCAACCCGCAAGAAGCCCTACCAGATGGGAGCAAAGATGGAACATGGGCAAGTTGCTAAGGGGCTCCCTTTCTTTCCACTATAGTCTCATGGTCATGCCTCCACAACCTACAAAACAAAGTCAATATAAGGCATGGGAGAGGGAACTTCAAATTGACAATGAGATTGCTATATGGCTTGGTGAGATTGTTAAAGCAAAGAAAATCTTACACAGTGCAACTCTTTGGGAACTGTACTATAAGATAACTACTCGATGGCACTTCGTCCCGGTCACTCTAAATAAATTTTATAAAACGACATCTCCTTTGTGCTGGAGGAACTGCGGACACCTAGGCACACAAGCCCACATCTGGTGGGACTGCCCCATAATTAAGGAGACCTGGGGATTTGCATTCAACACCCTTGACTCACTTGGCATCTCTCTGAGTCCAATTCCTTCTGTGGGTCTCCTGCATCACAAACTACCTGTAATGTCTGAAGCCGACAAAAATATTACACTATATGTTCTTATGGCCACCAAGCTGGCTATTGCCAGAGATTGGAAACAAACATCTTGCCCCTCTTCCCAAAAAATAATTGCAATACTTGATCATATCAGAAAGATGGAGGAGTTTGCATTCAGAAGCCTAAATAAGTTAGAACTATATCAGGAAACCTGGAGCAAATGGAATGTGATATTCTGTCCATAGGGGCTTACACATATATAACATTAGATCTATAATAAGGAGTGAGCTGACTGCTTTGAAAAAAAATTTTTCCTTCTCTTCTCTCTCTCCCCTCTTCCCATCCCCTACACCCCCCCTCCCTTAAACTTTTACCCATGTGTACCCTATCACAACTCAACTGTACAGGGCTACTCTTTTTAAGAAGTAGGTTAATCACTAATGCAAATATGATTTGATCACAATCTTGGTAAACGATTGATGTATCTGGATTGCACTGAATGATTTGAGGCTAGGACAATAGATTACCACCAGAACAATACCTACTCACGCATATAAGAAAGTGTCCTACATGACTGGGAAAATATAAATAAAAAATACAAAATGAGGTTACAATATATATAAGCAAGCTCATGTTTACTTAATAAAGTTACTATGTTTTTTCTTATACTTTTTATACATTGTGCCAATACTGACATGTATAAGCGCCATTCGGCGTCTCAAGAACTATGTATTTGAAACCTTGTAGTTGCTTGACTGTCCAGATTGTATACTATTTGGCCTTTTGTTTTGGCTGTATCTGTTAAACTTCTGTTGTACCTCAATAAAAAAATATTTAAAAAAAAAAAAGTTAAACTAACTGCAAGTAAATAGAAATGTTTCTGTACAAAAAGGGTTAAACTTAAATTATCCCCCCCAAATCACTAGAAGATGGCTGATGTTCACTAGACTAACACCTCCGTATGCAAGGTTAACAGTGGATTGGACAAGCCTGATAGGTATTTAATGCCTGATTTGATGGCCCTCACATCAATCATTTAGTAATGCTCTGTCAGGATTGGATAGGGGAAGTTGTACATATGAATCATGAGACCCAATGTACATCACTGCAAACAAATGAACTAATTTGTCAAACAATCTCAGCTCCTTCCCCCTCTCCTGTGTTCTCTGTCACTTTTTTTGGTGCTAAAAGTTTGGAATGAAAACAAAACAAATATAGCTAATAAACATGGAATATTTTGTTATGCTCCAGATTTGTTCCCATTTTCATTGGTCCACTCGGTATGCCACCAAACGGACGATTGGGCCAATATAAGGTAAATATAGGGTAGCTATTTAAAATATATATCTAAAGCTATATATCTATACCTATCTATCTACCGATATATATATATATATATTATATATATATATATATATATATATACACATATACACCTTTGTCCCCTTCCCTGTCCAACACCTTGTAAAGTAGTGTTTGCTGTGTTATACATTCTATAGTAATTCTGATGGATTTACCAGATTGCATGTGGTAAAGAGCGTTAACCAGAGAAGGGTTAGTATAGCTGACTTTACTTGAGCGCAGCCTATACTTTCACTGGATATTGCAACTGCACTAATTTGCAGTGGTATTACAAGTTGAAAGTTATATATATATCGGTATATATCTATACCAAATATAATGATGTGTATATATATATATATATATATATATATGTATATATAAATATAGGTATAGATATATATTGTTCCAAAATACCATCAGATACATGTAGAAATATTTATGAACAAATAGAAAATATTCTGCAATATGAAGAACATTGGAATGTGAAATATTCATATTTTCATGTTGTGTTAGCGCACATGAGAATATGAGATCAGGTTTGCGGGCAAGTATGGTGTTACATTTTTTCCACTTTTTTGCTCCATTAACCATTATGGGGGAATACATGAACGCGAACATGATTTTCTACGTTCGGCTTTTTGCGCTTGTTGGGTTAGCGTGCTAGTGAAAGCAGTTTACTTGCAGCTCATAATAAGAGCACAACCCGACAAACGCAAAAAAGCTTAACTTCTAGTGCAGTTAACACAAGAGTGGAAACATTAATTAGCGCTCCACTTGTAATCTGACTCTTAAGTGGTTAATCACTTTCCAGAGGTACTAAGCAGCATGCACAGTCACCTAAAAAGGTGCCACCTTATAACAAATAATACTATTTATGTTTTTTCTCATTAGTGACAAAGGTAGTAAAGAGCACAAAAGTCTAGGAAACACTGCACTGGGCTCATCAGCCGACCCTCATTTCACCCATGTAAAATGTATACAATGTATTATATAAAATAGGAGCTATTAATTTTGAAATGTAAAACTTCCTGTGTTAAACAAATCGAATAATAAGTAACTAAACATGCTATTTCCTTACACTGTATGATGTAGTAGACCATGACAATTTTTTAAAAGCAATTTTGGTTTCTTTTCTGATTAATTCAGGAAGTCACAGTTTATATTAACCATAGTCATTTATTTGATTTATAAACATTCCACGGAGTTCCCTAAACTTTTGTACCAATTTCACATCATATTTCTATTTTTATAAATGCCATGTGTTTGGTCTATAAGAAAGCTGACAAACTATATACATTTTATTAAAAGAAAAGTACTAAATCTCCATTTATGTTTCATTAAACTATAGGTACAGAATTGGAATCTACCAAAAATCACTATGTCAATATTTACAAACACTTACTTAAAGTATTTAAAGATATTTCAATAAGTTTATTTGATGAAGACTTGCAGATGGAGTTGGATGAGTATAAAATAATCACTAGGGGGCGGAGCCAACTACCGCAATGGAAGGATGCATCTCAGTGGAGCTCCAGTACTCAGTTTTGTTTATTTTCCAAATTTATCTAACTCTACCAGAGTGCAACTCATACAGCAACACAATGATGCTGTAGACTCCAAGAACTGAGGTTCAGATGACAAGACTAATTTAAGTATGATAGAACTGCCACATAAATATGGACACCACTCTATGTATCTAGTTTTCAAGCTCTTAAGATCTAGAGGCTTACCCTATATATCGTGAATCAAGAGCTACCATCCAATCCTGTCCCCCCAGATATTAAAGATGAGTACTGTGTTCCCCTTTAACTTATAACGTATAGTGGGAGCAGCAATTCACCTTATTACTGAAGTGAATAACACACAGCCTATTTTCCTGAATCTTCAGAGACAATGCATCCCTCAAGAGCAATGGATCTGACTTAGCTGAGCTCAGTTCCCTTCTCGACTGGCACCAGACAGATCTTATTAATATGCTAAGGTCCGTGTCAAGCTGCCCTATTAAGGTAGACCTCATCCAGGACTTTACCCAGGACTTATCAGCAGGCCTACTTAAAGTGCTCACAGTGCCCGACACTGACCAGAGGTCGCGGCAGCCACTACTGCACGCTCCCTCAGGCATGCAGAATGGGGAGTCAGGCCACAAGCTGCTCTCCCTTCAGTGCCAAGAAGTTACAGGAGTTAGGGAGGGAACACGTGACATAGCTGCCACAGTATGCACGTCACCTTCGGTGAAGACAAAAGAGAGAAGCCAGTCGAATGTGAGTCTCCCACAGCCCAGGCTAGTAGCTGCTCAACACCTGCCCTGCACAATGATGGGAGCGTCTAGATCCTCCTTGGTCTTACATGTTGCAGAGGATATGCCTACAGTCCCTTGGGAGAAGCCTGCTTCGATCATTGCTATATGGGTCCCAGGACTACTGACTACAGTATTAATATACAAGCGGATGTCCCTTCTATGTGTGTGGCCCTGGGACATGATATTTGTAACACCTTTTTAAAATTGTGCTAGCAGAGCTGGGGTCGGCTAGTCGTGAGATATACACTCCGTAGAATTCTGCTGTCCAGGGTGATCCTGGCCTAGGGACACCTTACTTGTAATCCTATGGAAAAATTAAGGAGAGTATTACAACTTAATGATGACTGCTTGCCGTCTGAGATGTGCCTTCATTCATTTTGTATAACTGTTTTCTACAGTCAGGAGGGGTTTGTTATTTCATAGTTCTATGGGTCTTTTTGTATCTGCTTGAATGAGACCTTTGTCTCCTGGGATGTCTAAATATAACTACTTTGATTATAACTGCTATGAGAGTTTACAGAGGTTGATGTGTATGAATATCCAGCTACCACTACACTCTATCTGTTTTTGCTGATTACCAGATTTATATGCTTTTTAGAGCTCTGTAGGTTTTGCTAAAAGTTTGGCTCAATATTCGAACCAATGGCCTAGCACTAATAACCCAGTATAAACTATTGAGTGTCGAGCTGCCAGCGGCCGGGGCAGCCAGATAATCCTTCTCATCTTATGCTAACTATTCATTGTTTGTACATTAGGCTGGCTTACAACCACTACCTTCATAAAAGCCATTAAATTTATAAACAAAGATATATGGAGGTTACAAATATTCCCTGTGAGATGAATACAATTTATACACCATAGCCAATATTGATCCACTAATACAGCCCTAGTCAATATTCTTTTCTACATTAGACTGTTCCCACTCCTTGACAATCCAAATTGGAAAATTTCTGATCTTATTCAGCGGAACAGGACTCCTCCCTCCAACTAATACTATTCAATTCACTTCAGTTCATGGCAATTACCCTACTACTACGCCTATTCCTATACAAGAGCCCAAACCTCATCATTATTACTAAGGTCCAAAAGTGACCCTTTCAGAAACTATTTTTCCTTTCTTTATGAC
This sequence comes from Bombina bombina, assembly GCF_027579735.1. Taxonomy (NCBI): domain Eukaryota; kingdom Metazoa; phylum Chordata; class Amphibia; order Anura; family Bombinatoridae; genus Bombina; species Bombina bombina. Next base: position 1,024,474,285 of record NC_069503.1, on the reverse strand, counting down.
AATTTAATATGGCCCAAGAGTGGCCTTATGCGTCAGGAGAGGATGTTATACTGAGGTTTCATTTTTAAAGTGTTTTTATTATTGTTATCACTTATACTACTTACTATAATCAGCATAGTTCAATATTTACAACCTATCTGTTTCCAGCCCCGGACTAAGTCTCTACACATATTGGTTAACCTCCCTTACATTCGCTAATCCTCACAAATCATATTGTGCTTACATTTGAACACCTATGTTATAGAAGGTTTTACTGCTCCTTATACCTCTATAAAGAGGCTTGTACCTTGCCATGGAACTCGCCTAACTACCTGCTCCAGAACTGTTGGCTACTTTTCCCTCTTACTATATAAGTATACAGAGTATTCTTAAACTAATGTTAGAATATATCTTGTAAGCTTCCTTTTAGCAGATATCATCTATGTACAGTTATTATGTGTGTGTGCTCAGCTCTTCCAAGCTACCAACCTGATTCAAAATGAGAGACCCTATATACTAAGTAACGTAACAGTTCTGTGTCTATCAAATGTCTTGCTATTATTTGTGTTACTTGGATTGTTAGTGTGTCTCACTATTACACACAGGAAGCCTCATTACCCCATTACAGATTATTTTCAGGAGCTTAGACTCATAAAATATAGTAGCCCTCCCTGTTGTGTCATAGGAACGAGTTAATAATTATAGAGGTGATTCCTATAAACAGTTATATCATCATTTTGTAAAGAGATACAGACTGTATTATTAATAGGAGTTGGTTGCACTAATAGCTTTATAGTTATACTACATCGTAGCAGGATGATAAGCCTCAAAGACTTAACACAAGTTGTCCAACTGTGTGGCTAATTATCTTAACATAAATTAGGAGTGGTGATATATGTCAACAATTAATTCAGTCAATGCTTAACCAATGTGGACAAGTTGTTGCCATTTTGCTTTATTTATTTAGCGCTAGGTTAAGTTACAAAGGGAGATACCAGTGCTATCTTCTCTATATATATTTTCAACTTTGGTCCTATTCAAAAATTAGGGTGATACTCCGTCATATTGTTGAGACCCTATATGGTATCACTACAGATTCCATAATATGTGTGCCCGTATATATTATTAATACGTAACCCATTTACTATTGCTCTATCTTAAATTGTGCTCACCCATTGAGAAACCAGATTCAACAGAATGCAAGTATGTATTTCACTGTTACTATACAGGGCCATACTTACACTAGTACTAAAAGTCATTAGACCCAATAGGTTTACTGATTTAATTAGCATAACTGCACCTAATATCCTTAATGAGAAACCGCACCAAGTATACTTTATTACACTACATTAACACCCCCCCATTTATGCTAACATCAAACTTAAAGTTAGACAGTTAACTATACTACTATTTTCTATTTTTATAAACTGTTCAATTAGATATTACTTTATTTTCCACTTATCTTACATTAGCTTAAGCAGTGTTTACCCGCTGATAAAAACTTATAACCCCCTAGTGTTATTGGACACAATGGGGTCTTTGATATGACTAACACAATCTATCAGTTTGCCCTATATCAAAAGGTTCACAAGAGACCGGCTAATTAGTCATCTATGAAAGTTTTTATTTATATAAAACCAAGGTTTCAGAAGCTCATTCTATGCCATGTATTTTGACTATTAATTGTTATATCACTTACTTGCCATTGTATTGTGTTCTATGAATAATGTATCATTTATTCATGTGTATACATTTATGCAAAACCTCAAAAAAAAAATAAAAAAAAAAATCCAAACAAGAAATCAATAATTCTGTTTGTTTGGAAATACATAACGAGTGAGACCTTTAACACAAAAAAAAATCCTTGCAACTAAACAATTTAGTTGATTTGTTCATGTGGAAAAGGCTTTAAATTTACCATTTAAAACTATTCATTAGCAAAAATTTTTGTCAGTAAATAATTATGCTTCCCTCAATTTTGTTCTTAACAATCCTGACACCAACTTGTAGCAGTAGCTATTCCTCTGCTACACTGAAGATGTTCCACTAGTAAAAAGCAGTTAATAGGGTTTTCATAAACAAATGAACAACCTGTCATGAAAATATCTAGAAGTAAATAGTATCTGAGATACTATCAAGCATTTTCTTGCTTTTGGTTAAAAAGGAATTTCTCTGAATTAATGAAGTGGACATACTGTACATTCCTTCAGCAAAATCTGATGAACATCTGAAATCAGTCATTATTGTCTGAGGCAGTTCATTTTCTGTGCTGGACATTTTCTGGGCTAAAAGAGACTGCTCCTTTGTTGTAAATCGCCATAGGACAAGCTACTTAGCTGTTGTTCGTTTCTGGTAGAGAGCTTCTCTCTCTTTGTATACATCATTTATAATACTTTCATAGTATCCTGTTTAAAACTGTCAACTAGCTGATGGGCAACAGGTATCACCAGATACACATCCCTAACATCAAATCAAACTATAATATCTCAGCTCAGCTCATTTTGTGATAATCGGTGTCCAAATATGGCAAACATGTCATATCTGGTATCAAAATAATCACCCTGGTTCCACTATGTGATTTATCACAAGTATATGGTTACTTTATATGCCTAAATACATTTATAATGTGTCCTATAATTTCCTCCAGGGCTTGACATCTGGTTTATGGCCTGCCATAAAGAGATGGCTACATTCCATGCTATAAGGTAATTATACTACATCGTAGCAGGATGATAAGCCTCAAAGACTTAACACAAGTTGTCCAACTGTGTGGCTAATTATCTTAACATAAATTAGGAGTGGTGATATATGTCAACAATGAATTCAGTCAATGCTTAACCAATGTGGACAAGTTGTTGCCATTTTGCTTTATTTATTTAGCGCTAGGTTAAGTTACAAAGGGAGATACCAGTACTATCTTCTCTATATATATTTTCAACTTTGGTCCTATTCAAAAATTAGGGTGATACTCCGTCATATTGTTGAGACCCTATATGGTATCACTACAGATTCCATAATATGTGTGCCCGTATATATTATTAATACGTAACCCATTTACTATTGCTCTATCTTAAATTGTGCTCACCCATTGAGAAACCAGATTCAACAGAATGCAAGTATGTATTTCACTGTTACTATACAGGGCCATACTTACACTAGTACTAAAAGTCATTAGACCCAATAGGTTTACTGATTTAATTAGCATAACTGCACCTAATATCATTAATGAGAAACCGCACCAAGTATACTTTATTACACTACATTAACATGCCCGCCCCCCCCCCCCATTTATGCTAACATCCAACTTAAAGTTAGACAGTTAACTATACTACTATTTTCTATTTTTATATACTGTTCAATTAGATATTACTTTATTTTCCACTTATCTTACATTAGCTTAAGCAGTGTTTACCCGCTGATAAAAACTTATAACCCCCTATTGTTATTGGACACAATGGGGTCTTTGATATGACTAACACAATCTATCAGTTTGCCCTATATCAAAAGGTTCACAAGAGACCGGCTAATTAGTCATCTATGAAAGTTTTTATTTATATAAAACCAAGGTTTCAGAAGCTCATGGGTGGGACTACATTATTCATAGATTTCATATAATTTCCTCCAGGGCTTGACATCTGGTTTATGGCCTGCCATAAAGAGATGGCTACATTCCGTGCTATAAGGTAATTAGAAATTAGCTGGTTTGATTACTGGAGCCATCAAAGTGTGACAGGGTCAGCAGCGTGCCTGCTGTCGCTCTCCACAGTGAGGCTCCCAAATGCTCTTCCAAACAGAGTGTTGAGTAAGTATAGTATAGGTTGTACTGTACCTTGGGAACGTACATATCCATCTCCTCTTTGCCAGAAAAAGACAGGCGTTGATGCAAATCTGGAACAGTGGACGAGGAAGGAAGACCTGGAAGAACACACATATACTGTATATATGCACACATCACATGCACCTTTGATCCCTTCCCAGTCCCACCCATTGTCATACATCATGCTCTTTTAACTCAACACAAACATTTTATTTATTTATTTTAATTCTTAATTATTTATTAATTAAATGTTAAGTCTAAACATAACTTAAAACCTTTGTTTCCATAGCATTTTCATGTGCTTTGTTATTCAAATTAGCAAGTCATAATCATTTATATCAGGTATCAAACAGCACTGATTTTTTACAGTGCTGTCTTGGATAGCACTTGAGTACAACACTTAACTCACAACTTGTAATACAAGCATAATGAGCGAGCAAATATAGCACTCTGCGCTATATTTAACAATATAGGCCTTGTAAAGAAGCTTTGGTTAAAATATTTAAAGGGACATGAAACCCAATTTTTCTTTTATAATTTAAAATGAGCATGTGATTTTGAACCACTTTTCAATTTACTTATATTATTTAATTTGCTTTCTTCACTTGTTATCCTTTGCCAAAAGGTTTATCTAGTTAAGCTCAGGAGTAGCAAATAACCTAGGTTCTAGCTGCTGATTGGTGGCTACATTTATATACTGATTGTCATTTGCTCACCCATGTGTTCACTTAGAAACCAGTAGTGCATTGCTGCTCCTTCAGCAAATGATACCAAGAGAATGAAGATAATTTGATAATAGAGGTAAACTGGAAAGTTGTTTAAAGTTGTATGTTTTGCCTAAATCATGAAAGAAATGTTTTGGGTTTCATGTCCCTTTAACTATCCACTTGTAATACCATATTGTGCATTATTCTAGGCTCAAGGTCACAAAAAAGATAATACGTCCCTTGTTTTCTAGATCTAAGTATTTATTCCCTTCATGTCTGATGAATTGCAAGACTTTAGGCCTTTGGGGCCTATCTATCAAGCTCCGTACGGAGCTTGAAGGCCCGTGTTTCTGGCGAGTCTTCAGACTAAAGACCGCTGCTCTATAACCCTGTCCGCCTGCTCTGATGAGGCTGACAGAAATCGCCAGAAATCAACCCGATTGAGTACGATCGGGTTGATTGACACCCCCCCTGCTTTTATATTAAGATATTTTCATAATATTATTAAGACATTGGGGCCGAATTATCAAGCTTGATGCCTTGTGTTTGCGGCGAGCCTTCCGGCTCACTGGAAACATAAGTTATGAAGCAGCGGTCTAAGACCGCTGCTCCATAACCTGTCCGTCTGCTCTGAGGAGGCGGACAGACATCGCCGGAAATCAACCCGATCGAATACGATTGGGTTGATTGACACACCCTGTTAGTAACCAATTGGCCGCAAATCTGCAGGGGGCGGCATTGCACCAGCAGTTCACAAGAACTGTTGGTGCAATAATAAATGCCGAGAGCGCATGCTGTTGGCATTTATCAATGTGCAGCGGACATGATCCACAATATCGGATCATGTCCGCATGCACCTTCTTAAATATGCCCCATTGTGTAGACTTACGATTCTACATTATCTTGGTAAGTATTACAACACCTGGGGAATGGTTAAGTCCATAGCAATGTTTAGATAGTTAAAGGGACATTGAATAACCTATATCTTAAACCTATTTTTTTTTAAAGTTATTGCCTCATTACAAGTAAGACAATTATTATTTTTTTTCTTTTCTTTTGGGTTTTGGTTATGGGACTATGAAAATTAGGCAAATGTAGTTAAATATATATTAGTTTGTTACCATGGTTTTGCAAAATTCAGAGGAATAATGTATATTATGTGATGACTAGTTTATGTTAAAAAAAAACATAATTTATGCTTACCTGATAAATTCCTTTCTTCTGTTGTGTGATCAGTCCACGGGTCATCATTACTTCTGGGATATAACTCCTCCCCAACAGGAAATGCAAGAGGATTCACCCAGCAGAGCTGCATATAGCTCCTCCCCTCTACGTCACTCCCAGTCATTCGACCAAGAATCAACGAGAAAGGAGAAACCAAGGGTGAAGTGGTGACTGGAGTATAATTTAAAGATATTTACCTGCCTTAAAAAACAGGGCGGGCCGTGGACTGATCACACAACAGAAGAAAGGAATTTATCAGGTAAGCATAAATTATGTTTTCTTCTGTTATGTGTGATCAGTCCACGGGTCATCATTACTTCTGGGATACCAATACCAAAGCAAAAGTACACGGATGACGGGAGGGATAGGCAGGCTCATTATACAGAAGGAACCACTGCCTGAAGAACCTTTCTCCCAAAAATAGCCTCCGAAGAAGCAAAAGTGTCAAATTTGTAAAATTTGGAAAAAGTATGAAGCGAAGACCAAGTTGCAGCCTTGCAAATCTGTTCAACAGAGGCCTCATTCTTAAAGGCCCAAGTGGAAGCCACAGCTCTAGTAGAATGAGCTGTAATTCTTTCAGGAGGCTGCTGTCCAGCAGTCTCATAGGCTAAACGAATTATGCTACGAAGCCAGAAGGAGAGAGAGGTAGCCGAAGCCTTATGACCTCTCCTCTGACCAGAGTACACGACAAACAGGGAAGACGTTTGTCGAAAATCCTTAGTTGCCTGCAAGTAGAACTTGAGGGCACGAACTACATCCAGATTGTGTAGAAGACGTTCCTTCTTTGAAGAAGGATTCGGGCACAGGGAAGGCACCACGATCTCTTGATTGATGTTCCTGTTAGTGACTACCTTAGGTAAGAACCCAGGTTTTGTACGCAGAACTACCTTATCTGAATGAAAAATCAAATAAGGAGAATCACAATGTAAAGCTGATAACTCAGAGACTCTCCGAGCCGAAGAAATAGCCATTAAAAATAACACTTTCCAAGATAACAACTTTATATCAATGGAATGAAGGGGTTCAAACGGAACTCCTTGTAGAACGTTAAGAACAAGGTTTAAACTCCATGGCGGAGCAACAGTTTTAAACACAGGCTTGATCCTAGCTAAAGCCTGACAAAAGGCCTGGACGTCTGGATTTTCTGACAGACGCCTGTGTAACAAGATGGACAGAGCTGAGATCTGTCCCTTTAATGAGCTAGCCGATAAACCCTTTTCTAAACCTTCTTGTAGAAAGGACAATATCCTAGGAATCCTAACCTTACTCCAGGAGTAACCTTTGGATTCGCACCAGTATAGGTATTTACGCCATATCTTATGGTAAATCCTTCTGGTAACAGGCTTCCTAGCCTGTATCAGGGTATCAATAACCGACTCAGAAAACCCACGTTTTGATAAAATCAAGCGTTCAATTTCCAAGCAGTCAGCTTCAGAGAAGTTAGATTTTGATGTTTGAATGGACCCTGTATCAGAAGGTCCTGTCTTAGAGGTAGAGACCAAGGCGGACAGGATGACATGTCCACTAGATCTGCATACCAAGTCCTGCGTGGCCATGCAGGCGCTATTAGAATCACTGATGCTCTCTCCTGTTTGATTTTGGCAATCAATCGAGGAAGCAGCGGGAAGGGTGGAAACACATAAGCCATCCCGAAGTTCCAAGGTGCTGTCAAAGCATCTATCAGAACCGCTCACGGATCCCTGGATCTGGACCCGTAGCGAGGAAGTTTGGCGTTCTGGCGAGACGCCATGAGATCTATCTCTGGTTTGCCCCAACGTCGAAGTATTTGGGCAAAGACCTCCGGATGAAGTTCCCACTCCCCCGGATGAAAAGTCTGGCGACTCAAGAAATCCGCCTCCCAGTTCTCCACTCCCGGGATGTGGATTGCTGACAGGTGGCAAGAGTGAGACTCTGCCCAGCGAATTATCTTTGATACTTCCATCATTGCTAGGGAGCTTCTTGTCCCTCCCTGATGGTTGATGTAAGCTACAGTCGTGATGTTGTCCGACTGAAACCTGATGAACCCCCGAGTTTTTAACTGGGGCCAAGCCAGAAGGGCATTGAGAACTGCTCTCAATTCCAGAATGTTTATTGGCAGGAGACTTTCCTCCTGACTCCATTGTCCCTGAGCCTTCAGAGAATTCCAGACAGCGCCCCAACCTAGTAGGCTGGCGTCTGTTGTTACAATTGTCCAGTCCGGCCTGCTGAATGGCATCCCCCTGGACAGATGTGGCCGAGAAAGCCACCATAGAAGAGAGTTTCTGGTCTCTTGATCCAGATTCAGAGTAGGGGACAAGTCTGAGTAATCCCCATTCCACTGACTCAGCATGCACAATTGCAGCGGTCTGAGATGTAGACGTGCAAAGGGTACTATGTCCATTGCTGCTACCATTAAGCCGATCACCTCCATGCATTGAGCTACTGACGGGAGTTGAATGGAATGAAGGACACGGCATGCATTTAGAAGCTTTGTTAATCTGTCTTCTGTCAGATAAATCTTCATTTCTACAGAATCTATAAGAGTCCCCAAGAATGGAACTCTTGTGAGAGGAAAGAGAGAACTCTTCTTTTCGTTCACTTTCCATCCATGCGACCTTAGAAATGCCAGAACTAACTCTGTATGAGACTTGGCAGTTTGAAAGCTTGAAGCTTGTATCAGAATGTCGTCTAGGTACGGAGCTACCGAAATTCCTCGCGGTCTTAGTACCGCCATAAGGGCACCCAGAACCTTTGTGAAGATTCTTGGAGCCGTAGCCAATCCGAATGGAAGAGCTACAAACTGGTAATGCCTGTCTAAGAAGGCAAACCTTAGATACCGGTAATGATCTTTGTGAATCGGTATGTGAAGGTAAGCATCCTTTAAATCCACTGTGGTCATGTACTGACCCTTTTGGATCATGGGTAAGATTGTCCGAATAGTTTCCATTTTGAACGATGGAACTCTTAGGAATTTGTTTAGGATCTTTAAATCCAAGATTGGCCTGAAAGTTCCCTCTTTTTTGGGAACCACAAACAGGTTTGAGTAAAACCCTAGTCCTTGTTCCGACCGCGGAACCGGATGGATCACTCCCATTAATAACAGATCTTGTACACAGCGTAGAAACGCTTCTTTCTTTATCTGGTTTGTTGACAACCTTGACAGATGAAATCTCCCTCTTGGGGGAGAGAATTTGAAGTCTAGAAGGTATCCCTGAGATATGATCTCTAGCGCCCAGGGATCCTGAACATCTCTTGCCCAAGCCTGGGCGAAGAGAGAGAGTCTGCCCCCCACTAGATCCGGTCCCGGATCGGGGGCCCTCGGTTCATGCTGTCTTTGGGGCAGCAGCAGGTTTCCTGGCCTGCTTGCCCTTGTTCCAGGACTGGTTAGGTTTCCAGCCTTGTCTGTAACGAGCAACAGCTCCTTCCTGTTTTGGTGCAGTGGAAGTTGGTGCTGTTCCTGCTTTGAAATTCCGAAAGGGACGAAAATTAGACTGTCTAGCCTTAGCTTTGGCTTTGTCTTGAGGCAGGGCGTGGCCCTTACCTCCTGTAATGTCAGCGATAATTTCTTTCAAACCGGGCCCAAATAAAGTTTGCCCCTTGAAAGGTATATTAAGTAATTTGGACTTAGAAGTTACATCAGCTGACCAGGATTTTAGCCACAGCGCCCTACGTGCCTGAATGGCGAATCCTGAGTTCTTAGCCGTAAGTTTGGTTAAATGTACTACGGCCTCCGAAATGAATGAATTAGCTAGTTTAAGGACTCTAAGCCTGTCCGTAATGTCGTCCAGCGTAGCTGAACTAAGGTTCTCTTCCAGAGACTCAATCCAAAATGCTGCCGCAGCCGTAATCGGCGCGATGCATGCAAGGGGTTGCAATATAAAACCTTGTTGAACAAACATTTTCTTAAGGTAACCCTCTAATTTTTTATCCATTGGGTCTGAAAAAGCACAGCTATCCTCCACCGGGATAGTGGTACGCTTAGCTAAAGTAGAAACTGCTCCCTCCACCTTAGGGACCGTTTGCCATAAGTCCCGTGTGGTGGCGTCTATTGGAAACATCTTTCTAAATATTGGAGGGGGTGAGAACGGCACACCGGGTCTATCCCACTCCTTAGTAACAATTTCAGTTAGTCTCTTAGGTATAGGAAAAACGTCAGTACTCGCCGGTACCGCAAAGTATTTATCCAACCTACACAATTTCTCTCGTATTGCAACAGTGTTACAATCATTAAGAGCCGCTAAAACCTCCCCTAGTAATACACGGAGGTTCTCCAATTTAAATTTAAAATTTGAAATATCTGAATCCAATCTGTTTGGATCAGAACCGTCACCCACAGAATGAAGCTCTCCGTCCTCATGCTCTGCAAGCTGTGACGCAGTATCAGACATGGCCCTAGTATTATCAGCGCACTCTGTTCTCACCCCAGAGTGATCACGCTTGCCTCTTAGTTCTGGTAATTTAGCCAAAACTTCGGTCATAACAGTAGCCATATCTTGTAATGTTATCTGTAATGGCCGCCCAGATGTACTAGGCGCCACAATATCACGCACCTCCCGGGCGGGAGATGCAGGTACTGACACGTGAGGCGAGTTAGTCGGCATAACTCTCCCCTCGCTGTTTGGTGAAATTTGTTCAATTTGTACAGATTGGCTTTTATTTAAAGTAGCATCAATACAGTTAGTACATAAATTTCTATTGGGCTCCACCTTGGCATTGGAACAAATGACACAGGTATCTTCCTCTGAATCAGACATGTTTAACACACTAGCAATAAACTTGCAACTTGGTTACAATCTTATTTAACAAAAACGTACTGTGCCTCAAAGAAGCACTAAACGATTAAATGTCAGTTGAAATAATGAACTGAAAAAACAGTTATAGCATCAATCCTTAAAAACAACACAACTTTTAGCAAAGGTTTGTTCCCATTAGTAAAGTAACAAAAATTAAATTTGAAGCATAAAAATTACAGAGCAACGCTTTTAATCACAGTCAATATATAAGTCTCACAGCTCTGCTGAGAGAATCTACCTCCCTCCAAAGAAGTTTGAAGACCCCTGAGTTCTGTTAGAGATGAACCGGATCATGCAGGAAATACAAGAGTAACTGACTGGAAATTTTTGATGCGTAGCAAAGAGCGCCAAAAACGGCCCCTCCCCCTCACACACAGCAGTGAGAGAGAAACGAAACTGTCACAATTAAAACAAGCAACTGCCAAGTGGAAAATACCCAAACATTTATTCACTCAGTACCTCAGAAAATGCAAACGATTCTACATTCCAGCAAAAACGTTTAACATAATAAATACCTATTAAAAAGGTTTAATGTACTTTTAACAGAGTAATTCCAGTGAAATACCATCCCCAGAATACTGAAGTGTAGAGTATACATACATGTCATTATAACGGTATGGCAGGATTTTCTCATCAATTCCATTCAGAAAATAAAAACTGCTACATACCTCCATGCAGATTCATCTGCCCGCTGTCCCCTGATCTGAAGCTTTTACCTCCCTCAGATGGCCGAGAAACAGCAATATGATCTTAACTACTCCGGTTAAAATCATAGTAAAAACTCTGGTAGATTCTTCTTCAAACTCTGCCAGAGAGGCAATAACACGCTCCGGTGCTATTGTAAAATAACAAACTTTTGATTGAAGTTATAAAAACTAAGTATAATCACCATAGTCCTCTCACACATCCTATCTAGTCGTTGGGTGCAAGAGAATGACTGGGAGTGACGTAGAGGGGAGGAGCTATATGCAGCTCTGCTGGGTGAATCCTCTTGCATTTCCTGTTGGGGAGGAGTTATATCCCAGAAGTAATGATGACCCGTGGACTGATCACACATAACAGAAGAAAACATATGAACAAATTATGTTAAAACCAAAAAATTTTGAATTCTGTAAAGTATTCTATTTGTATATTTTTTTTTTTTTTTCAAATTTTTTTTTAATTGTAAAATGAAATGACTTCACTAAAAAAAAAAGATTTATTAATAATAAAAAATAAAAAACAAATACAATTACTTACTTCTGAAGAAAAGCCAGGTTGGTCATTTTTGAAAATCTCAAAGGCAAGGCATGCACAAAGCCTTATGGTAATGGTATAATGTTTATGTTTCTTCATTATCTTCCTAAGTACAAAACCTGGCATGCACAAAGGCAACTCATATCATGTAGGAGAACCTACTATTTATGTGCAGTGGAAAGCAAAAACAGAACAATATGGGCATTTCATTATGTGTAGTTATGTCTTTCAGCGCATAAACGTTCATATTGTCATAAATTGTACAAATATAGAAACAACTTACAGATATGACTCAAGGAGTGATGCTCCAAAAGCCCAAGAACTGATTTAAAAGCTCATGGAAGAGTGGGGTGTTTAAAAGCAGATCTAACTATTTCCATAGCATGGTGCATTGCCAGAATATAAGGATGAAGAGTATTATTTTAGTGAACTAAAGGAGCATTTTGGAGAAATCCCAATTCTGTAGAATTGGTGGGAAACCAAATTAAGATTTTGTTTTTCCACATCATTTAGCAAAATATTACAAAGACCCAGTACTAAGTCTTATCAGATAATAGCTTATTGTTTCATAACAGAATGAAAATCCCCCTATTTTTTTTAAAGGGAGAGTTTACCCAAATATTTTCTCCCCTCTAATTTGTTCCCAATTATCCATTTTACCTTCTGGAGTGTATTTTTGTTTACAAGTAGCTTAGTTACCCTTATTTCAGCATCTGAAAAAGCTGATATAGAAATACACAAACCAATAGGGTACAAAAAAGACTGTTACATATAAATAATTACAATGTTTATGAATACTCCCCTTGCAAGAAATCCACTGCCTCCTTCAGTTTCTCCCAGAATTGTTGATTTAGAATGCTTGTATGTTGAGGGGCACAGATCTTCGGGGGTTTTCTATGCACTTTGTCTCGTCAAGTTTCTAAAAAACAATATCCACAATAGTGCAAAACATAATTCCCAAATGAAGCAAATTAATGGAAAATACTCACAGGGAACAAATAAAGTCAAACGGCTAGATTACGAGTTTTTGTTGGTAAGGCTTGCGGTGCTAACGAGCAGTTTATGCTCACCGCTCACCTACAAACAACGCTGGTATTTCAGGTGTTTTCAAACTCTGCGTTAGCCGCAGAAAAGTGAGCGGAGAGCAAAATTTAGCTCCACATCTCACCTCAATACCAGCGCTGCTTATGGTAGCGGTGAGCTGGCAAAACGTGCTTGTGCACAATTTCCCCATAGGAATCAATGGGGCAGATTCGGCTGGAAAAAAAAACCTAACACCTGCAAAAAAGCAGCGTTCAGCTCCTAACGCAGCCCCATTGATTCCTATGGGGAAATACTTTTTATGTCTACACCCTAAAATGAACCCCGAGTCTAAACACCCCTAATCTTACACTTATTAAACCCTAATCTGCCGTCCCCGACATCGCCGACACCTACATTATACTTATGAACCCCTAATCTGTCACCCTCAACATTGCCGACACCTACATTATAGTTATTAACCCCTAATCTGCCGCCCCCAATGTTGTCGCAACCTACCTACAATTATTAACCCCTAATCTGCCACCCCCAACTTCGCAGTCACTATAATAAAGTTATTAACCCCTAAATCTAAGTCTAACCCTAAACCTAACCCCCCTAACTTAAATATAATTTAAATAAATCTAAATAAAATTACTATTATTAACTACTATTCCTATTTAAAACTAAATACTGACCTATAAAATAAACCCTTAGATAGCTACAATATAACTAATAGTTACATTGTAGCTAGCATAGGGTTTATTTTTATTTTACAGGCAACTTTGAATTTATTTTAACTAGGTACAATAGTTATTAAATAGTTATTAACTATTTAATAGCTACCTATTTAAAATAAAGACAAATTTACCTGTAAAATAAATCCTAACCTAAGTTACAATTACACCTAACACTACACTATAATTAAATTAATTAACTAAACTAAATACAATTAAATACAATTTAAAACAATTATCTAAAGTACGAAAAAAAGCAAACACTAAATTACAGAAAATAATAAAATAATTACAAGTTTTTTAAACTAAAGCCCCCCAAAATAAAAAAAAATTCCCTACCCTATACTAAATCACAAATAACCCTCAAAAGGGCCTTTTGTGAGGCATTGCCCCAAAGTAATCAGCTCTTTTACCTGTAAAAAAACATACAATACTCCCCAAAATTAAAACCCACCACCCACACACCCAACCCTACTCTAAAACCCACCCAATCCCCCCTTAATAAAACTTAACACTACCCCCTTGAAGATCACCCTACCTTGAGACGTCTTCACCCAGCCGGGCCGAAGTCTTCCATGAAGCCGGGCAGAAGTGGTCCTCCAGACGGGCAGAAGTCTTCATCGAAGTCGGCCAGAAGAGGTCCTCCAGACGGGCAGAAGTCTTCATCCAGGCGACATCTTCTATCTTCATCCATCCGGAGCGGAGCGGGTCCATCTTCAAGACATCCGATGTGGAGCATCCTCTTCCAACGAAGTCCAAATGAAGAATGAAGGTTCCTTTAAATTACGTCATCCAAGATGGCATCCCTTGAATTCTGATTGGCTGACAGAATTCTATCAGCCAATCGGAATTAAGGTAAAAGAAATCCTATTGACTGATGCAATCAGCCAATAGGATTGAGCTTGCATTCTATTGGCTGATCCAATCAGCCAATAGAATGCGAGCTCAATCCTATTGGCTGATTGGATCAGCCAATAAGATTGAACTTCAATCCTATTGGCTGATTGAACAGCACAGCTGATGAGAGAGAGAGAGAGAGAGAGAGAGAGAGAGAGAGAAATATAACACAACACGGCCCGTGTGAACGGGCTTTAGGACTAGTAGAATATATTCTGCTATGTGCAGGACATTGGAATGTCTGAAAATTTCAGAATTTCATGTCTGAAAATAAATATATATTTATACAAATACATAAATACATATGTATACATTATATATATACATATATATATATATATATATATATATATATATATATATATATATATATATATATATATATATATATATATATAATTAATCCAGAGGTACAGGCACTCAATGGTCTTTTTTTTAAAATAATTCATTTATTGATTCAAGTTAAAAAGAAGACATAACGTTTCGGCACATTGCTGTGCCTTTGTCAAATGTCAAACAGGTACAATGGGTAACCTAAAACTAAGGTTAGTTTTAGGTTACCCGTTGTACCTGTTTGAATTATTTAAAAAAAAAAGACCATTGAGTGCCTGTGATAATTTGGATACTTTCTAGCAGTGCACCATGGCATTTTGCTTATTGGTGAGATTGTGCTGTCCTTTCTGGGATCTGTATATATATATATATATATATATATATATATATATATATATATATATATATATTTTATATATATATATATCCATCTTTACATATGTCTATGTTAAATCCCTCTACATGCTTTTTCCTTTTTAACACCTGAGGTCTCATATTTTCAAGTCCTTATAACTTTTTGTGCAATATTTTATTTTAATATTTTTTATTAAATAGTGTTATTCTGAGTGTAACTGTATTGTGTAATATATTTTTGATGTATTTTGTGAGACTTTTTTGTTTCGCAAAACAGTTTACCACAGCTCTGAGGATGCTCCAACCCAATGAGCGTTAACTTCAATTGCGCTCAAACGATTGTGTTTACTTTCAACTTGTAATATGAGCTCAATTAGAATTTTGCGCTCCACTCATTATCTGGCCCTTTAAGTTTGGAAGCAAGGCTAATAGGGAAAAGACATATGCCCGTTTAAACATCAAGGCATAACTATTGTATATTTCCCAAAGTCAGGAGAATTCCTGTTTCCCATACAGTAGGTGGTCAGTTTTTTACTTTGGATGCCAGGAAATATTTCCAGTTTTCTTAATCTTTGGCAAAAAATTTAGGATATCTTTGTTAACTGGCCATTCTCCTGGATTGACTTAAATTGCTCTGAAGTTGTTATTTGTATGCAAACTAGTTGGCAATGATTTTATTCGGGGAACAACTTAGTATCCATTATAATTTCAGGAAAACAAATGTGCCATTTAATTCTCCAAGGAAGTTTAATAGACTGCCTCTTTTCTGAAGAAACATTTACCATGATTCAATCCAAATAAGGAGTCACATAGATTAACTGAGAGTTGTGATTTGCTAGAGAAGGAGCAAGAACCCTGGTAAGGGCATGTAGAACAATGATTGACTCAAACAGCAAGGCCTCAAATACACTGTTGAGTCCTTCACATGAAGAATAAGGTGATGTGATATGGATGGATATGAAGTTAAGTATACTTCAGGTCTATGATGGTTTTGAATGGACCTGATTCTAGAAAATAATAGCTGAATAAGAGAGCAAATGAGGAACCTTTACAAATCTGGTAAAACAGTTTCAAGCCTGAAAAACAGATTCAGCTCATTTACTTTGTATATGGTGCACTTGATTACTATGTAAATTTATGCAACAACTTAAAGAATAACTTCCCAGATCAACATAAGCAAATTCTGGATAAAGGATATTCATATAAAACATGATAATGGAAAACCATGATTGCATCACTTTTTAGAAATAAGGCCAGAAGCAACGGAAACAACAGGATAATGTATTTAGTTTTTAGTCTTGATGATAACCAATATTTTAAAATCACCAATTTTAATGAGGCACACTTTTTAAGCTTTGTCAAGGTATTTAGTTTGCATGTTTTGAACAATTTGAAATTTTGGGTCTAAATAAAATGCATTTATATTTGTGTACTACCACTTCTCTACATGTTCAATATCAACATTGTGGGACTTGTTTATAGTATGCATATAACAAGCAAAGAGGGAGCAGGACTCCAAAGCTCAGATTAAGGTCCTCTTTGTTAGTTTTATAAACCAGCAACATGAAACTCGTACAAGCTTCACACCTGTACGCGCTTCGCCAGAGAGTGAACATTTTATGATACAAAGCATTTAAATAGCATATATTTGCCAATCATAAATTTGATACAACTTCAGAGCTCCTCCTAAAGCCTTACAATGTATCCTGTTACTCTTTAAAGTGGTATACTTCTAAATCAAGGTCTCTCAATATTATAACTTTTTGAGGAAGCTGACATTAGTTAGGACAATTTCTAGATATTGTTGCTTTTTTAGGCAATGGAGTCATTCCAGTACTATTTATTAATAAAATAAATAACATTAATACATCTATACAACTGATTTTAACCACATATATGTGCATATGCATACCTACCAACACACATATATGCATATATACACATATTTGTATATTCATGTATTCACATATACCTGCCTCATGTGGTTAAGTAAGGGTGTGATTTTTATTATCATCTTGGTCCTCATATTTATTTATTTACTATGGCCTAGATTTGGAGTTTGGCGTTAGCCGTGAAAACCAGCGTTAGAGGCTCCTAACGCTGGTTTTAGGCTAACTCCGGTATTTGGAGTCACTCAAAATAGGGTCTAACGCTCACTTTTCAGCTGCAACTTTTCCATACCGCAGATCCTCTTACGTCAATTGCGTATCCTATCTTTTCAATTGGATCTTTCTAACTCCGGTATTTAGAGTCGTGTCTGAAGTGAGCGTTAGACATCTAACGACAAAACTCCAGCCACAGGAAAAAAGTCAGTAGTTAAGAGCTTTCTGGGCTAACGCCGGTTCATAAAGCTCTTAACTACTGTACTCTAACACCCATAAAATACCTATGTACCCCTAAACTGAGGCCCCCCACATCGCCGCCACTCGATTACATTTTTTTAACCCCTAATCTGCCGACCGCCACCTACGTTATACTTATGTACCCCTAATCTGCTGCCCCTAACACCGCCGACCCCTATATTATATTTAGTAACCCCTAACCTGCCCCCCACAACGTCGCCGCCACCTACCTACACTTATTAACCCCTAATCTTCCGACCGCAAAGCGCCGCCACCTACATTATAGCTATGTACCCCTAATCTGCTGCCCCTAACACCGCCGACCCCTATATTATATTTATTAACCCCTAATCTGCCCCCCACAATGTCGCCTCCACCTGCCTACACTTATTAACCCCTAATCTGCTGAGCGGACCGCACCGCTACTATAATAAAGTTATTAACCCCTAATCCGCCTCACTAACCCTATAATAAATAGTATTAACCCCTAATCTGCCCTCCCTAACATCGCCGACACCTAACTTCAAACATTAACCCCTAATCTGCCGACCGGAGCTCACCGCTACTATAATAAATGTATTAACCCCTAAAGCTAAGTCTAACCCTAACACTAACACCCCCCTAAGTTAAAAATAATTTTAATCTAACGAAATTAATTAACTCTTATTAAATAAATTATTCCTATTTAAAGCTAAATACTTACCTGTAAAATAAATCCTAATATAGCTACAATATAAATTATAATTACATTGTAGCTATTTTAGGATTAATATTTATTTTACAGGCAACTTTGTAATTATTTTAACCAGGTACAATAGCTATTAAATAGTTAAGAACTATTTAATAGTTACCTAGTTAAAATAATAACAAAATTACCTGTAAAATAAATCCTAACCTAAGTTACAATTAAACCTAACACTACACTATCAATAAATTAATTAAATAAAATACCTATAATTATCTACAATTAAACCTACCACTACACTATCAATAAATAAATTAAATACAATACCTAAAATTAACTACAATGAAATAAACTATCTAAAGTACAAAAAATAAAAAAGAACTAAGTTACAAAAAATAAAAAAATATTTACAAACATAAGAAAAATATTACAACAATTTTAAACTAATTACACCTACTCTAAGCCCCCTAATAAAATAACAAAGACCCCCAAAATAACAAAATGCCCTACCCTATTCTAAATTACTACATTTCAAAGCTCTTTTACCTTACCAGCCCTGAACAGGGCCCTTTGCGGGGCATGCCCCAAGAAATTCAGCTCTTTTGCCTGTAAAAAAAAAACATACAATACCCCCCCAACATTACAACCCACCACCCACATACCCCTAATCTAACCCAAACCCCCCTTAAATAAACCTAACACTAAGCCCCTGAAGATCTTCCTACCTTGTCTTCACCCTACCAGCTTCACCGATCCGTCCTGAAGAGCTCCTCCGATGTCCTGATCCAAGCCCAAGCGGGGGGCTGAAGAGGTCCATGATCCGGCTGAAGTCTTCATCCAAGCGGGAGCTGAAGAGGTCCATGATCCGGATGAAGTCTTCATCCAAGCGGGAGCTGAAGAGGTCCATGATCCGGATGAAGTCTTCATCCAAGCGGGAGCTGAAGAGGTCCATGATCCGGATGAAGTCTTCTATCAACAGCATCTTCAATCTTCTTTCTTCCGGATCCATCTTGCAGACCTCCGACGCGGAACATCCTCTTCTCCCGATGCCTACTAGCCGAATGACGGTTCCTTTAAGGGACGTCATCCAAGATGGCGTCCCTCGAATTCCGATTGGCTGATAGGATTCTATCAGCCAATCGGAATTAAGGTAGGAATATTCTGATTGGCTGATGGAATCAGCCAATCAGAATCAAGATCAATCCGATTGGCTGATCCAATCAGCCAATCAGATTGAGCTTGCATTCTATTGGCTGATCGGAACAGCTAATAGAATGCAAGCTCAATCTGATTGGCTGATAGAATCCTATCAGCCAATCGGAATTCGAGGGACGCCATCTTGGATGACGTCCCTTAAAGGAACCGTCATTCGGCTAGTAGGCGTCGGAAGAAGACTATGTTCCGCGTCGGAGGTCTGCAAGATGGATCCGGAAGAAAGAAGATTGAAGATGCCGTTGATAGAAGACTTCATCCGGATCATGGACCTCTTCAGCTCCCGCTTGGATGAAGTCTTCATCCGGATCATGGACCTCTTCCGCTCCCGCTTGGATGAAGACTTCATCCGGATCATGGACCTCTTCAGCTCCCGCTTGGATGAAGACTTCAGCCGGATCATGGACCTCTTCAGCCCCCCGCTTGGGCTTGGATCAGGACATCGGAGGAGCTGGTAGGGTGAAGACAAGTTAGGAAGATCTTCAGGGGCTTAGTGTTAGGTTTATTTAAGGGGGGTTTGGGTTAGATTAGGGGTATGTGGGTGGTGGGTTGTAATGTTGGGGGGGGGTATTGTATGTTTTTTTTTACAGGCAAAAGAGCTGAATTTCTTGGGGCATGCCCCGCAAAGGGCCCTGTTCAGGGCTGGTAAGGTAAAAGAGCTTTGAAATGTAGTAATTTAGAATAGGGTAGGGCATTTTGTTATTTTGGGGGTCTTTGTTATTTTATTAGGGGGCTTAGAGTAGGTGTAATTAGTTTAAAATTGTTGTAATATTTTTCTTATGTTTGTAAATATTTTTTTATTTTTTGTAACTTAGTTCTTTTTTATTTTTTGTACTTTAGATAGTTTATTTCATTGTAGTTATTTGTAGGTATTGTATTTAATTTATTTATTGATAGTGTAGTGGTAGGTTTAATTGTAACTTAGGTTAGGATTTATTTTACAGGTAATTTTGTTATTATTTTAACTAGGTAACTATTAAATAGTTCTTAACTATTTAATAGCTATTGTACCTGGTTAAAATAATTACAAAGTTGCCTGTAAAATAAATATTAATCCTAAAATAGCTACAATGTAATTATAATTTATATTGTAGCTATATTAGGATTTATTTTACAGGTAAGTATTTAGCTTTAAATAGGAATAATTTATTTAATAAGAGTTAATTAATTTCGTTAGATTAAAAATATATTTAATTTAGGGGGGTGTTAGTGTTAGGGTTAGACTTAGCTTTAGGGGTTAATACATTTATTATAGTAGCGGTGAGCTCCGGTCAGCAGATTAGGGGTTAATGTTTGAAGTTAGGTGTCGGCGATGTTAGGGAGGGCAGATTAGGGGTTAATACTATTTATTATAGGGTTAGTGATGCGGATTAGGGGTTAATAACTTTATTATAGTAGCGCTCAGGTCTGCTCGGCAGATTTGGGGTTAATAAGTGTAGGCAGGTGGAGGTGACGTTGGGGGCGGCAGATAGGGGTTAATAAATATAATATAGGGGTCGGCGGTGTTAGGGGCAGCAGATTAGGGGTACCTAAGGATAATGTAAGTAGCGGCGGTTTACGGAGCGGCAGATTAGGGGTTAAAAATAATATGCAGGGGTCAGCGATAGCGGGGGCGGCAGATTAGGGGTTAATAAGTGTAATTCTAGGGGTGTTTAGACTCGGGGTACATGTTAGGGTGTTAGGTGCAGACGTAGGAAGTGTTTCCCCATAGCAAACAATGGGGCTGCGTTAGGAGCTGAACGCGGCTTTTTTGCAGGTGTTAGGTTTTTTTTCAGCTCAAACAGCCCCATTGTTTCCTATGGGGGAATCGTGCACAAGCACGTTTTTGAGGCTGGCCGCTTGCGTAAGCAACTCTGGTATCGAGAGTTGAAGCTGCGTTAAAAATGCTCTACGCTCCTTTTTTGGAGCCTAACGCAGCCTTTTTGTGGACTCTCAATACCAGAGTTATTTTTATGGTGCGGCCAGAAAAAAGCCGGCGTTAGCTACGCGGGTCGTTACCGACAAACTCTAAATCTAGGCCTATGTATTCCATTATTATAGACCAATACCAATATTCTACAGAAGAAATTTATTTCTTGGGAGGGTATGGGATTCATTATGGTTTATTATTGTTGTAATTGTATTGAAGGGTCAGTCTACACCTTAGTAATTTTAAAATCTACCTTAGATTCAGCTGCAAATAGCCTTGCACCTTTTCTATATAATGCAGCAGGAATAGTAAAAAAGTTATTTTAAAATAAATATTGTTTCTGGTCACTTTAAAATGGCTGCCAAGCTCCATCCATTGATGACACCAAGATCTGGGTTGCATATGGCATCCAATCACAAAAGGCTCACTAGTTGGATTCAACAGACTGTTAATGCTATTCAGCAGAATCCCTAGATGTAGCCCAGATCGTGATGGTATCAGTTTTATATATATATATATATATATATATATATATATATATATATATATATATATATATACAAAATACATGTAAAACATTAAAATAAAGTATACATATTTTTGATTAAAAAAAATCTATAAAACGTTTATATTGATAAAAATGTTTTAAAAGAGTTTAAAGGGATATGGTTCCAATACTTCTTGAGCCAAAGAGAAATCTAATTGCCACTTTGGAGTCTTAAAGGAATGTTCTCCCTTTTTTGGCCAATTTTCTTTTTTTTTTTTTGTCTTTTTTTTAAAATCAATAATAGCAACGGGGATATCTAAAATGGTTAAACTTCAGTCTTTTTTCAACCTATATTACTGTGTAAATATTCAGGTTTATTACATTAATAACAAATAATAATACAGTAACTGCTATAAAAAACATACTTACTAATGAACTTTATTAATTAACTATTTTATGAACAACGATTTTAATATTTTCTTAACTCTTTAAGACAACTCTGTTTTATATATCGTTCTATAACATTATTAAAAACGCTAGTGTCATAATTTCAGCAAAGTGTATTCTCATGGGTTATATATTAGTTATTTTTATGATTTACAATGTTATTTCAAATGTATAGCCATTATCTATATAAAGGACACAAATATGGCAATGATAGTACATAAAAATTAAAACAGTTGGACTTCCGGTGGGCGGGCTCAAGGGTAAGCAGCAGGAGAGCGGAGCTCCGTGCAATTTGGATCTGAAACCTGCTTAAGTCAAAGAATAACACCTACAACTTTTGAAAAACCCCATGCCCGGCGAACCCCCCTTGCAGAGATTGCTGCCCAGAGTGGAGGAGCTTGATCCAAAACTTCCTCCATGTTGTTCGTGAGAGCATAACATTGGTCCACCGCCAAAGGTCACAGTAAACCGAAGCGCTGAAAGAGCGCAACTCTGAGAGGAAATCCTTAAATGGAGAAGTCCCAACAGAGACCCACGGTGGGGGAACGGGAACCCAAAAGAGAGGGGAGAAGTAATTAGCGCCTAGGACAATATACCTGCTACACTATAAAGAAGACCCCCTAATAGGTCTAGTGAGAACGTACAGTAGTGGATATATAGTAGCGCCAAAGGCTAAGGTATAATACAGGTGTCAGTCTCACACCCCTTGGACATACCGGTATTGATCCAATTGTTTTTATTTTTACACATTTGTGTGTTATATATATATTTTTACACATTGTATTTTTTCTTCACATTGTGAATAATCTGTCACTCTAGAGTAATTTATCATTATCTTCACAAAAAAGATTATTTTCCATTCCTGTTCCGGATAGGATAGAACTGTATTTGGACACAAGTATATTTTATTTTTATTTTTATTTTTAAGTTGTGGTTTCCGTTTTTTGTGGCACACAACCACCTTGAAATGCACTCACTAGGATTTATTTATGCTGTTGATGTTTTAAAACATATTATCTAGTGGTGGAGTCATCCCCCACTTTTGACATATTAGCCATATCAGATGAGATAATCTGACTGTGTAATCGTTTATCACAAGTTTTTTTTTTTTTTTTTTTTAAAGTGTTTTTATTAAGGCAAAAAAACAAACAAAGATAACAATCAAGGAAGGAAGGGTAACATCTCCATAACAATAATACAGATCAATAGTCTCATACAGCAATACAACGTTAAGCAAAACGTTAATTGAGGCAAAGTATCACCCTTCATCTATGCCTCTTTTTGTGATGTTTAAACACTCTGGCATCTTCAATATATTAGAGATCCGCTCATGGGATCTGGTGACTGGGGCCAATCTGAAGACATCTTCAAGAATTCTGAGAGTCCTCATCATATACTAACTTGTTTTTTTTGTATGGATTCATAATGTCCCTAGCCAAACAGGTCCAATCAAGGGACCAGTGACTGCATTGAACCATTGTTATCATTGAGGACATGGTGATGAAGTTAATAGTAAAAAACAGTTTCAGTGTATATAAATTATAGGCAAACTTTGAGTTAAACATACATACATACAAATAAAAGTACCAAAAATGGTATCAAAATTACTCTACCAGCTGGTATTAGTGATGTACCAGAACAGATCTCAGTTGCCACTATAAGCATAGATTGACATTCGTACTGAACATTGATAGAAACGTGAACATTAGCGAACCTATAGTTCCAAATAATCTTTGATAAGCCAAAATACAATAAAGAAAGGAGAATTTCCTGTATTAGGGCCCGAAGAACCTTTTCACATGAATGCAGGGGGAAACTTAGCCCTAGGTCTTCGGACTAGGTAGAGACTGCTTAACTATACCAGAAAGGAGTGTGGAGGAGAAAGTATTCATCCCTACCGCACAAGAGTGGCAGGGGGTGGAAGATAGACCAGTAATAGTTTACTCTAACATTGCTGGTTAGCATACTCAACAGTTATATAAGCTCTAGTATTAAGGATAGAATAATAATGAGGTTTCAGATACAGCCAGATCCCAAGGGATCACATGATGCATGATAATCTATCCGCAGTGCGAATTAATAGTTATAGAGAAGTGTATATTTTGAACATAATTTGATAAAGAGAAAAACCAGATGTCAGAATTTGCTTATTTTCTGGTGTAGGGCACCATAGTGGGGGTAATGTCTTCTAAATTTACTATTAGGGACATAGGATTAAACATTAACAGTGCTTAGCAGGTGTGCACAAATCCAGACAACCAGATAACAACATCATGTAAAGCAATATGTACTGAAAAAATTGCATTATTAATAGTTAGGCTTAATACATCCTAGTCACCCAGCAAAAGGGCTGCAGCCTAATATGGAGCTGTAGTCTTATAGGAGTAGCAGCCAACAGCCCCCTAAATGGATCAGACACATGAGCTAAAGTAATATACATCTTATATATAGGTAAGTGACCATCAGAACCAGATCACAAATACAGGGAGATATTAGTGTAGGGGTCAGTTGGGGATGCAGAATGCACATCCCTTGGTTACAGATCAGCAGGAAGCAATCAACCATGTCAAGCCCCCTTTGCGCAGAGTATGCTATTATACTATCCAGAGCACATTAAAATGGCGGTATTTAGAATAAACAATTCATAACAGACACACAGCAAACATAAAGAAAACGGGAGGAATACACTGTACACTGTACCAGGAGTATAGCAGGACACAAAATGTTCACTAAGCATCTACATTGCGAGTCCATTCATATATATCCACCCTTTACGATGCATGTGTAAAGCAAAGCTTTCCCAATCAACAAGTAGCTGTCGCAATCATCTGCATCAGGGTGATACAGAAAACAGTCCCACAGTGTCTCTCAGCATCAACATTCTGGAGTCCAGGAATCAGCACCACTACCCCACACCAACCCTCTCGGCTATGACGACCATGATTGTGAGGCAGGCACCAATATAGTCCGTACTGTACTGAGTGTGCACGGAGGCGACCACTGCATATGAGGTGTTAGTGACTAGAGAGGTATGTTGCAAGCCTCTCGTCGCCACCATACACACCCCAGGCAGGTCCAGGCAGCAGTTCAGGGAACCCGTCATACCTCCCCAGTTAACCATCCAGGTATCTCTCCAGGCATCTTCCTCCTCAGCAAAAAAAGAGGAAGGGACCTCTCAAAAGACTGCACGAATAGCACTCTACGCCTGGACTAGTAGTGGAGAAAATTGGGAAAATTAAAATATAACTTTTATTTGGTATTTTAAAATAAGACTCACGATTAAAAACAACCAAAAAATTGAAAGCCTATTCCTAAATTATCAGTAAGCCTTTGAGATATCCAAAGTAGTTAAAGGAATTTATATAGGTGGAGAGCTATATCATAGACCACTATTAGACAAAAATAGTGAGGATCAGTATTATAATGTTATTCACAGGGTATGTTGTGATTATATATTCTCAAAGTATATAGATAGAGTATGACACCTTATAGGTGTTTATATGCACTTTTATGGTTGTGTGGTATCACTTTATTTGTGCTTATACCAGCAAGTTCATATTATGGTATTTTACATAAAATGGAAAATTCAAGAACAAGGGGTCATGAGCTCAAGCTAAAGGGTAGTAGATTCAGGAGTAATTTGAGGAAGCACTTCTTTACAGAAAGAGTGATTGATTTATGGAATAAACTTCCTCAAGAGGTAGTAGCAACAAACACTGTGGGGGACTTTAAAAATGCATGGGACAAGCATAGGGCTATCCTACGAACTAGATAAGTTTATACTGTTAGGTAAGGTCGGGCAGACTTGCTGGGCCTATGGCTCTTATCTGCCGTCAATATCTATGTTTCTATGTTTCTATGTTTATACTTGAGTTGAAATAAATTTCAAAGTAATCAAAAAAGCACACTACGAATTTTAAAGCATTCAATTCGCACACAACCTCTTGTGAGTGTATTTGTAGATTTTATTTGTGATTGTGTGACGTCACATATTTATGTACATAGTATCATATTCATGTAATATTTAAGTTAATACTGGATAATGTAGCTTTAAGAGCATGCAGATTGCATGTAACCCCTTATCTGCAGTCAACATGAAAACTTACTTATGATTTTTTGTACCTGTGTGATATCACTTTAGTATCACTTTCATATTGTCCCTGAGATAATATACAATAAGGCAATAGAGACACGAATAGTACCAACTGTGTGGTTTTATATTAAGTTGACATATTGATTACTAGAAATAAAGATCAACTTGAATAAAATGGTGTCCGTGTCTTATTACTAAATATTGCAATAAAATTCTGGCTTAATTTGTTTGATATTACTATAATGGTGTGTGTTAGCACATCATTTTTGCGGCATATCAGGTTGAAATATTTTTTCTATAAATTGTCAAGTAAAAGTCTATTTGCTACAGTCACTATGTCATTTGCGTTTAGTATATCTCATTACAAATGACTAAGGTCAATATGTTTGCTGTTTGTTTGCTTTATGTAAAGATAGAGTTAATCCCCTGTTATATTAGTGGGATAATGTCATAGGAGACAAGATTTATATGCGATAAATTGTAGAACTAGTGGATTAGCTATAGTTAAGCATGCATCTAAGGTTGTGCTAATGAACAAGGTTTTTATATAGCCCTGTAACTGTGCCGGTAGATATCCGGTTTGTATTGATGCTGCTAAGGTGCTATACCCTCTTATGAAGCCACTTGTTAAAAGTTTATTTTATTCTTTTTTTGTATTTCAACAGTAATGTCAATCCTGCTAGTTCAATATAACAATAGTAACTAGTTTGGTACAAATTGCAGCACAATCAGCAGACCGTTAGCACCTGAGGTGATCGTTTGCATTACTTCTTAGTATAGGCCTATTGGTATCAAAACATATTCTCTGCGTAAAATGCCTGTATGCCGCTTAAATTAAATAGCCAGGTTTAAATAAGATTCCTCTCTAATAGTATGTAACTAAGTACATTCTGTTGGTCTAAGTTAAGCGATAGCTCTGTTTTTTAACCAGTTAACATATTTGTAAGTTTGTTTGTACCGATTATTAAGTATTGGTATTGTATCTATTTCCACCTATATAGGCTAACAATTTAAGGTAAAGTTTTAAAAATAAATAGAGCTCCCCTAAGCTCTACAACCCCCTGACCGGTTTCGCCCGTATCGGGCTTTTTCAAAGGCGGTGAGCCGCCGGAAGTTAGGAAATATAAGTGGGTTGAGGACCCGGTCCCACAACAGCATCTCCTATTTTGATTGGATAGTCTGCTTGTCAGTTTGGTTAGTTCTGCCAATCACTGGGTATTGTATTATTACCCTAGCTATAGGAGCCAGACAATCACGGACGCCAGATGCAGGTATGCATCTGATTGGATAGAGAGGGGGAGAAACAGCAACAAAGTTACCATCTTAGAGAACTATGTATCGAATACTTTTATGAATCACCATATGTTCTGTGTGACATTTTTCAATTCATGTGGAGAAGCATTTTATATCTGATGATAAATATTAGAATAAATCAAACAGCTTTGTAGGAATAGATGTGACAGCATTAGAGGATTTCATTATAACAATATTTTCACCTCAAATTTTTATCCTAATTTTTGATGTTTCTTGTTACCATAATAAAGTGTTATGCAGATTGTTGTGAAAATACCATATTCCTAAAAGTATCACGTTTGTTCTATTATGTCACACTTCTCATCCCCTTGTTTCAAGTCATATACAGCCATTCATTTGGCTTAAATTACTTTATTTATGTTTAAATTGTGATTCATTAAATAAAAAATAAAATAGTAGATATTTTCTTAGATAATCATTTGGTGCAGATAGATCTGTACCTGTGATATTGTCTGAAATATAAATATTTTCTAAAGTTAACAATAGCTGTTAGGGTTTGTTGTGTTTTATGTACTATGGACCAATGAATACCTAGAGCGCATGTGAATTAGAAAAGTATTATTACAATTTATTTTAGAATCTAGTGCACTGTGATGGTGTGTTAGAAAACAAAGAGAATTGTTATATATGTGTATATTACAAAGTGCTATAGCTGGTGAAAAACAACAGAATACATTAAATTGAAATAAACTATAATATATAAAGAATCTAACTATATGAACAACCTTGGTTGTATAGATATAGTGTCTGACTGAGTCAAAATATGATGCAATATGTTATATTGCACATACAGTGTATACTCTTATGTGCTGTGTCACAAATATAATTTGAGCATAAGTGTGTAATATATTCCCAAGTGAGGGATAGTGATTACTGGTAAGTGCAATCTGGTGTATGTAACGTATACAGTGTGACGTTACAAGGAAAAAATGTGATCTTTTTTTATTTTATAATAGAATAAAATACTATAAGTTAATTGCTTATAGTGTGTAAAGTAGATTTACTACTGAAATTTCTATACGAATTAGATTTGTGAAGTTCATATAATCCATAGGTTTCAGTTATTAACTAAAAATACTGTAACATTATTAATATGGGTATTTAAGTTTATTAGCCACATTGTTTTTAATGAGATAGAAGCTGATGATTTTATTATTTATGCCAGATATGTTTGTCATGTTATTATTTGATCAAACTGGTGTGTCTGTCTCTGTATTTATTTAGGGCACATTTGGTTTGTTGCCTCTAATCTAGGTTTGAAGATGTACATAAAAGTTATTATTTTCATTCATGCCACATGGTTGGACAGTGTTTAGAAGGTATATCCATCTACTTTCTCTTTTCAACAGTGCTGTTTCAAGATTTCCTCCTCTGATACCCAATCTTATTCTGTCTATACCTTTGCATTGTAATTCTTCAGCATTAGCTTTATGGTATTGTAGGAAATGTTGTGCGACACTTGTTAGAGTTTTGTCATCTCTCTTATCTTTCTCTGCGTTTCTGATGTTACGTAGGTGTTCCATTATTCTCACTCTCAATTTTCGTGTCGTCATCCCTACATAGAATTTTTCACACTTACATATGAGTAAATATATTACTCCCTCCGTTTGGCAACTGATGTAGTCTTTGATGGTATGTTTGTTTCTAAATCGATCTACTATATGATCAGATTTTATCATATATTTACAAGTACTACAGTTGCCACATTTGTGTGATCCTGGTGCTAATGCTGTCTTAGTTTTATGCCTTTGTAAATGGCTGCTTGTGATCATATCTTTAATATTACGTGTTCGTTTGTACGAGATGGAAGGTCTTGTCCCTATGATGTCCTTTAAAGTTGGATCAGATTTAAGAATGTACCAGTGTTTATTCAGAATTTCATTAATTCTTTTGCTTTGAGAGTTGTATGTGGTTATAAGTCTTGGAGCATCACTCCTAGATCTAAGTTTCTTTCTTAGGAGTTCTTGTCTGTTGGTTTCTTGTGCTCTGTATTTTGCTTTTTTAATTGTTCTTTTGCTGTAACCTCTCTCTAGCAGTCTGCTCTCCAATTCTAGAGCACGCATTTGGAAAGTGTGTAGATCTGAGCAGTTTCTCCTGATTCTCAGGAATTCCCCTGTGGGTAGACTCTTCATTGTGTTACTTGCATGTGCACTGCTGTTATGGAGTAGGCTGTTAGTTGCCGTAATTTTTCTGAATAGATCTGTCTTTATAGTACCTCCTTCATCTTTAATTATTGTTAGATCCAAGAAGTTAATGCAGTTTTGATTCGCTTCATGAGTTAATTTGATGTTAACATTATTGTTGTTCAGTTTATTGATGAATTCCTGTAGTTCTTGATATGGTCCTTCCTAGATGAAGAAGATATCATCTATGTACCGAAGCCACATAGGGATTTTATCTGTGCAGTTTTTATTATTTTCCGTGAATACATATTCTGCCTCCCACCAGCCAAGGAAAAGGTTTGCATAAGTTGGTGCACATGCTGTACCCATGGCTGTTCCCCTTGTTTGGAGGTAGTATTTATTATCAAAGATGAAATAATTGTATTGAACAATAAATTTAAGGAGTTTAATTATGAATTCATCATGTTGTTTATCTTCTTCAGATTTTTGGTCTAAATAGTACTGGACTGCATTTATTCCATCTTCATGGTTGATTGAGGTATATAATGATTCAACATCAGTTGTTACCAACCAGGTATCTTTGTCGGTATGAATATCATTTAATCTTTGGAGAACTTCCATGGTATCTTGTACATAAGATGGGAGTTCTTGTACAAATCTTCTCAATCTGTAATCTATATATTTACTGGCCTGCTCTGTCAAACAGCCTATTCCTGACACAATCGGTCTGCCCGGGGGTATGTGCTTGTTCTTGTGCACCTTTGGAATGAGATAAAATGTTGGTGTAATTGGATGGTCTCTATGTAGAAATTTAATTTCTTTTGCATTAAGGATGTTGCTCTGTTTGGCTTCATTTATCATATGGTTATAGATTTTAAGATAACCAGCAGTAGGATTGTTTAGAAGTCTCATATAACAGTTTTTGTCTGTTAATTGTTTGTTGGCTTCTTTCAGATACATCTCAAGGGGCCAAATTACAATATTCCCACCCTTATCTGCATTTCTAATTACTACTTCATCCCATGTGCTCATATCCTTCAGTGCTTGTCTTTCCTTGTATGTTAAATTGGGCGTTGTCGGTAGAGGATGTAAAGCTGAAATATCTTTACAGACCATCTGATTGAATACCTCTATTGGAGGGCAGTGTATTTTCTTAGGTACATAGGTAGGTTTAGTGTGAACTAGATCCCTCCATTTGCCGTGTTCAATATCATCTGACTCTCCTAGTAGAGTGTCCAAATCTTGAATAGTTTCTAGCGCCTCTTCATTCCAGCCCCAATCTATGCTGAGTTCAGTAAATTGTTTCTTGAGATATAGTTTTCTAATGAAAAGTTGAATATCTTTAATCGTCTCATATTTATCCATCCCTGTGGATGGGCAAAAAGATAGGCCTTTGGATAGAACTGCAACATGTTCCTTGGAAAGGTTTATTGTGGAGAGATTGATAACTCTCAATGATTGTTCCGTAAGCGAGAGAAGGGACTCGGGGCTCTGGGTTGTTGTCTCCAGTGCCTCTGATTGCTGTTCGTGTTGCGTCCACGTTCCCTTGTGGGTCTTTTGCTTTGTCCTCCCTCCTCTCCTGGTGTGTCTGTGCTTTCGCCCTGCTCTAAAAAATCCTTTCTCTTATTTCTGTTGGATGCTCTGATTGATTGAATACTTATGGAGGTACTGGGGGTTACATTGTTTACAGGTTCATTTTCCTCTCCATCTGTGTCAGAGATATCACTTTGGATCACTGTTGATTTAGTTATATTTCCTGGATTTTTATAGAAGTTTTTGTTACGCCATTTATAGACTTTGTTATTTTTGAAGTCTGTGATGTCTCTGTTCAGTTTTCCCTGTTTTATTTCTTTCAATTCTAATTCCAGTTTGTCTAATTCCTTCTGATAGGATTTATATAGTTTATCAAACTCAGTGTCTGTTTGGAATTTTGTTAAATTGTCAGTTAGTTCTTTAATTTTGTCTTTCTCCTCAGAGCTAACCTGCCGCCAGGCATCCCGCGGTACATAGGGACTCACCGCCGCCGCCGGGCTACAACTTCCGAGGGGAAGGATCAGCAGGGGGTTGCGGCTCGCACGACTGTTCTCGAAGGTACATGAGCTCCCTTCTCCCCCCCTCATCTCTTATCGGTAAATGAGTGGATGCATGGGAAGAAGGTCCTGTAGGGATCGTCTTTAGAGTCAGTGTTGCGCCTGCTGCTTTTCTGCTCCTCAAGTCGTCTCTCACTTTGTTCACCGACTCAATAATGGTGTCTATTCTCTCGCAGAATGTCTTCTCAAGTTCCTCCATGTAGGTCTGAAACACATTATAAATCTCCTCCATGGCAAAGGATCTATCGTAGTGTGCAGCTTAGAATCCACTTAACTGCCGCAGTATATTTATAGATGTATGTTTCTTCTGTAGTAGGCTGCAGCCGCGGTCTTTCCTACTACTTTACCAATGGTGTTTAGGAGCAGACTGCTATGAAACACTTTACAGTCTTGTGGGTGCTATTGCTGGTATCTCGGAACTCTCCTGGCCACTTAGTAATAGTTTTCAAGCCTTCTTATTTAGTTTAAATAGCATTTTTCTATCAGTTTTTAGCAGAGCTCTGATCTTGTGCGACTGCTCCGCCCCTTATCACAAGTTTTAATCAACCAAATTCCTTTAGTTTTTAGTTTTTTATTTCCAAAGTTCTATTTTTTAGATTCTAATTTGTGTAGTTTTAGACGTTGTGTTTTTAATGGTAAAACCAATTCCACTGTAAGCATTGTAATAAATTGTTTCTACTCTTATAAGAATTCCTTTGTTATTAGTAGAGTGCCAATTAGTAAGACTTTGGTATTCCATAGCACCGACACCTGTATTATACCTTAGCCTTTGGTGCTCCTATATATCCACTACTGGGGAACGGGAACCACTGTGAACCAGCAGCGACAAGGAATAGATTGATCCTGGAGCGGCATAGACCTAGACAGTGTCACGCTGCAGAAGGCCGCATCACAGCACCTGTCACACTGAATCCATGAACCCAAACACTTCATGATTCAAGACATCCAGCCACGCTAAAGGTACCACAGCACGGTCCTTAGCACGACCCTCACATAGTGGGAAAATTTGGGTGCGAAAACAAGCGCCATCTTGGAGGGCCGACCTATTGCGGGAAGGAAAGCACTGCGGGGATATCTGCTACCACCATCCAGCTTCAATTGACTGTGTACGGGGGTAAGGTACTTACAGCACACACCTGTAGTGGGCCTTTTATAAAGGGAGCTGATAGATTACAGAGGGACACACTACTAATAGCCCCGGCATTAACACCTACAAAGATCTGTATTTCTGCAGAGTCACCTGCACCAGGTCATTGTACATTTTTACAGTAGTTACTGCTCCTTTGGCACCCATTTGTTTCAGTGTCTGGTGTCGCATTATCAGGTGCACTGCACTACATCCCCCAGATTGGAACTATTATTTTTTTTGCTGGGCCTTAACTCTCCTTTGTAAAACAGGAGAAAAGAGTGATCCCTTGTCAGTGCATGACTTAGGTCACGGCCTGGCATTTACACTGCAACATAGAATGTCTGCTACAACATCCTAGTCTTCTTTTTACAGCTGGCAAGAACAGGGGCACAGAGGTTTGCAGGACCCTTGCTTCATCTGATTGCACGGACACCTTCCCCCCTGAAGTGGGGATCGTGGGGGATCTCTACCCTCTAGAACTGCTGACCAATTGTATATAGTGACTTAAAGAGGCATTTCCTCCGCTTTGTAATAGCATGCTGCAACGCTTCTCTACTAGACCACTTGGTTAACTTGTGTTTTTCCTTACAGGTTCATTCTGAAAAAAATTGTAAGATTTTAACTGATATAGTTTACTAGGGCATGGTGGTATTGTATTTCATAGTCATTGTTTTTTGCTACTCTATTGCATAAGATATACTCTCACTGTAAAGGTATTGCCCCAATCATTTTATGGGTATATGGAGAAATATTTAACTACCCCCCCATGGCGAACCAAAACAAAACAAGTGATTGCAGAAATAGGGCTGGTACTGACCAAGCCAATCAGGGCCCGAGCACTGAACCATCTTCAGATAGTAATATGATTGATACTCATCCTATTGTGATACAAATATCCATGTTATTTATGACCAAAATAGACAACTTGCAGAGAGGGGTTGACACACTTACTGACGGCGTTAAACAGTTTTCCACACGAGTAGTGGAGGCAGAAAACAGAATATCTGATTTAGAAGATTCAATTGTTATTAACACCAGTAAGATAGAGAGTTTAGAAAGACAGGCCACTGCCTTGCAATTAAAATTAGATGAGCTAGAAAACAGATCGAGGCACAATAATGTGCGCCTACTTGGTCTTCCTGAAACGGTAAAACAATCTGACATCTTACATTTTGTAGAAAACACATTACCCTCTCTGCTTAAAATCCACACCCAAGATTTTGTTGGAGGTGTTAAAAGGGCGTATAGAGTGGGCCCAGAATGGCCAGATGCTGACATATCCCAACCCCGCCCCATTATGATCAAATTTCTGCATTTCCAAACTAAAACTACCATCTTGAGAGCTTATAGGAAACTAGAAAACCTAACCTTTGAAAATGTACGGCTGCTCCTATTTCAGGATTTCTCGGCTGACCTCATGAAATGACGCATAGAGTTTTCACTGCTCTGCTCCAAACTACACAGGGAAGGTAGACAGGCCTATCTATTATATCCTGCTAGGCTTAAAATAGTCACGTCTAGGGGACCAACATTTTTTGACTCTCCCTCTGAGGCTCAGGATTTTTTGGAAAAAGGAGGGTCTCCTTCCCGCAATCCTGTGAAGGGACAGCCCAGAGGAGAGGAGGGTTGAGAGGAGGATGTACTTGAATATTCCTGATTAGGTCTTTCATAATGTAACCTGTACTGCTAGTTAAGATGGTTGGGTTAGATAACAACTTGGGTCACCCGACCATGTATTTATCAGGATATTATATATTGAATATCATTATTTTCTGCGGAATTCTGCCTTTGATGTAAAGATGGCAACAATCAATCAAGGCTAATATGCCTGCAGAATATCAAAGGATGAAATACAGTTTTTGTGGTTGTATAACTGAATATAGTATAAGAAGAAGGTTTATAAGGACACGGTTTACCGCCGCCCAAGGTATTGTTCAGGGCAATGTAGTTGGGAAGTTGGATTATTTCTACTGGGAAATGGGAAAGATTAGGTCATATTGTATAACTTTTTTACGTTGGTCTATACAGAGAAAGAAATTAAAAAGCACACATAGTACATGCTACAAGAATATATGCTCTGCCTTGTTATATTTTGAATGTTATGAAAATGTAAACAATTGTAGCAAGGTGATAACTCTTTATTTCTCACAGACTCAGAATGAGCGTCAGGTCAGATGGTGGGGCCTGGTGGTGGCCCGGCGTGATGGAAGGCTGAATCGGGAGCCGATACATTGCAGTGAGAAAAGGTGGTGTGTTTTTTTTGTTGTTTTGTTTTTGTTTTCTTCCTCCTTCTCCTCCTCTTCTCCTTTTTCCTATCATACTTATCTATGTCACAAACCCTCTCCTCCAGATGATGCATCAAGCACACAAGGTTCACTCTAAATTTTTAGATTTAGTCTCTCCTTGTGGAATGTAGGGGGAATTCATTCCCCCATCAAAAGGAAAACAATCCTCACCCACCTTAGGAAAAAGCAAGCAGACATTGCGTTTCTCCAGGAAATGCACCTCTCAGATCTAGAACATGAAAAGTTAAGGTCAGACTGGGTGGGAAAGGCTGAATATGCATCATATAAAATGGCTAGTAGAGGGGTGGCTATAGTCTTTGGTAGGAAGCTGAAATATGATAT
Organism: Bombina bombina; assembly: GCF_027579735.1. NCBI lineage: Eukaryota > Metazoa > Chordata > Amphibia > Anura > Bombinatoridae > Bombina > Bombina bombina. The sequence continues at coordinate 1,024,438,751 of NC_069503.1, read as the reverse complement.
CATAAAGGTACTTAAAGATCAAGAAGGCAGTTACATAATAGCACAAGTTCGCATTGCAGAGAAAACATACACCTTGTGTAACATATACGCCCCTAATCAAAGGGATAGAACATTCTGGGATAGTATGGTAGCCACACTTACCCCATACGTGGGTACTCACATTATACTAGGAGGGGATTTTAATCTAACTTCCAACCCTCACTGTGATAGAAATTTGCACAGAAGGGCAGGGGGAAAAGCCCTTAAGATCTCAGACAAATTTGAGAAAGATATTTTTGCTCTGCTTGGAAGTGCCCTGGAAGTGGCAGACATCTGGCGTCAGCTAAATCCAGATGGGAGAGATTACACGTGCACCTCACGGCTTTGCCCTCCATGTCGCACATTGACCTTTTCATGATATCAAATTCTTTACTCACACAAGTGATTGACATCAAAATAGGAGCGATAGCGGTCTCTGACCATGCCCCCATAGCACTCTTTGTAAATGGAGATTCGCCAGTGTGTAATAGACGGACTTTTAGATTTCCGAAATATCTAGCATCTTCTCAAGAATTCCAGAATTACCTAATAGATTGCTGGGATGACTACCGTGCAAATAATATACAACACCTGAACACACCAGAACTATTCTGGACCACAGAAAAAGCTGTGCTGTTGGGTAATATTATTGCCTATCTGGCACAACAGAAAAAACAATGCACAGAGAAACTTGGCTGACTGAGGGAGGGTCTAGCGGAGACCTATCTCTTGTATTGTACCACTCCCTCCAATCAAAATTACCTCTAATATATAGAGAAAAAACAGAATATGATGCGCTACTGGCTCATCAGGCCTCGCAGTCACTTATGCGTACCAGAGGTAAATATTATAGATACAGGGACAAATCGGGGAAACTTTTAGCATCACTAGTTAATATTAACACCACTACTAAACATGTGGCCACGCTGAAGTCACAGGGAAGAGTTATACAGGACTCTAAACTAATAGCGGAAGCATTTGCATCATACTACTCCTTCTTGTATACCAGCGAACGCCCCCACGACTCTGGGATACAGGAACGGTTCTGGGACTCTATTACTGTCCCACAAATTTCAGAGGAGCAGCAGGATAGACTAAACGCTCCCATAGGTAGAGATGAAGTAGAAAAGACTATAATGTTCATGTCATTAGGCAAAGCAGCGGGCCCTGATGGGTTACCGATTGAGTTCTATCGCCTGATTAAGACACATGTGACCCGACTCTCACGGGGCTATTCGCTAGCTACTTTGAGAATGAAATGGCACCTGTACCTGAGTTCTCGGGGGCCTATATCACTTTGATCCCGAAACCGGCAAAGGATGGCCTTTTACCTGAATCTTATAGGCCGATCTCTTTACTGAACTCGGACTATAAGATCTTGACCAAACTACTTGCCGAGAGGCTGAAATTTATTCTACCTGACATTATACATGAGGACCAGATGGGATTCATGCTCGCAAGATCGTCGGTGGTCAATGTACGCAGAGTTTTACAGATAGTCCAACATTTCTGGACTGGAGCACAAGAAAACTCGGTGAGGGAACTACCGGAGGCCTTTCTGCTGTCCCTTGATGCAGAGAAGGCCTTTGATCGAGTGGAATGGGATTACCTCTTTTCCACCATGATCAAAGGCAACTTTTTGGAACCTTTCCTAACATTCATAAAGAACTTGTATCACTCCCCGTTGGCCAATATACTAGTTAATAACATGTTCTCCCCAAATATTCATCTACAAAGGGGAACTAGGCAGGGCTGTCCCTTATTGCCCCTTTTCTTCAACTTGGTCCTGGAACCACTGGCCATCCAGCTGCGGCAGTATTTCCCTGGTATCGATATAGCAGGAGCACCTCAACATTTAGCATTATATGCGGATGAAATGCTCTTATTTGTACAGGACCACCAGACACACATACCTTGCATCATGGAAACTCTTAGTGACTTCAGTTTTTTCTCAGGCTACAAGGTTGACATGCAGAAGTCAGAGATTCTATGGCTTTATAGGAAACCACGTTCTAGTGGCGATTATCCTTTCACCATAGCTAAACATGACATTACTTATCTAGGTATCAGAATATCGGCTAATCCCAACAAACTATACTCTAATAACTTAACTCCCGTGTGTGCCAAACTGCAAGCACAGATGAGAAGCTGGAAATCCCTAGCTCTTTCGCTTTCGGGAGGGATCAGCCTCCTTAAAATGGTAATTCTCCCCCGGGTATTACACCCGCTGCCTATGCTCCCCTTACTTTTAAATAAATCAGATGTCAAAATGTTGAATGACGCAGCAAGATGTTTTGTATGGAGAGGGGGAAAACCACGCATCTTGAGGGACAAGTTGAGCATGGGTTTCCTTAATGGGGAACTGGCTATGCCTGATATCCGATTGTATAATTGGGCGGCACTGATCCGCTTAGTAAAAGACTGTCAAGTGGGTACCCACCACTTTTGTAGATCCGCGCTAGAGCAGGCAGTCTTGGGGGATGTATCACTGGCCTACCTACCGCATATCACAAACTGGTGGTCTGTGAAGGCCCTGGGTCTGAACATGTTATATAGAGACTCATTGAAAGCATGGCAACAAGCGCACACATTTCTGAAAAAGTCATGTCATGTGTCATGTTATCTGCCTATAGTTAAAAATCCTGATTTCCCAGCGGGATCAGATACGCAACCTTTCCGGCTATGGGAGCAAAGAGGCTTAACATCTCTTAAACAATTGCTGGACCCCCTCTCAAGAATAGTTAAAACCTTTGGTACTTTACAGAGGAAATTTGATTTGCCTAGAACACACTTTTTTGCATTCCTACAGGTGCGCCACTATGTGGGGGCGCTAGTCAGAGACAAGCCGGAATTTTGGGAGGGATCACCCTTTCGTCTTACACAATCACTATACCAAATGGGTGGATTCTCTCTTTCGGGGATATACCAAACACTCTTACATAACCGCCTACTAGGTTTGCAGAACTCCTTGCAGTCTGGTTGGGTTCGGGAGGGACTCAGGGAAATTTCTTGGGAAGAGATACGAGATAGCATGGAAAAAAACAAGAAAGACACAATGTCTGCGATATTCAGGGAATCCCAGGTACGCTTTCTACACAGAGCTTACCTCACGCCAAGAGCAATGGCAAAATGGGCTCCTAATTGGTCCAACAGGTGTAGTAAATGTGCAATGGAGGCCCCAACTCTCCTACATTATATATGGGCATGCCCTCCATTCAGATAATATTGGGGCAAAATTCAATATTGGATTAACCAGGCATTACACATACCCCTTACAATACACCCTGAATCTATCTTATTTTTACAATGGGACCCTCAACACAAACATCATGATGCAGTATTGAGCTTAATAGTTCTAGTGGCTAGGAAAACCATACTAAAACAATGGACAGAGAGATTAGGTCCTTCCTTTGGAGGCTTCAAAAACTTGTTGAAATTTCAAATATTTACAGAACAAATGGACATGAGACTGGACGTGCAGAACAGCCTGAGTTTAATTTTGCATAAATGGCGCAGGCTCATATTGACCTTTGAATTAGAAATACAGAGACTGATTTTAATACCATTTAAAGATTCCGTTAAATTTACGGAAAGCATGCTGAGAGGGGAATGGGAGCATTTATTCTGAAGCGACTGACAGTAGACACAGGTTGTAACGCTTAACATCATTTCACCTCTCCTACTCTCATCCCACCCTTCCACCCGCCTTTTCTTTTTTTTTATTTATGTATTATTATTTTTTTCCACACCACTGGGCCCCATGCCCGACAAGGTTGTTAATTGGGGAATAAATCATTGGGGTTCAAGATGCTAAAACCCATTATCAATGTAGATGTGTACTGTATATCGGATGTACCAAACCTCATGCTGAAATTGATTGTACTGTACTACATGGCGTTATCTGTATTATTATAAATGTATGTACATTGTCTTTCTCAACAATAAAAAATGATATTAAAAAAAAATTATAACAGTTAAAAACAATTCTTAAAATGTACTTTTATAAATAAATAAATATATATATATATATATATATATATATATATATATATATATATATATATATATATATATATACTATATATATATACACTGTGTGCAGAATTATTAGGCAAATGAGTATTTTGACCACATCATCCTCTTTATGCATGTTGTCTTACTCCAAGCTGTATAGGCTCGAAAGCCTACTACCAATTAAACATATTAGGTGATGTGCATCTCTGTAATGAGAAGGGGTGTGGTCTAATGACATCAACACCCTATATCAGGTGTGCATAATTATTAGGCAACTTCCTTTCCTTTGGCAAAATGGGTCAAAAGAAGGACTTGACAGGCTCAGAAAAGTCAAAAATAGTGAGATATCTTGCAGAGGGATGCAGCACTCTTAAAATTTCAAAGCTTCTGAAGCGTGATCATCGAACAATCAAGCGTTTCATTCAAAATAGTCAACAGGGTCGCAAGAAGCGTGTGGAAAAACCAAGGCGCAAAATAACTGCCCATGAACTGAGAAAAGTCAAGCGTGCAGCTGCCAAGATGCCACTTGCCACCAGTTTGGCCATATTTCAGAGCTGCAACATCACTGGAGTGCCCAAAAGCACAAGGTGTGCAATACTCAGAGACATGGCCAAGGTAAGAAAGGCTGAAAGACGACCACCACTGAACAAGACACACAAGCTGAAACGTCAAGACTGGGCCAAGAAATATCTCAAGACTGATTTTTCTAAGGTTTTATGGACTGATGAAATGAGAGTGAGTCTTGATGGGCCAGATGGATGGGCCCGTGGCTGGATTGGTAAAGGGCAGAGAGCTCCAGTCAGACTCAGACGCAAGCAAGGTGGAGGTGGAGTACTGGTTTGGGCTGGTATCATCAAAGATGAGCTTGTGGGGCCTTTTCGGGTTGAGGATGGAGTCAAGCTCAACTCCCAGTCCTACTGCCAGTTTCTGGAAGACACCTTCTTCAAGCAGTGGTACAGGAAGAAGTCTGCATCCTTCAAGAAAAACATGATTTTCATGCAGGACAATGCTCCATCACACGCGTCCAAGTACTCCACAGTGTGGCTGGCAAGAAAGGGTATAAAAGAAGAAAATCTAATAACATGGCCTCCTTGTTCACCTGATCTGAACCCCATTGAGAACCTGTGGTCCATCATCAAATGTGAGATTTACAAGGAGGGAAAACAGTACACCTCTCTGAACAGTGTCTGGGAGGCTGTGGTTGCTGCTGCACGCAATGTTGATGGTGAACAGATCAAAACACTGACAGAATCCATGGATGGCAGGCTTTTGAGTGTCCTTGCAAAGAAAGGTGGCTATATTGGTCACTGATTTGTTTTTGTTTTGTTTTTGAATGTCAGAAATGTATATTTGTGAATGTTGAGATGTTATATTGGTTTCACTGGTAAAAATAAATAATTTAAATGGGTATATATTTGTTTTTTGTTAAGTTGCCTAATAATTATGCACAGTAATAGTCACCTGCACACACAGATATCCCCCTAAAATAGCTAAAACTAAAAACAAACTAAAAACTACTTCCAAAACTATTCAACTTTGATATTAATGAGTTTTTTGGGTTCATTGAGAACATGGTTGTTGTTCAATAATAAAATTAATCCTCAAAAATACAACTTGCCTAATAATTCTGCACTCCCTGTATATATATATATATATATATATATATATATATATATATATATATATACATACACACACAGTATATATACATATATGTACATTTAATACAGTTCACTAAGGGTTTGCTCTAAAGCTCTCTGCTCTGGCAAAAAAATTAACTATGCATGATTGGAGATGTGAAGCAGAGACAAATACATTATATTGTATTTCTCTAAAGAGAACCACAAGATTTTGCAACATTTCTTTCCATGTCAGTGTGTTAAATCCATTCTTGGTATTATTTTTTAGAAGAACAAAAACAGAACATTGCTTTATGTATGGCTAAAAAAAACAAAAACAAAAACAAAAAACAGAAGAAAATGATTAAGCTATTCCAATTTAAACAATTTTGTCAAATTTAGCTCTTACATGCACGGATAGCAATGGAAATAAAGCTAAAATAAGCAATTTAACAATAACATGCCTAACTGGTAGCAATCATCTGCTAATAAAATATTTTGTTAATGACTTCATATTATTTTAAATAATTCCACAAAGTTATTATTAACATAGAATTAGTTCTTCGTTTTTTCTAAATAATAAGAACACAGTGTTGACCAATAATTTAAAAAAAAATGGAATTTTCTCTTTAATATTTTTGTATGTGTGCAACCTTATTCTGATATTATATAAGACTGTATAATCTTATTAAAATGTTTATAGAGTGTTTATTTTTTAATAATTATGAATCACTTTAAAATTGTGTAGAAAGGGATACAATAAATATATTCATTATTTGGCCTTGAAGTTCTTTTTTGTTTCATATCAGAAAAAACAGCTCTGATAGTTATAAACAAAAGAACTGATTTCTAAGGAACTGGATGTAATAAAATACTCATACGGGAAGATTACAAATGGAGCGGTATTTAACAGCTTTTGTGCACATCGCATTCTTCCATGAAAGACATTTAAGCAAAAAAAAAGTGTAAAAAAAACTAACACCCTAATCGTGCACAAACCCAATCGCATATTCTCAAGTGCGTTAACCCGACATGAAAATATTAATATTTCACATTCCAATGTTCTACTTATTCATAAATACGTATATCTACATATATCTGATGTTTCTTTGGTACAATTTATATTCATCAAAATATATATATAAATTACATATAGGTATAGATACAAATGTAATAAAAATTATTCAACCCCCATTGCAAATCAGGTTTATTGTCAAAATTCACAGACTTTCAGCTTTTTGCAATGAACAAATGAAAAAAAAGTAATTGAAATAGCTCAGCACAACAAATGTTTCAAGTGGTTTCCCCAAATTCAACTGAAAATTCAACTTTAATGAATTCTGTAGTCTCAAAATGATTCAACCCCTTCATGGCAAGCATCTTTAGTACTTAGCAGAACACCCTTTTGCTGCTACGACCTGATGTAAGTGAGATACATAGCCAGACACCAGCTTCTGGCAGCGTTCCTGCGGAATTTTAGCCCTTTCCTTGTGAGCAATGGCCTCCAGTTCAGTAATATTCTTCGGTTTTCGTGCTGCAACTGCCCTCTTTAAATCCCACCAGAGATTTTCTATGGGGTTCAAGTCAGGAGACTGTAATGGCAACTGTAGAATCTTCCAGGACTTCTGCAACCAAGCCTTGGTGGAATTTGAGGTATGCTTGGGATCATTGTCCTGTTGGAAGGTTCAGTGACGCCCAAGCTTCAGCTTCCTTACAGACGGCATGACTTTTGTCCTAAGATTTCCAGATACTTCAATTAATCCATCTTGCCTTCCACACACTGCAAGTTTCCAGTGCCAGAGTATGCAAAGCAGCCCCAGAGCATCACCAAGCCACCACCATGAATAACTGTAGGCAGAGTGTTCTTTTCAGTGTATGCTTAATTCTTCTTTCCCCATACATACCGCTAATCCATCGGGCCAAAAAGTTCCAGTTTTGTTTTATCGCTCCACAGAACAGAATCCCCAAACTTCTGTGGCTTATTTATGATGTTGAGCATATTGGAGCCGACTTTTCTTGTGCTTTTGGGTCAGTAGTGGTGTACGTCCTTACTGTGTAAACTTAAACCTCAGTGCCTGTTGCCACCAAGTCTTGCTGCAGGTCTTTTGCAGTCACTTGAGGTGTTTTCTAAACCTGCCTTGTCAGAAATCTGGTTGCAGCCGTTGATAACATCTTTTTTCTGCCCCATCCAGGTATTATAACCACTGTTCATTTAACTTTGAGCTTGTGAACTATGCTTTCAATGGTGTCTCTAGGAACAATAAGTGCCTTTGCTATCTTTTTGTATCCTGTTCCTTGTTTGTGAAGGGCAATGATCTCTTCTCTTAACTTTTTGGATCATTCTTTTGACTTAGCTATATTTCTAACATGCAGTTAAACGTGACACTCAACAAACCCCTAGCCAGTTCAGGTATTTCATGTGTTCCAGTGGCGTCACTAGGGTGGTGCGGGCCGCACCTGGGTGAAATTCAAAGAAATACAATGTTGAGATGCATAGATTTTTTTTTTTAGAGGGGCTGGCATTTGTGAACATTGGTGGGACTGGGGAAGTTGTAGATACACAATTTTTTTGCCCCTTGAGCCAGTGCTGCAATTTCAACAAATAGTTTTCCCGGCTGCTTTTGCTTGTTTGTACTTTGCTTCTCCCCTGCCCAATTTCACTGTAAATGTTGTGGGCGTGCCGTGGGGCTTGCGAAGTTGTGCTGCTAGCCTAAACCTGCCTGCCTATCTGTGCTCACTGCTCAGTGACGTGTGGAGCAGTGGAGTCACTCACTGCTGTGCTGTCTCTCTAAACGGGAACTGGGAAATCGTGAGGGGATGCCTGGCACCTGACCGCATGACTGTCTGACACTGTCTCTAAAGTGAAGGAGCCACTTATGATGCCCACCAGACCTTTACGGTTACGATACACTAAGTGCACACTGAACAGGTAGGAGGGCGGGCGGGGGTCTGGGGGTGGGCAGAGTGCAGAGGTGATTGACCATAAGAAGCGGTAGGCACGCGGCCCGGGCTGTGCACTGACAGACTTGGAACAGAGTCAGAGAGCAGAATTTTCATAGTTTGCACGCATAAACCTTTTCTTCAGTGATTTATTTTAGAGTGCTCTGTTTATCTTTCATTTGATGCTCTGCTGAGCCAGGGAGCAGCTCTAGGCATGAGCTTTATAATTAATGCAGTGCAGTTTACATATTTTGTATGTGTGTGTCTGAGTTTTTGTGTGTGCGTGACTGAGTTTGTGTGTGTGTGTGTGTCTCAGTGTTTTTGTGTGTGTGTGTGTCACAGTGTTTTTGTGTGTGTGTTTGTGTGTGTGTATCTCAGTCTTTTTGCGTGTGTGTTTTTTCGTGTGTGTCTGAGTGTGTTTCCGAATGTTTGTGTGTGCATCTGAGTATGTTTTTAAGTGTGTCTGAGTGTTTGTATGTGTGTGTGCCTGTGTTTTTGTGTGTGTCTGCTTTCTGGGGGGGGGTGACACCATAACTTACCGCACCGGGTGACACCAACCCTAGTGACGCCACTGATGTGTTCTAGCTCAAGCACACCTGGTGCAACTAGTTTAGTCCTTAATTAGTTAAGTTAGTTAATTAGTTGCATCAGGTGTGCTTAAGACAACACCTGTTTTGCATATTTGTGCTGTTGTGAGGGATTCTATTCAGAGGTTAAATAATTTTAAGACTGCAGAATTCATTAAAAGTTGCATTTGATTTGTTCATTGAAAGTCTGTAAATTTTGTCAAAAACCTGATTTGCAATGAGGGTTGAATAATTTTGATTACTACTGTATAACAGAACATATTCTGCTATGTGCAGAACATTGGAATGTGAAATATTTACACATTATAACACTTTCTTAAATATGAATATTGCATAAATATGCTTTTTCATGTTTTCATCTACTTAACTACAAAGGGTTCCAATGTACTTCTATATAGTGTATGTCTTTATATGTGTACATATGTATTTATGTGTTTATATTTGTATATAAGTCTGTAAATACATATACACACATATAAATACATTAATATTTATGTATACATATATAAACAAATATAAATATACATATGCATAATTATACATGTATATTATGTATCTCTATTTTAAAGCCCTTTGTCTGCCAAGACTTCATATCTTTAAACTATTATAACTTTTTTGTGCAATTTTATTTTTGATATTTATTATTAAATAGTGTTGTTATGAGTGTAACTGTACTTTTCAATGTATTTTTTTGTCTTGCAAAACAGTTAACCAGAGCTATTTGGACGCATTATCCCGACGTGCATTAACTTCAATTGCCCTCAAATGGTCGTGTTTACTTTCAACTTGTAATACGAGCACTACATCCGACAGGTGCAAACAGCATCGATAAACCCTTTTTTGCTTTTTTTTAAGAGAGTGCCACTCGTAACCTGGCCCATATTTTTTGACCCTACAAGGTAATGTTAAAGTAGTTGCTATTGTTGAAACTATCATTTTTACTGTAATATAAAACATATTGGGCCAGATTACAAGTGGTGCGCTAATGATACTGCAGGTCGCAATAAGCAATATCACTGGACCACACATATTGATATTACAAGTCCATGCTAGATCTCATTTACTAGAGAAGGTTTAGAGTGGCCAACATGTTACAAGTTAATTGTTTATAGGTTGCGCTCAAGTGAAAACCAAAACTGCGCTATAATATTTAACTTGAGTTGAGACCTGAAGTAAAGTGTTAGGGTTAGAAAAAAATCACAATCCAAATCAAAAACATATGAGATTAAGCTATTACACTTATATATAAACTTTTTAATAAAATATAATTTTAATATTAATAAAATGTTAAAAAAGGTTTAAAAGGGAAATGGTATATAGCAAGGTGTTTAACTGGAAAGGGCTCCAATGTATGTGTGTGTGTGTGTGTATGTGTATATATATATATATATATATATATATATATAAATATATATATATATATATATATATTTACGGCTAGATTTAGAGTTTGGCGTTAGCCGTGAAAACCAGCGTTAGAGGCTCCTAACGCTGGTTTTAGGCTACCGCCGGTATTTGGAGTCAGTGATTAAAGGGTCTAACGCTCACTTTTCAGCCGCGACTTTTCCATACCGCAGATCCCCTTACGTCAATTGCGTATCCTATCTTTTCAATGGGATCTTTCTAACGCCAGTATTTAGAGTCGTTTCTGAAGTGAGCGTTAGAGCTCTAACGACAAAACTCCAGCCGCCTGAAAAAAGCAGGAGTTGAGAGCTTTCTGGGCTAACGCCGGTTCATAAAGCTCTTAACTACTGTGCTCTAAAGTACACTAACACCCATAAACTACCTATGTACCCCTAAACCGAGGTCCCCCCACATCGCCGCCACTCGATTAAAATTTTTTAACCCCTAATCTGCCGACCGCCACCTACGTTATACTTATGTACCCCTAATCTGCTGCCCCTAACCCCGCCGACCCCTGTATTATATTTATTAACCCCTAACCTGCCCCCCACAACGTCGCCGCCAGCTACCTACAATAATTAACCCCTAATCTGCCGACCGCAAAGCGCCGCCACCTACGTTATCCTTATGTACCCCTAATCTGCTGCCCCTAACACCGCCGACCCCTATATTATATTTATTAACCCCTAATCTGCCCCCCTCAACGTCGCCGACACCTGCCTACACTTATTAACCCCTAATCTGCCGAGCGGACCTGAGCGCTACTATAATAAAGTTATTAACCCCTAATCCGCCTCACTAACCCTATCATAAATAGTATTAACCCCTAATCTGCCCTCCCTAACATCGCCGACACCTACCTTCAATTATTAACCCCTAATCTGACGACCGGAGCTCACCGCTACTATAATAAATGGATTAACCCCTAAAGCTAAGTCTAACCCTAACACTAACACCCCCCTAACTTAAATATAATTTAAATCTAACGAAATTAATTAACTCTTATTAAATAAATTATTCCTATTTAAAGCTAAATACTTACCTGTAAAATACATCCTAATATAGCTACAATATAAATTATAATTATATTGTAGCTATTTTAGGATTAATATTTATTTTACAGGCAACTTTGTAATTATTTTAACCAGGTACAATAGCTATTAAATAGTTAAGAACTATTTAATAGTTACCTAGTTAAAATAATAACAAATTTACCTGTAAAATAAATCCTAACCTAAGTTATAATTAAACCTAACACTACCCTATCAATAAATTAATTAAATAAACTACCTACAATTACCTACAATTAACCTAACACTACACTATCAATAAATAAATTAAATACAATTGCTACAAATAACTACAATTACATAAACTAACTAAAGTACAAAAAATAAAAATAGAATGCGAGCTCAAGCCAATCGGATTGAACTTGATTCTGATTGGCTGATTCCATCAGCCAATCAGAATATTCCTACCTTAATTCCGATTGGCTGATAGAATCCTATCAGCCAATCGGAATTCGAGGGACGCCATCTTGGATGACGTCCCTTAAAGGAACCGTCATTCGTCGGGAGACAACGGAAGAAGAGGATGGATCCGCGTCGGCTGCTTCAAGATGGACCCGCTCCGCACCGGATGGAAGAAGATCGAAGATGCCGCTTGGAGAAGATGTTTGCCGGTCCGGATGTCCTCTTCTTGCCGGATAGGAGGAAGACTTTGGAGCCTCTTCTGGACCTCTTCAGCACCGGATGCCAGGACGGATCGGTGATACCTGGATGGTGAAGACAAGGTAGGAAGATCTTCAGGGGCTTAGTGTTAGGTTTATTTAAGGGGGGTTTGGGTTAGATTAGGGGTATGTGGGTGGTGGGTTGTAATGTTGGGGGGGGGTATTGTATGTTTTTTTTTACAGGCAAAAGAGCTGATTTTCTTGGGGCATGCCCCGCAAAGGGCCCTGTTCAGGGCTGGTAAGGTAAAAGAGCTTTTACATTTATTAATTTAGAATAGGGTAGGGAATTTTTTATTTTGGGGGTCTTTGTTATTTTATTAGGGGGCTTAGAGTAGGTGTAATTAGTTTAAAATTGTTGTAATATTTTTCTTATGTTTGTAAATATTTTTTTATTTTTTGTAACTTAGTTCTTTTTTATTTTTTGTACTTTAGTTAGTTTATGTAATTGTAGTTATTTGTAGCAATTGTATTTAATTTATTTATTGATAGTGTAGTGTTAGGTTAATTGTAGGTAATTGTAGGCAGTTTATTTAATTAATTTATTGATAGGGTAGTGTTAGGTTTAATTATAACTTAGGTTAGGATTTATTTTACAGGCAAATTTGTTATTATTTTAACTAGGTAACTATTAAATAGTTCTTAACTATTTAATAGCTATTGTACCTGGTTAAAATAATTACAAAGTTGCCTGTAAAATAAATATTAATCCTAAAATAGCTACAATATAATTATAATTTATATTGTAGCTATATTAGGATGTATTTTACAGGTAAGTATTTAGCTGTAAATAGGAATAATTTATTTAATAAGAGTTAATTAATTTCGTTAGATTTAAATTATATTTAAGTTAGGGGGGTGTTAGTGTTAGGGTTAGACTTAGCTTTAGGGGTTAATCCATTTATTATAGTAGCGGTGAGGTCCGGTCGGCAGATTAGGGGTTAATAATTGAAGTTAGGTGTCGGCGATGTTAGGGAGGGCAGATTAGGGGTTAATACTATTTATGATAGGGTTAGTGAGGCGGATTAGGGGTTAATAACTTTATTATAGTAGCGCTCAGGTCCGCTCGGCAGATTAGGGGTTAATAAGTGTAGGCAGGTGTCGGCGACGTTGAGGGGGGCAGATTAGGGGTTAATAAATATAATACAGGGGTCGGCGGTGTTAGGGGCAGCAGATTAGGGGTACATAGGGATAATGTAAGTTGCGGCGGTTTACGGAGCGGAAGATTAGGGGTTAATAATATAATGCAGGGGTCAGCGATAGCGGGGGCGGCAGATTAGGGGTTAATAAGTGTAAGGGTAGGGGTGTTTAGACTCGGGGTACATGTTAGAGTGTTAGGTGCAGACGTAGGAAGTGTTTCCCCATAGGAAACAATGGGGCTGCGTTAGGAGCTGAACGCTGCTTTTTTGCAGGTGTTAGGTTTTTTTTCAGCTCAAACAGCCCCATTGTTTCCTATGGGAGAATCGTGCACGAGCACGTTTTTGAGGCTGGCCGCGTCCGTAAGCAACTCTGGTATCGAGAGTTGCATTTGCGGTAAAAATGCTCTACGCTCTTTTTTTGGAGCCTAACGCAGCATTTTTTTGAACTCTCGATACCAGAGTTAATTTTATGGTGCGGCCAGAAAAAAGCCCGCGGAGCGTTAACAGCCCTTCTACCGCCAAACTCCAAATCTAGGCCTTAGTTAGGTAGATAGATAACTATAGATATATATAGAAATATAGATAGATATACTTACCTTAACATGCTCTGGAAAGCGCGCTAACCTTATCCTCTTCTTGACAGGTCCCAGCCACGCTAACAGTATTTTTAGCGTGCTCAGTATCCAGGAACTACACTAAGTTTAGTGCTGGGACTGGGAGCCGAACACACTAAACCTCCTGTTTGCACGCACAGGGCTCTGGCAAGAAGAGGATCGGGCTAGTGCGCTCTCCAGAGCGCATTAAAGTAAGTATTTCACACTTTAAAAGTAAGTATGTAGCTGCAGGTGAACTTTTTACCTGTAGCTTCAAAACATTTATATACATTTAAATGAAAACAAATGTAAATGTTTAACAAAAGTTTGATCTTCATTTACTTTTAAATGAAACAAAAAAACAAATAGTGCAGAAAATGAATATTTGGGGAAACAAATGTCTTCGAACACTTATTATGAAATTTTCGTTTGTAATGAAAATTTCTTCCCTGCACATCCCTAGCATCTACAAATGATTCGGCTTTAGGGCAGGGTGCTCCTCTCCTTTTACTTATGTTTTTCAATGTAAGTATAATAATGTAAGAAAACGATAAAGTGGAGGTCCAAACGAAGCAACTTAAAAATCTTCAATTCTTTATTATCGACATCTAAAAGCAGCAAACTTAGTAAACTTGTAAAATAACAGGTAATTATGTTCAGACCACATAGACTCCACTTTATCATTTTCTTATGTTGCCTATGCACCAGTATTCCATTCGAAAGGAACTTATTATAATCCAGGCAGCCACTTTGAGAACCCTATTGTCAGCGGCATCTACCCAATGGCGTCACAAAAGCGGGCCGAAGACTGGAAGCGGTGTCAGTAAGAGAGACATGTGAGTAATAGAGTCAAGAGAAGAAAGAAAAGTCCTCCAGCTAGTGCAAAAATCTAAAGACCTACATTGTGCAAAATAGGGTACACAACAGCTACATTTCGGTCAAACAATCAGCCCTTTTTCAAGCTTGTGTACCCTATTTTGCACAATAAAGTTCTTTGGATTTTTGCACTAGCTGGAGGACTTTTCTTTCTTCTATGATTCTGCTGGGCATGGAAAGCCCCCTCCCCATGCTGTGTGACTAGTGAGTGCTGTATTTCAGTTACTTTGTTTCAATAGAGTCAAGAGAACAACGTGACGAGACATGTTATTGAAAGCTTTAATCCTCTATGGATACCTCTGTGAACACTAGCGGAGTCGAGTCGAGCATTCGCCAAAGTTAACCCACCAGTTGGATCTGGAGCCAGCATAGCGACACAGCTACAACACAGGAGGAAGAGGTAAGCCGATAAGTCCTTATCTCTGACGGATACGAATGTCCATACACTGACATATACCGCTTTTCCACATTGTGCCCTTTTTTCATTTTCTGCATTTGGATATAACTGACAGTTTTTTTTCTCATTGGGGTATACTCATGAATACTGAAGGAATTTTGAACTTCTCTTGTTATTAAGTATAATAATGTACAATGTATAGTCTTACATAATGTCTCATTGTTAGTTTTTATTGTATTGTACCCTTATTGTACCCTTATGATTGTGTATATATTATACAAACAATAATTATATATATTTATAGAAGTAAAAATCGAACATTTTCTACTAAGTGAAGAACATAGGAATGTGAAATATTCCTAATGCACCTTCAGATTTAGCTTTAGAAGTCTATAGGGAGGAGGAGTTAGCGTGGTTGTGATATCTGAAGTCCTGAAGTTAGCGTGCCTGAGTCTTTCGCTTGCACACTAACTTTTTACTTTCATTCTGTAATATGCCTGCTATTCTGGCTGCACTAATATTTTACTTTGAGTGCATTTAGCACCCGAGCAAAAATATTACAATGATAATTAAGGTAATTAAAAAATTGAAAACTATATTTCCTGGGGGTTTTTTTAGAGTTGGAAAGAAAAACATAAACAAGGAAGTTGCATTTAAAAAATAATTTTTATACTTGTATTTTTCAAGACTTTTAGCTAAATCTCAATAATATTTTTGAGAAATGATGTCATGAGTCTACTATCAAAGGATGTTGTGTGTTGCATTACTGTGTAGGCTTCTTCTATGTTTAAAGTGTCTGATCTTAACTGGTGGCCTTAATGAGAGATTTACAAGAAACTGTAACTTTTCTCTGGAGTAACATATATCAAATTACTGCTGACATTTCATTCTAAGATAGTTTAGGACTGACATGGTAGCTTTGTTGACCTAAATTCTTTGTTGGTGGTTTTTATCAAGTAATCAGTAGCATCATTATACACTACCTATATTTGAATTAGATTTCATTTTGTCTTGTGTCTATAATTGTTTGCTTTTAGATAATGAAGACAAGTTTGACATACCAAGCTGTCTCAACACTTCCTGAACTATAACCCTTGCAGACAGAACTCATGTGGAGGTAACTCCTGCTTTCCATTCTGTAGTTTAAAAATCAATAATTCATTACAGTTCTAGATGGATGATCTTGTTAAGAACTGAAAGATTGTGATACCAGTAAATATGTAAGATAAAAGTAAAGGTCAGAACAGGGAAACACAACAATTTCCCCTGCTAACTAAAGTTCTTCTGAAAATTCTTGAGTCAAAGTCTGACATTTTTATAAAATGCAACGGTAATCATGCTGAATTATTTTATCTGAAAATTTTCTGACTTTAAGCATTTTTTTAGTCAAATTATATTAATATATAAACAGTTTGTAATCATAAAAAATATTAAAGATTATGGAAATAAAAATAAACTGATGGTGTCAATATCAATTTAAATAATTAAAGGGACATAATACTCATATGCTAAATCACTTGAAACTGATGCAGTATAACTGTAAAAAGCTGACAGGAAAATATCACCTGAGCAACTCTATGTAAAAAAGGAAGATATTTTACCTCACAATCTCCTCAGCTCAGCAGAGTAAGTTCTGTGTAAAAAGTTATACTTCACCTGCTCCCAGCTGCAGGTAAAAATAAAAAAAAATGAAGAAATGAACAGCAGCCAATCAGCATCAGCAGTGCTGAGGTCATGAACTCTTACTGTGATCTCATGAGATTTGACTTAACTCTCATGAGATTTCATAGCAAGCTTCCTTTCCTGATTGGCAAAATAATAGGAGAGTTCACGAGGCTCATCCCCTAAGCTGTCCTAGGACAGACACACTAAAATGCTGCTTAGAAATCCTTTACAATGGGAGGTGGCTACTGAGGAACTTTTGAGGTAAAATACATAGAGATGTTCAGGAGATATTTTCTAGTCAGCTTTTTACAGCTATGCTGTATCACTTTCAAGTGTTTAAACATTTGGGTATTATGGCCCTTTAAGCATTTAAAAAAATAAAGTGTAATCAATTATAAAAATAAAAAAAATTGTATAAAGGGAGCTATTAAGTTTGCTGAAGACCATAAATGATTAAATTGTGTTGCCAGGAAATATGTCACATAAAAGTGAATTTCAGAATAGGGTAAAAAAAATCACTACTAACTGTTTCCTTTAAAAATTCTCTAAAGCTCTTCTCTGAGGATGGAAATATCTAAAAAGAGTTATCAGTCTGACATGGTCCTTCACGGGATTCTAGAAAGGGAAACTGTACTGTCAGACCTGTGTATCTGGCAAAGGGGTGTTTTCTACATTTCTGTATGTGGAAGAGATACACATACTGTTAATGCTTAATAAAATAAGCCATTTAAAAATTGAAAGTAAAATATAAAAAAATTTCATAACAAAAGTAAACATCTTAATGAAAGTACAAAATAAAAATTAGAATTTTAAAATATTTTTTTTCCGAAGGACGAAGTAGACATTTCACCACACAAAGTAGAACTCATACTCAAACTACAAAATTCTAATTTTTCAATGTCAAATTGAGGCTTACAACCTCAGTGAGTAGGTTAGACTGAGGGATTTCTTGGGCATGTCTGAAGTTTTAGTGCAGATGTCATCTTTATTCTACAAACATGCTGGGAGTATAGAAAAAGACAAGTAGATAAAAATAGAAGCAGGTCAGTTTTATTTATATTTACTTAAAAAGCAAACCGTTCTGCAAACTCCCTGTTAAAGGGATATAATACCCAAATGTCAAAGCAATTTATAGTGATGCAGCATAGTTGTAAAAAGATGACTAGAAAATATCCCTTGAACATCTCTATGTAAAAAATATATTTTTTCCTCAAAATGTCTTCAGCTCACAATAGTAAGTGCTCAGTGAACAATTATCCTTCAGCTACTGTCCAGCTGCAGTTAAAAAAAAATAGTCAATCAGCATCATCAACATGACTTTGCTGCCTATGCCAGATGCACACTCCCTTGCCAGTCCCGGGAGTAGCATCCGGATTAGCTACTGAAAATCCCTTTATAATAGGATGTGGCTACTGAGGAAATTTTTATGTAAAATATTTTCCTTTTTTACATAGAGATGTTCCGGTGATATTTTCTTGTCAGCTTTTTACAATTATGCTCCATCACTATCAAGTGCTTCAACATTTGGGTATCATGTCCCATAAAATTGCTCATGCCTGTGTAATTCTCCATTAAAAAGAGTTTCATTAATTCCTAATATAGCCAGATTATCAATTGCCGGGATTTGGAGATTCCACCCACTTTTTAGAGCATTGTATAAAGTCTGGTCATGTCAGCATTATGATTTTACTTCATATTGGTGTGTTTTAAATAATCAGGCCTTCCATATATTGGACATTTTTTGAAAACGCAAACATAATAATATTGAATTTTTCTAATATTTGTAAATTTTCATTTACATATATTACTATATAATAATTTTATATAACAACTAATTAAGCAGAAAGGTAAGATGACTGCATATATATTAAGTAGTATGTTCTATTAAAACAGTAATCACAGAATGTACTTCAGACCATGAGTTTCTGCCCTTATACTGTTTCTACCACCTCACTACCTGTCCCCTCGACCTCATCCCCTCAAAGATACTCCCTCCCTCTCTTCTACCCTTACCTCTATACTCACACATTTTCAACCTCTCCCTCAGCACTGGTATATTTCCCTCATCTCTAAAACATGAACTGGTCACACCTATCCTCAAAAAACTTTCTCTTGATCCAACCTCCCCATCCAACTACCGCCCTATTTCCCTACTCCCTCTTGCCTCAAAGCTCCTTGAAAAGCTAGAATATGCACATCTATCCCATTTCCTTACACTAAACTCTCTTCTTGGCCCACTGCAATCTGAATTTTGTCCCCATCACTCCACAGAGACAGCATTTGTCAAGGTTACCAATGACCTACTTACAGCAAAATCCAAAGGCCACTTCTCTCTGCTTATCGTCCTTGATCTGTCTGTAGCCTTTGACACTGCCAACCACCCTCTTTTGCTCCAAACCCTCCAATTTGGCATCTGTGAAACAGCTCTTTCATGGTTCTCTTCCTATCTATCTAACCGTACCTTTAGTGTAGCCTTCTCTGGAGCATCCTCTGCCTTGTTACCACTTTCTGTTGGGGTACCTCAAGGCTCTGTCGTCGGTCCCCTTCTCTTTTCAATCTACACGTCATCATTAGGTTCCTTATTAAAGTCCCATGGGTTTCAATACCATGTGTATGCCGATGACACCCAAATCTACCTCTCTGCACCAGACCTACCTCCTTCCTTACTAATTTGAGTCACTAACTGTCTTTCTCATATCTCATCTTGGATGTCCTCTCACTACCTTAAGCTAAATCTCTCCAAAACTGAACGCCTTATTTTTCCCCCTTGTTCCAAAATCTCCCTCCCCCCCCCCAATTATCTATATTTTTTGATAATTCCATCATTACCCCTACCCCGCATGCCCGATGTCTTGGGGTCAAACTTGACTTAGACCTTTCTTTCACTCCTCAAGTTCAGTCCTTGGCTAAAGCCTGCTGCTTCCACTTTAAAAACATATCTAAAATTAGACATTTCCCTACACAAGACACAACTAAGGTTTGAATCCACTCTCTCATCCTTTCCCACCTCGACTATTACAACTCTGTCCTCTCTGGTCTACTAAGCTGCCGCTTAGCTCCGTTACAATCTATAATGAATGACTCTGCCAGGCTCATCTTTCTTACATGTTGATCTTCATCTGCTGTACCTTTCTGCCAATCCCTTCACTGGCTTCCTCTTGCCTCCAGGATTAAACACAAAATCCTCACTCTGACATACAAAGTCCTCAACTGCACTGCTCCCCCTTATATTTTAGACCTTTTCTCCAGATACTCTCCCTCCCATCCCCTTTACTCTGCTCACAATCTACTACTCTCTTCCTCTCTTGTTACCTCCTCACATTCCCATTTACAGGACTTTTCCAGACTGGCTCCCATCTTGTGGAACTCCTGTCTCCCCTAGTTTGAACAGCTTCAAGTGCTCCCTAAAGACTCTACTATTCAGGGATGCATACAACCTACACTAACATTTCCTTACTCGATTGCTTTCCCCTTGAAGCCCTTATAATGTAAGCCTTTGAGCCCTGCTGTTTGTAGATCACCTTCATAAGAGCCGACTACTGCAGTGCAAATTTCCGGAAGGCCCTCTACCCATCCCTATAAATGTTATCTTGTATACCGCCTATGTTTATAGCGCTGCAGAATCTGTTGACGCTTTACAAATACCTGATAATAATAATAATAATAATAATAATAATAATAATAATAATAATAATAATAATGAGTAAATATAATTCATGAATAGCAGAGAAAATATTTTTAATTTTCTCTTGTAATCAAGTTTGAGAGATTACATTGCTAAGCAGCAGAATAGTCACAGAAATATCAGACCCTATTTGATGATAAAATCTTTACATTTGAACATTTAGAACAGAAGAAAATGTCATTAACCAGCCTTTATAGCAAGGGTCTATTGAAATGCGCCTCTAAGCATGAACTTGCAGACACAATTTACTATTGTTCATTGAATTCCTAATGTCAAGGATGTTTGTAAACTCACAAACATGTTTGGGAAAAACACCTTTCAGCTTTATCTAAAGACAAACTTATTTTAAACAAGGTAAAATATGCTAGAAAATACAACAGGAAAAAAAGGATGTGGAAAGAACCCCATTGTGACTGCAATGAGAATTTGTAGTTCAAATAGATGCTGCTTCATAACCCATTTATAAAGGAGAGTAAAACAGCTGAAACATGTACTGTTGTTGGAGGAAATCCAATAAGCTGATACCACATCACAGAAAAAATGTACATTAAACACTTTGAGGTTTAAATTCTTAAAATTGTGGCCTTTCCAATTCACTTTCAAATGGAAGTGTGCGTTCCATATTTAAAACTGTGTGAAGCAAATCTTTTGAACCATTGTATTTTAGGGTTAATATGCAACAAAGTCCAATTTATTTTAAGAAGAAGATGCAAACTAGGCAACAGCTCACAGTTGGTTCACAGATGATGGTAAATCTAGATTCATGCTTTGTGTGCGCCCCATAATAGACAGCAAGTAATTATCTGAAGCATAAATCCTATTAATTATTTACAGAAATGTTTGTACTAGAACACACAGCAAATATTCCAGTGTGTTTTGTTTAACTAAAGAGCACACAGTCCACCTGACTGGTTGAATCTACCTAGCCTAAGAAAGACTTCTCTTTTAAAAGCACAGGAGCTATAATCATAAGAAACTGCATTCAATGCGCTGCAAATTGAAAAAATGGCTTGGACAACCCAGATCCAACAACTGTGTGAGCACTGGCCCACCCTGCTCTCCATATACTACACCACCAGTAATCCAGAAGAAAATTTGTTTTAAACCTTTAAAAAAAAAAAAAAAAAAACAATTGTTCATGGGTTTTCTTGGCTATAAGAAAAGTGTAATTGTTTAGGCTTAGTCTGATATACACTGCTTCTATAACCAAGTTGGACTTTGCCAACAGTAATAGTCAACATACTCATTGGTTGCACAATCAAAATATCATTTTATGACTGTCCCTAACTGCCTAGTTGTATAATCTAATAATTCATTATGAATGCCCCTAATTGCCCTTAGCAGAGAAGAAAAAGATTATAGTCATTGGTTTTATAATCTAATATTTCATTATGAATGCCCCTAATTGCCCTTAGCAGAGAAGAAATGGCGGTGCTGATTGAAAGAAGTTAAGAAAGATCATCATACCCAGACAGTGATACAGATATAAGTGCAGGTTCATATGGAATAGCTAACAATGGGCTAAGTCATAAGCCTGGCACTATTAACAGCAACATCCCTATCCCCATCAATAACAGCTTAATCTCAATCAAACTTCTTTCAGGTATTAGCTATATAGGCCTCGATTACAATCTATCAGCAATTTGCTCCCGTAAACCCTTTTTGCTTTCTGACTGAATTGGTAGCCGAGTTTCAAAAGTGTCCATAATGCTATATTGTTGTGTTTGTTAAAATCCTGCAGCTGCTAATGAGTTTTAAACTGAAAGGACTTTTCATTTTTTAAATACCTATTTTCTAAATAGAAACTGGGAGGTCTTCCAAAACTGACACAGACAATTCTCACCTCTTTTAGTCACAGGAAAGGTCTATTCATGCAAACCTTTTGTTCACTCGGCAACCTCAGTAACCATATAAATGCTATATATATCTTGGCTTGATGGGAATACTTTTATAGTCACTTCAGGACAACACCATCTACAAATGGCGTGTAGTATTTTACATTTTTATTATTTGCTTACCTCCATGCACTCACCTCCATGTATACTAAGTCCAAACTCATTCACGTGCATTTCAAACTGCTTGCTCCTACATGATGGAACTCATAGTTACAAATGTTTGTTTCATTTTACAAGTTCCATAAGGTAGGTGCAGTCTCTTTGAAATGCAATCTCGTGAATGAGTTTGGACTTAGCCTACTTTGAGGTGCGTCCCTTATATCCCTTGTGGGTTGTGTTTAGGAATACACAACAGATGCATTGCTCAAAAACTCCTTACCTGGATAATCATATGAGCCAATCGTTAGGATACCCTTATATTTATTGGTAAGCATAATAGTGATATAAGTATATAAAAATAATAGCAGACAAGATTGATTAACCTGTCTAATGAGAGAATGTTTCTTTCACATATTTTCAGCAAATCACCATTTTTACTCATATACAAATATCTAGTCCATTATCTCATGGGAAGACATATTAAACAAAAAAACTTACTGTTTTTGTTAAAAACAGAATGTATCATATTTTTAAAATGTTATAGTCACGAGAATTATATTAAAATATTGTGCTTATAATATTGTTTTATATTACTCTAAATCCAAATAAAACCCCTAGAGATCCAACATCAAATCTCCTTATTTCTAGCCAACTGTTGAAAATGCTGCCAATGGTCAGATTTCATTTATTCTAAAGTATAGCTAATGCTAAAAATGCTTGTGGTGTTTAAAAGCTAAGAGCAACATATGCCTTTAAAGAGAAACATCTGTTAATCATAGATTTCTTTTCACTAAAATATGACAATTTCATAACTAGCGCATCTACAGTAATAGATGCACTACAAGGTGACAGTGATTGGAGGTTTGGAAAGTGTTCAGTTTACTTATGTTCTACCTTGACTACATAGGCTGACAGCTTATTTTCATTCACACTTATTTTATTAGTGCATTTCTTTCAGGCAGATGTAAAGATTCCAGTTGAATAGTCAAAGACTGACAATTTGGTATTGCACCTAAAATGTAATGTAGTGAGAAAAGCAACTAAACGTATAGCCATTTCTGAACAGAAAAATACCAGAAATATGTATTTTTAATGTGGCAGCTAGGAACTCCAATAATAAATAAATATGTAATTTATTATTCAATAAAGACAGATTTGCAGTCGGTGCAGCAATAGCCTAAATTTATATGCAAGGTTGATCTTGTCATATTCTTAGAACACCTATGTGCAGCAATGAATGTTTGAAGCAAATCTGTTAAGTAGTTTCTGACTTATTTAAATGTTTAAAGGGATACTAAACCCATTTTTTTTCTTTCATGATTCAGATAGAGCATGCAACTTTAAGCAACTTTCTAATTTACTCCTATTATCAATTTTTCTTCGTTGTCTTGCTATCTTTATTTGAAAAAGCAGGAATATAAGCTTTAGAGTCAGCCCATTTTTGGTTCAGGATCTGGGTAGCGCTTGCTGATTGGTGGGTTTAGTATCCCTTTAAGATAGCACATTTCCCCATATAGCACTATAAAAAAAAAACTATACAGTAATTACGAAATATGACAAATATAGCAATTAAGTTCATATGAGCAGTAGTGTTTTTTGTTTTATATACCAAATTATAGAATTTTCAAAATGTTAATAATTAAAGAAAACATAATTATTGTGTTTTAGATATGCCCTTTTGAGAATTGTTTTTATGGATCAGCAATTTGCCACATCTGACTGCCTGACTGACTGACTGCCTACAATTAATCTAGACATATTTTTACACTCCTTTTGAAAATTGTAAATCATTTTTGCATTATAAAATTTCTCTGTGTAAAACAGGGACCCTAAAACTGTCATCATTATAAGCTTTGAAAGAATGGTTAAAGGGACACTGAACCCAATTTTTTTCTTTTGTGATACAGATAGAGCATGCGATTTTAAGCACCTTTCTAATTGACTCCTATTATCAAATCTTCTTCATTCTCTTGGTATCTATATTTGAAAAGCAAGAATGTAAGTTTAGATGCCGGACCATTTTTGGTGAACAACCTGGGTTGTTCTTGCTGATTGGTGGATAAATTCACCCACCAATAAACAAGTGCTGTCCAGGGGCTGAACCAAAAATTAGCTTAGATGCCTTCTTTTTCAAATAAAGATAGCAAGAGAATGAAGACAAATTGATAATATGAGTAAATTAGAAAGTTGCTTAAAATTGCATGCTCTATCTGAATCATGAAAGAAAAAAAAATTGGTTCTGTATCCCTTTAAATAGACTTTATGCTAGGGATGTGCATTTGGATCCTTCGTTAGGATCCGAAACGTGAAGAAGGCAGCCAATGGTGGTATTAGGCTCTTTAAGAAGCCGGATTTCTTGCACCACACTAAGATCTGGATCTTTAATAGATCTCAAGATCTCTGGAACTTTCACAAGAAGAAGACCAACTCTGAAAAGAGCCGAATGCCATGAGCGACCGCCTTCTTCCACATTCGGATCTAACGAAGGATCTGAGTGCACATGCCTATTCTATGTCCATGCTTTAAAGAATTGCATAAATAATTTATTTGTGGAGAAATTTCCCACAAGCTGCAAATGAATTTAGAGTCATATTAAAAATGAGAAAACCTGAAGAAATATAAAAGAAAAAAAATCTTTTAATGCACCATATCAAGTCCATTGGTCTTGTTGGAAGCCTTTTGGATTCAAGTCCCAATGAAGACCTGTCATTTTATTTAAAAAAAAAATGCCATACAAAACTAAACAACTCCTGTGGGGTCCATTCCTTCTTATATATATCTGACATTTCTGAAGTCATTTTAAACTTTTGCACTAATTTATTAGGACAGGAAACACAAAATGGTTCTTTCGATTCAGAGAATACAAAAGTAAAAAAACAACAACAGTTGCTTCTTTCTCTTGGTATTCTTTGTTGAAGCGCATTCCTAGGTAAGGTAGCATACACATGTCTGCAGCGCTACATGACGTCAAACTCTGCTGCCATCTAGTGCTCTTGCAAATGTATAACATTGTTAATAAAATTGTTTTTGCAAAACCGCTATAATATAATGTTTCAGACCTACGGGATTTTCAACAAAGGATACCAAAACAACAAAAAAATAATCTCTATCTCTATTTTTCTATTTCTATCTATTTCTATCTATTTCTATCTATCTATCTATTTATCTATATATCTATCTCTCTCTCTCTCTCTTTCTCTCTCTCTCTCTATCTATCTATTTATCTGTCAATTGATAATACATTTTTTTAAATACATGCTTGGTCTTACCCCTCAACAAACAGCATTGAAAAAGGTCAAATCCAGTCTGTTAGTTATCATTAGAGTTTAAAAAAAAAAAAAAAACTTTATTCCACCAAAAAATACAATTACAGCCTTTTTTGTGCATTTTCTAAAAAAGTTAAGATGTTTAAACTATTGGAAATTCATTGAACATTTTATCATTATCCTAACTAGAATCATTTTCTAATTTCATAAAATGTAAAAAAAATTAAACAGTGAAAGAATCACACTTTTTAACTGTTAAATATATACATAAAATATTAGCATCAAAACTTTATTATTGCTTGATGGGACGTTAATCTTATTTACTGACCCAAAATTTGGCCAGATTACAAGTGGCACGCTAATGATAGAGCGGGTCGCGATAAGCAGTATCACTGGAATGTGCTAACATTAGTGCACAACTTGATATTTACTAGAGATGGGTTAGCATGGCCAACATCGCTTTAGCACAACCTATACTTTCAATAAATATCGTGACCATAGTGCTGGTATTACAAGTTGGAAGTTTAGGTTGCACTCTGACCCCTTCTGAAACCGGAAAAATAAACAAACTATTGGATTGCCTAAAATCCTTAGTAGCCTCCAAATAAAATTTAAAAGCTCAAACAATGTCCACGTTATGGAGAAGCCTCTCCCTAGAATTCTTCAGATTAGGACAAAAAGAATGAACAATAATCTCACAATTTTGCCAGAAGAAACCCATTTTGACAATAAATAAATAAAACTCAGTTCTTAAAACTGCCTTATCCCCAAAAAATACAAGATAAGGAGGCTCAAAGGAAAGAGATGACAATTTAGAAACCTGTCTAGCAGAAGAAATGGCCAAAACAAACAAAACTTTCCAGGACAAAAGATAATTATCCAAATTCGCATAGGTTCAAAAGGAGGAGCCTGCAAATCTCTTACAAGCAAATTAAGATTCAAAGTAGGAGAAATTAGTTTAACACCTTAACGACCAAGAACGTGCCAGTCACGTCCCCCAAAAAACAGCCATTAACAACCAGCGCAGTGAGTGAAAAGGAGGTAGGGGGAGAAGGGGGAAGGAGGAAGAGGGGGATCCTTTGTGGGATTAAAGTGGGAAAGGGATCTGAGAGGCGCAGGGGGTAGGGTAATGAGGGGGGTAGCTACAATACATAATTTTTTTAATTAAAAAAATAGCATAATTTGCTGCAAAGTAGGTACTGTCAGACAGCTGCAAGTACCTAAGATGGCGGCAAATAGGTAGAGGGGGAAGTTTAGAGAGCTGTTTGGGGGGATCAGGGAGGTTGGGGGGTAAGGGGGACCCTACACTGCAGAAAATATATTATATATATATATATATATATATATATATATAGCATTTTATTTTCATACTGGCAGACTTTCTGCTAGTACTTAAGATGGGGGTGACCATTGTGGGATGGGGAGGGAAGAGAGCTGTTTGAGAGGGATCAGGGGGGGATCAGGGGGTGGGATGTGTCAGGTGGAAGGGTAATCTATACACTAAAGCTAAAATTAACCCTACAAGCTACCTAATTAAACCCTTCACTGCTGGGCATAATACAAGTGTGGTGCGCAGCTGCATTTAGCGGCCTTCTAATTACCAAAAAGCAATGTCAAAGCCATATATGCCTGCTATTTTTGAACAAAGGGGATTCCAGAGAAGCATTTACAACCATTTGTGCGAAAACTATTTTTTCTATTTGATCGCATTTGGTGGTGAAATTGTGGCATAAAATATACCAAAATGGGCCTAGATCAATACTTTGGGTTGTCTACTACAAAAAAATATATAGTTTTGATTGGTAAATATAAGAAAAAAGCTCTATTTCTGTTTAAATGGAGTGATAGCAAAAATGCTCAAAATACTCTGGTCTTTTGGGGAAAATTTTGTCTGAAATTCCCAGTCCTTTAAGGGGTTTAGAGGGTATTTCTAAACTCAGGACAAAATTTAGAAACTATTTAGCATGGGTGTTTTTGAAAATTAGAAACTATTTAGCATGGGTATTTTTGGTGGTTGTAGATGTGTAACAGATTTTGGGGGTCAAAGTTAGAAAAAATATGTTTTTTTCAATTTTTTCATCATATTTTATAATTTTTTATAGTAAATTATATGATATGATGAAAATAATAATAATGGTATCTTTAGAAATTCCATTTAATGGCGAGAAAAATTATATATAATATGTGTGGGTACAGTAAATGAGTAAGAGGAAAATTACAGCTAAACACAAACACCGCAGAAAAACAGCCCTGGTCCTTAACGGTAAGAAAATTGGAAAATGGTCTTGTCACTAAGGGGTTAATAACTGGCTTAGTCCTGACTAAAGGCTGAACAAAACTTTGACTATAAGGAAATTTAGCAATCTTTTTGTGAAATAAGGGTGAAAGTGACGAAATCTGGACCTTTAAAGAACTGGTGGATAAAACTTTATCCAAACTCTTTTGAAGCAGTTGAAGAATTCTAGGAATACTAAGAGTGCAAACAAAAACCATGCTTCACACTCCAAGAAATAAAGGGCTTCCAAAACTTGTCATAAATCTTCCTTGTCGCAAGTTCACAAGTCTAAATCAAAGTCTCGATGACAGAATCAGAAAAATCCTCTCTGTCTAAGAACTAAGTGTTCAATCACCAAGCCATCACGTTTAAAGATTTCAGATCCTAATGAACAAACAAATCTTGGATAAAAGATCTTGGCGCAGAGGTAGAGGCCATGGAGGACAACTGAACATCTGAACTACATCCACAAACCAAGTTTTGCAAGGCCAAGCTGGATCAATTAGAATCACTGAGAAAACTTCCTGCTTGATCATGGCTATCATTTTTAGGCCCTGATGATCGAAAGACCTGCAATGCGGCAATATATTCCAAATGGATCTGCTGCAATGTCGAGCGAGCCGTTGAAATATTCCAAGCTGCCAACATCATTGTTAAAGGTAGCATCAGTGAGAGGCATTTTACTATACATATCAATAGGTGGCGATGCTGGCAATATATTCTAACCAGCATCGCCACCAACATTGAAGGATTCCTTTGTAATATATAGCACCAAGCCTAATAAATATACCTATGTACCCCTAAACAAACATAACCCACCACCGCAAACTAACCCTACACTGCTTAATCCCTAAACTGTCAATAGCCCACTGCAATAAACCTCCTAAACTATTAACCCCTAAACTGCCAATAGCCCTGTCATATTTATTTACCATGTACTTCACCTTTAAGAAACAAACCTCTTAATTAATTTACTACAGCTTTAAGAAAAAAACCTCTTTCATTTTGTTCTACAGCTTTAAGAAAACAAACCTCCTCAATCCAAAACCTGTATAAATCAGCAGCACTTCCTTCCCTCAGTGCTTGGTATTTCTCATTCACTTCAGGAGATGCAGGATCTGAGAAGCTAAGTCTGTTCTAAAACAACTTATTTGCCTCTAATAACTTTGTTTGCAGGATCTACACTTTAATTGCACAGATTAAATCTCCTTTTGGATTCTCTTACAGCATTTCCTTGCTGTTCTGTTTAAGCTCTGCCTTCAACTGTGACATCACACTACAACTAAATCTGTTTCACAGTTTGCACTGCACAGGATTCAACTACCAATTTCTGGATAAGGTTTGGTCTTCATTTCAAAATATCTGCATTGTTTCTCATCATTCATTGATTCAGGTAGAACCTTTCATGTCATTACTTTTGCTTAAATATAAAAGTAACTCTTTAACTTGTCATATGCTAAACGTTCTATATAAATATATACTCATTTAACTTAAACTCCTGCATGCATACAATACTATTCATCTGTGCACATATTTGCTAACATATTTGTAACTATAGCAAATTATACAAAGGTTGTGATTTCATGTTTACTCTGTTGCGCTTCCCCATTACAACCATGAGGCAACATTAGAAATAAACTAAAATCTTTACCTAAGAATAATTAAGCAGAATCTTTGCTCAATTCTGTGAATTATTTAAAACAACCTTTTGCGATCCTATTTGTTTTATATTTACACTTTGCAAGATATCTGCTACATAAAATGTATTACTAATAAAAATAATAAGAATCTGCAGTTGTGGTTCAAATAAAATATTATACAATATAAAACCTCTTATAGGAATTAAAAAGTCCTTTACAGTATTACCAAGCCAGAAAATGGACCCAGCAGAACTTATTAGCCATGTTAATGCCCTCACGCAGAGGGTTGAAACATTGACTAAAGGTTTAACTGGATTACAGCTGGAGAATATTTCCCTCAAATCTTATATAAATGATAAATTAGAATCTTTCAGACATACTGATGTTTCACCAGAGCCTCAAGTAAGCCCTCCTGAAAAAAAATTTGGAGAACGTAATTTAGTTAAAAATGCTTGTTTACTACTTTTTGCTTTAAAGCCCAAGACGTATCCTTCAGAGCGCATTAGAATATTGACCACTATATCATATCTCAGGGGTGAGCCCCGTACATGGGCTAACACATTTTTTAAGTTAAATTACCCAATCCTTCATTCTTTAGATGACGAGTTCTTTAAAGCTATGGCCCAATTGTATGATGATCCACATATACAGTTAGCAGCAGAAACAGCAATGTGTTCACTTAAACAGAATAAGAGACCAGTAGATGAATATATAACTAACTTTAAAAAATGGTCCAAAGACACTGGTTGGAATGATCTATCTCTTAGGAACCAGTTCCGTTTAGGCCTCTCTGAATCATTAAAAGATGAATTAGCAAGAGTAGATATAAAAGAAACACTTGATGAATTAATCTGTCTCAGTATTACACTTGATAGGAGAATAAGAGAGAGACGTCAGGAGAAAAATACTGAATACTCCAATAAAAGGGGAACTAATACATATAGCATAACCCCTAACATAAAAACAAACTCTAAAACTACCATAGAACCAAAGGAAATAGGATTCGTCAGGGGACCTCTGAACCAACAAGAAAAGCTTAGGAGATGCTCAAATAACCTCTGCATGTACTGTGCTTCATCCGAACATGTTGTTAAAGATTGCCCTCAGTTACTTCGCCAGAAAAAGGGTAAGAATATTAACACTTTGAACTGTTTAAATATCCAATCCAGAAATACCACTCACTGTTCTCTTAAAGTTCTCTTACAGTGGGAGGATCTTCGACTGAATTCACAAGCGATAATTGATTCTGGAGCCAGTATAAATTATATTGATAATGATTATACAATTATCAATAAAATTCCATTAATAAAAAAAAGTTGTCCAGTAACCTTACGTGTGATAGATGGTAAAGAGATTTCCTCTGGTCCTATTATTTCATACTATTCCACTTCAAGTCACTACTTCTGAACACCACACAGAATACATTTAATTTGATGTAATACCATTCCCTATGTATCCAGTTATCTTAGGCATTACATGGCTAAAACTTTATAATCCATCTATTAATTGGTCTACCTCTGAAGTACAACTTAAATCAGAATACTGCAAAAATACTTGCTATCCACCTTTTCACATACTACACACTATGCAAAATATCATACCACAGGAATACTCTGACTTCTCTGATGTCTTTGACAAAAAAGTGTCGGAAAATCTTCCACCATACCGGAAGTACGATTGTCCAATAGAACTCTTGGAGGGGTCAGACATTCCTTGTGGTCATGTATTCCCTTTGTCACAACCAGAATTAGAACATTTAAAAACTTATATTCAAGACAATTTAAGAAAGGGATTTATAAGACCCTCCACTTCTCCCGCAGGAGCAGGCATATTTTTTGTGCGTAACAAAGATAACAGTTTAAGACCTATAGTGGATTATAGGGAGTTAAATAAAAGAACAAAAAAGAATAGTTACCCACTTCCCCTTATTCCCGAATTAATTGAAAGACTTCAAGGCGCTGTTTACTAAACTGGATCTTAGATGGGCTTACAATCTTATCCGAATTAAATCTGGACATGAATGGCTCACTGCTTTCTGTACACGTTATGGCTTATACGAGTACACAGTGATACCATTCGGATTGACTAATGCCCCTGCCACATTTCAATATCTCATTAATGATATTTTCAAAGATCTTCTAGATATATTTTTAGTTTTATATCTAGATGATATATTGATTTACTCAAAAACCATGTCAGATCACATTAAACATGTACAAACTGTTCTCTCAAGACTCAGAGAAAATTCCTTATACGCAAAGCCCAAAAAGTGCATTTTTATCTCCAAGATAACTTTCTTAGGCTAGGTAATAACACCACATGGAATTAATATGGAAGCAAATAAAATACAAGCTATTCAAGACTGGCTAAGGCCCACTACAAAAAAACAGGTTCAAAGATTTTTGGGATTTGCAAACTTCTACAGAAAATTCATAAAAAATTTTGCTCAGCTTACTAAGCCACTCACAAATCTCACAAAATCCACAGTTAAGTTCCACTGGACTGATGAAACACAATCAGTATTTGATCTATTAAAAACCAAATTCACATCCGCTCCTATCCTTCATTTCCCAAACCCGACGTTGCAATATGTTTTGTAAGTCGACACATCCGATTTTGCTATTGGAGCAGTTCTTTCGCAAAGAGAATCTTTGAAACACCCTTTGCATCCAGTGGCATTTTTTTCACGTGTCATGTCAAGTGCAGAACAAAACTATGTCATTGGAGAGAAGGAACTCTTGTCCATAAAGAGTTCCTTAGAACATTGGAGACACCTTCTTGAAGGTACCACTATTCCAATATTAAGATATACTAATCACAGGAACCTACCATTTTTAAAGACGAATCGCACCTTAACCTCTAGACAGGTACGCTGGAATTTATAATTTTCAAGATTTAACTATCTGATCACATACTGCCCTGCGAATAAAAATGGAAAGGCAGATGCCTTATCTAGGATACATGAAAAGCCACATTTTCCACATGAGGAAACTTCAATAATACCTGCAGAACATTTTATTGCTCTTACCATAGAGAAAAATAATCAATTCATACTTAACCAACAAAAATACTCTACAAAACCTTCAATTAAGGAAGATGGGTTATACTACCACCATAACCACATATATGTAACCCCTAGTCTTAGAAGTATGGTCCTACATACCATGCATGATAACTGCCTCGCTGGCCATCCTGGAATCCAGAAGTCATTGGATCTTATTAC
Source organism: Bombina bombina (assembly GCF_027579735.1). Taxonomy (NCBI): domain Eukaryota; kingdom Metazoa; phylum Chordata; class Amphibia; order Anura; family Bombinatoridae; genus Bombina; species Bombina bombina. Next base: position 1,024,405,690 of record NC_069503.1, on the reverse strand, counting down.
AAGATCCTTTTGATGGTCAACTGTAATTAAAGATGTCACTGATTACATTCAGACCAGTGGCGGCTGGTGACTTTTGAAGATGGGGGAGCACTAGCCCCGCCCCTCAGATGGCTCCGCCCATTTTAATGTGTGTGTGTGTGTATATATACATACATACACACACACACACTCTGCCAGTTACCTTAACACATCCTTATGTACAAGGTGAGGACAGTGTGTTATGTGAATTACTGTGTTATTAAAGTCTGTGTGTGAGGTATGTACATAACTAACCTATGTATATTGAAAGACAAGAGCACCACATACACCCTGCAGTTACCATATATATAGTCCTTATACTGCCCCAGTAATTTACTTTAATCATCAAATTTGCTTTGTTCTCTTTGTATTCTTTGTTTAAAGCTAAACTTAGGCTCATATGCTAATTTCTAAGACCTTGATATGATATATAATATTTGACTCCCAACAGAAAGCTAAAGCTATTGACATCCATAAAAAAAGAGAGGAACATTTCTTTATAGTTAGTAAAAATAAAAATAATTTTATATTTTATCTCAGACTAAGTAAGTGACTGATGATGAACCTGCTGCCTGTATGAAAATCATACAGGCTCATCCTCACTCACTCACTCACTCACTCACCCAGTCTCAGATATAATAATAAAAGATTTTTCTTTCTACTAACTTCAGAAGTCTTTATGTGTGTCTTTTTATTTAAAGTTAGGTTTAGAGAGGTGTGAGGAAGGAGTGCAGTGGTGTCAAAAATGTCACTTTAAATAAAAATAATCTTGTTATAGTAATAGTCCAGACAGACTCTCTGGCTGATGATTTTATATATATATATTTATACATATGAGCCAGATTTTGGCTTTTTGGACTGTGTACATATAAAATAATATATAAACAATCTATATTGCTAAAATCACAGAGAGTCTGGACTATTACTATATCAAGACTATTTTTATTTAAAGTGACATTTTTAGCACCACTGCAGCCCTTCCTAACACCTCTCTAAACCTCACTTTAAATAAAAAGACACACATAAAGACTTAATGTGGGGGGGGAAATGCATATACAGGGAACCAAATGCTTTGAGATGGAAGCATTAATGGAGCTAAAAGTTTTAGAGCCATCATTATATAGCAAAACATGTTTTTAATCAGTAGGGTCAGATGAAGAAGGGGTTAATATATGTTCTTATATAGGAACCCCAAGCCCCCCTCCTCCCCAGCAATTACTTTTGTGATTTACTTTCTGGTGCCTGACATCTGTGAGATAAGAAGCACACAAGCTAACCCTCCATGTAAGCTAGTTCTAACAAGCAGATTTCCCTGCAGTGAATAATATGCTTTGTATTGTAGGTTGATATTTATATACAACTAGTAGTAAGGGAGATAACATGCAGCACTGAGGTGGAAAGGAGAAATAAGAGCAGGGGGAAGAAGCACTTATGGACACTGATTCTTTTCCATGAAGGTAGCTAAACACTGAGTGAAAAGGAATTTATGTAAAAGAGCTACTCACAGCTAAATCCACGGTTTCCTCTCACTCCAGCTCCACCCACATCCTTCATGCTTCATGCCACACAGCACAACACACGGTGTAAAACAGTTTCAAGCACCGGGTGTTATGCTGGGGGAGGTCAGAGGATCTTTTTGATTTTATTTAAGTTAAATGACCTGCCAGTTGCAGCTGTCACCACAGCACTAACCATACTGTGTCCTGAGCAATAAAAAATACTATTTAACTAGCCCATCAGCTATACAAAAAAACAATGAAGCAGTGCGTTCAGCTGCCCTGTTTATCAGCCCCTAAAATGTCCCTGTCCTCCTCCTCCAGCTGAGCGGCTCCTGTGCTGCAGCTGCCTATGTCTGGTCACTGGTGTGTGTGAGACTGAGTGTATGCACGGCTTGCTGTGTCCCAATGCCAAAATATATTTTTGATAGATCATCCGATCATGGTGCAATCCCTCAATACTAATAGCAGGCGCTTTACTTACTGAGATGTCAGACATCAGGACTCAACAACTCCGGAGGAACTCAGTTGCCCACACCCAGGCCAGTGGCCAACTGCCAAAATACCAGCCAGTTAAGCATCTGCAAAAGTAATTATGCTATCATACCTGCCTTTTTATTATTTATAATATTATGACGATTCAGTATTTGCATTTTTTTGCCTTGAAGATTACAAGGCAAAAAAATGCAAATACTGAATCACCATAATATTATAAGTAATAAAAAGGCAGATATGATAGCATAATTACTTTTGGAAATGCTTGGCTGGCTGGTATTTTGGCAGTTGGGCACTGGCCTTGGTGTGGGCACCTGTGTTCCTTCAGAGTCGAGTCCTGATGTCTGACATTTCAGTCTGTCTCCAGTCACTAAAGTTTGGTCCCTGACCGTCCCTCTCTCTAACTCATCAGCAATGACAGTGACACACATGCCACATGGAAAAACTCACTCGGCAGGCAGACAGGCACTCAATCTTTCTGCAGCTCCCTCCTCTTCAATAGTTCCCGCCAGCAGCCGATAAGATGATGCCCGATGTCACGCCTCCCTGTGTTTGAAGCCCACGATGCTCCTCCTCCCACACACAGCTCTTAGTGTGCGAGTGTCACATGACAGCTGGCTCTCGCACACTAAGAGCTGTGCTCCTTAAGAAGGCTATGGGCTGGCCTGTAGGTGGCGCTGCAGTCAATGCAGTTTTAAAGTGGAATGGGCTTTTGCCTATATTTCTATCTATCGCACTGCACAGCATGTGCGATAGATAGAAGTATTAGGCAAAAGACCATTCCACTTTCAGCCTAAATAATTAAAATCTTCAATTTTACATGGTTTTAGTAAAAACTGCAGTGGAGCCTGGAGGATTTTTTTATTAAAATCAGCAAAAAAGGTTTAAAAAATTTATTTTTATTTTTTTATTTCTCACTCTTTTTTTTTTTTTTTGTTCATCAGGGGTCAGAGTGTTCATCAGGGGTCAAGGGGGCTCACGTGCTCAAGTGCTCCTATAGAGGAGCCTCCACTGATTCAGACATGTAAAATCTGTTAAATTTCTAAGAAAGAAAAGAAAAGTCCATCTGGTTATCTCATTCCACTACCCACACCAGATAAACCTTGGACTAATATATCAATGGACTTTATAGTTGAGCTTCCTAAATCTAACAACAACAAAGTTATAATAGTGGTGGTTGACCTTTTCAGTAAAATTATTCATTTTATACCATACAAAAAACTACCTACATCCTCAGAAACCGTTCATCTATTATTCACTCATGTATTCAAACTTCATGGAATACCTCAATCTATAACTACAGACCGTGGTACACAATTTACCAGCAAATTTTGGGTAGAACTTTGTAAAACCCTTGGTATTCGGCATAGACTCAGTACATCTTTCCATCCACAGACTAATGGTCAAACGGAAAGGACTAACCAATGGTTGGAACAGTATCTCAGATGTTTTACTAACTCAAGACAAGATAACTGGTCCACTCTGCTACCCTATGTCGAAGTTGCTTACAACAACACAATTCATTCATCGACAAAATTAACACCCTTCTTTATTATTATTATTATTATTATCGGTTATTTGTAGAGCGCCAACAGATTCCGCAGCGCTATAAACAAAGGGGGAGTACAACAAAACAATTATAGGGATCAAATGGGTAGAGGGCCCTGCCAAGAGTTGCACTGTTGTAGTCAGCTCTTAAGAAGGTGATCTACAAACAGCTGGACTCTTAGGCTTACATGCTAAGGGGGTTCAGGGGAGAGCAATGGAGGAGAGGAACTGGTATTAGGAAAGGTTAGTGTAGGTTGTATGCATCCCTGAACAGTAGAGTCTTTAGGGAGCACTTGAAGCTTTTAAAACTAGAAGAGAGTCTTGTGGAGCAAGGCACAGAGTTCTACAACATGGGAGCCAGTCTGGAGAGGTCCTGTAAACGGGAATGTGATGAGGTGACAAGAGAGGAGGAGAGTAGGAGGTCATGAGCAGAGCGAAGGGGATGGGAGGGAGAGTATCTGGAGACAAGGTCTGAGATGTAAGGGGGAGCAGTGCAGTTGAGGGCTTTGTATGTCAGAATGAGAATTTTGTGTTTGATCCTAGAGGCAAGAGGAAGCCAGTGAAGGGATTGGCAGAGAGGTGCAGCAGATGAAGAGCGACGTGTAAGGAAGATGAGTCTGGCAGAGGCATTCATTATGGATTTTAAAGGAGCTAGGCGGCAGGTGGGGAGACCAGAGAGGACAGAGTTGCAGTAATCAAGGCAGGAAAGAATGAGAGAGTGGATTAAAATCTTAGTTGTGTCTTGTGTAAGGAAGTGTCTAATTTTAGAGATGTTTTTAAGGTGGAAGTGGCAGGCTTTAGCCAAGGACTGAATGTTAGGAGTGAAAGAAAGATCTGAGTCAAATGTGACCCTGAGACATCGGGCGTGCGGGGTAGGGGTAATGATGGAGTTGTTGACAGTTATAGAGAGATTGGGGGTGGAGAGTTTTGAGGAAGGGGGGAAAAAAAGGAGCTCAGTTTTGGAGAGATTTAGCTTGAGGTAGTGAGAGGACATTCAGTTAGAGATGTGAGAAAGACAGTTAGTGACACGGGTTAGCAAGGAAGGAGATAAGTCTGGTTCAGAGAAGTAAATTTGGGTGTCGTCGGCATACAAATGATATTGAAAACCGTGGAACTTTATTAGGGAACTTAGTGATGAGGTGTAGATTGAGAAGAGAAGGGGACCGAGGACAGAGCCTTGCAGAATTCTGACAGAAAGTGGGGACGGCAGTGACGTGCACTCATAGGAGGCAGGTGAGGAAGTGCCTCCCCTGGCCAATGTGGTGTATTACAGCCTTTTTTTATAAAAAATAAAAAAATAAATCGTTTTTTTTTCTTTTTTTTTTAATCAAAATGTGACCCCCCCACCCCTCCACCAAATTCAGTAGTTTATTATTTTGACTTGTATTGTAAAAAAAAACGTAATATTAACAATACAATACATTCATATTGCGCAAGAAAGTAGAGGCCAGCTATCCTTCCATTGCGCAATATGAATGTATTGTGTGTATGGGTCACATACTGCTCCCACCGGAGGCTTGTCTATTCAAGCCTCGGGAGCCCTCAGCCCTGCCTGCCCGCCCCTCAGCCAATCAGACATGAGCACAGTCTGAGTCTCTGAGCTGAGTGACGGGCGGGAAATTGTGATGCATGGAATCCAGTGAGTGAACTTTTGAACTTAGTCTAGTCGACGACGGCGTGCGTGGTATATTATATGTCAGTGTCAGAGTGTCAGACTGTCAGCTCGCTCAACTGGCCCGTGACCCGAGGAGGAGTCCTCACGCTCAGTCTTTTTCTGGCGCATCTTTAGGTAGGTACTGGTAGTGACTACTATCAGCTCGCCTCGAACAGTGTTGATTTCGTTTTGTGTCATGCAGCTGCCAGCTACGCATTACTTATGAAACAAGAGATATTAACATCATGAAAAAAAAATACATATTACGAATTACCCAGTTAGGCTGCTGCCTAACTGGGTAATTCGTAATATGTATTTTTTTTTCATGATGTTAATATGCTTCAGCCATCAGATGTTAAGCTAGAATCAGGTTCTATCAAGTGAGTCTACTGTTGGTTGTAAGGAGAAATAACACAAGCGGGATCTCATCTAGTGTTCCTGCGCAGTGCGCTTACAGGCCACGCACACACAAATCACCTAGCTAGAAAATAAACTGCAGCATCTGTTCTGTTCTAGAGAATGCGAGAGAGAAGGGTCCACTCCAGTCCTAACACTTTACGTTTTACCTCATTGCAGTGGGTGATACTGCAGCCTCAATTTTACTACATCGCATTTCAACTTAGCCACCCTCGTTCAGAACGTCTTACTATTTTTAGTAACTGTTTGTGTCAGTGCTGATATCTGTGGTGTTTTTCACACCAATTTATGTTATGACATTTATTAACCTCATTTATTTTATATAACATTTTTGCTGCCTATTTATTAACCTCGTTTATTTAATGGACACCTACTCATTTACCCTCCTGTCACTAAACCCACCCTTTAGCAATTAAACATGTGCCTATCTCCTTGTGACCAGAAGCGTCAGCCTAAGGGCGGAGCTACGCATTGCTCTTTCCGTTATAAAGCAAATAACCTATTAACCTGGCATCTCTCCTGTCAAAGAAAGAAGTCTGAGTCCACTGCTGCCTTTATTGTGCCATGTCTTATGGAGAGCCTCCAGTGTACAACCCTGTAAGTCCGTCCTCCCAGTACTGATTGCTGCTTACCCATGACAGTTTTATTCCAGTGCAGAGTATACTTTTTTCCTCATAGCTGTTAACTGTCTCGGTAACTGTGTTCAGAAGCATTTTTTACTATAATTTATCGATCTTTATTCTGACCTATCTGTAATTTGTATAGCCGGAGGTGCGTTGGGGTTATGTAGAGGACACTGCTGTTCTGGCCCCACATATTGTGCCCTTTTGTCCTTTTTGTGGTTTTCTCGAAAAAGTTTAAAGCCAAGTTATTTTGTGCAATCTACATGACGTGAGAGGATTACCCAACTTCCTGCATTACCACAAAAAAATCTCCTTGCTATTTTAATCCATTATGTTCATTTTTTATAAAAAATGCTAAAATGCAGTATAAAAAAAAAAAAACGATGCTTGAGATATGCTGATGTTCTGAAAAAAAAAGCCTAGGCTGGTACATAAAACCATTTCCTATCTTGAGTTATACTATTTTGTTCCTTACAAATGAAAGGAAAATTGATCTATGTGACATTTTTATAATTTTTAAATCATCTATATATTTTGTTACTAACGTCTTTATATAACATTTTTGCTGCCTAACTTAGGCAGCAAAAATGTTATATAAAATAAACGAGGTTAATAAATGTCATAACTTATAAATTGGTGTGAAAAACACCACAGATAGCAGCACTAACACAAACAGACAGTAAAAATAGTAAGACGTTCTGAACGAGGGTGGCTAAGTTGAAATGTAGTGATGTCGCGAACCTAAAATTTTCGAACCGCCATTGACTTCAATAGGCAGGCGAACTTTAAAACCTACAAGGACTCTTTCTGGCCACAATAGTGATGGAAAAGTTGTTTCAAGGGTACTAACACCTGGACTGTGGCATGCTGGAGGGGAATCCATGGCAAAACTCCCATGGAAAATTACATAGTTTATGCAGAGTCTAGAATAGTCTAGAATAGTTGGCAAGACGGCCTGGCACAAAAGGCTGGCAGGCAGGAGGTAAATGCAATTCAAGGACACTAGGAGACTGAATACTGACAGTCAAAACAGTGATGATTGACAATTTTTGCAATACTGTTAAAAGAAATATGATTGCTGGGAATAATTGGCTAGGTGGGCCTGGCACACAGGCTGCAAGGCAGGAGGAAAGTGCAATTCAATGGCACGAGCAAATTGAGGATTCAGAACAACAATTACCAAAAATTTTAATTTTTAATTATTAAGAATACTGTGACAACAAATATAATTGGTGTAAATATTTTGAAAGTAGGCCTGGCACACAGGCTTGGAAGGCAGTAGAAAAGTGCAATTCAATGGCACGAGCAAACTGAGGATTAAGATCAACAATCACATTTTTTTTAATTTTAATTAGTAACAATACTGTGACAACAATTATGATTGGTGTAAATAGTTGGCAAGACGGCCTGGCACACAGGCTGGCAGGCAGGAGGTAAATGCAATTCAATGGCACTAGGAGACTGAATATTTGCAGTCCAAAAAAATTATGATTTTTATTTTTTTATATACTGTTACAAGAATTATGATTGGTTCCACTAATTGGCTAGTTGGGCCTGGAAAACACGCTGGCAGGCATGAGGAAAGTGCAATTCAATGGCACGAGCAAACTGAGGAGTCACAAGCGATCAATTTGGAATTTTAAAGATTAACAATACTTTTACAACAACTAGGATTGGTGGCACTAATTGGCTAGTTTGTGCCTGGCACACAGGCTGCCAGGCAGGAGGAAACTGCAATTCAATGGCACTAGTAGACTGAATATTTGCAGTCCAAAAAAGTATGAATTTAAAAAAAAATTTATACTGTCACAAGAATTATGATTGGTGCCACTAATTGGCTAGTTGGGCCTGGCACATATGAGTCATGGATGGTAGGTAGGGCAGCAATTTAACACAGTATGCTGTGTAAGTGACAAAAACACAGGCCTGATAGAAAATTAAGTTAGAATACACTAGCAAAATATTTTAAAATTTTAGATTTTAATATTAAAATTATGTTAAGAAGTGCAATGCACATATGAGTGGTCGCACTGGCTGGCTGCTACGTAGGGCAGCAATTAACAACAGTATGCTGTGTAAGTCAGATAGACAGTTAGACACAGGCCTGATAGAAAATAAAATTAGATTACACTAGCATAATGATTTAAAGACTTTTTTGGGGGAATTTAAAGAAAAAGGTTAAGCACATACATATGAGTCATGGCTGATAGCCTTGGAAGGGCAGCTATTAAAAACAGTAGGCTCTGTAAGTCAGATACACACACGCCTGATAGAAAATACAATTAGATTACACTAGAAAAATGATTTAAATTATTTTTTGGGGGGGGAATTAAAAAAGGTTAAACACATATGAGTCGTGGCTCATAGACTAGGGAGGGCAGCAAGTAAACACAGTAGGCTCTGTATGTCAGCAAAACACACAGGCCTGATAGAAAATTATATTAGATTACACTATCAAACAAATTTAAACTTTTTTTTTTTTATATTTAAATTAAGGTGAAGAAGATATGAGTGGTGGCTGACTGGCACAGACCAATTAACCAAAAGACTGAAAAAAAATGAGGTATATTAATGCTGAGTGAGCCTGACAGACACAGGCCTGATAGAAAATGTAATTAGATTTAAATAAAAAATGTTAAATTTAAAATAATGTTATAAACGGATATTAACACTGGTGGCTGGCACAGAGCAATGAACCAGAGTATATGCTGTGTGACACAGGCCTGATAGAAAATGAAAAAAAATTACACTAGCAAAATAATTAAAATTTTTGGTTAGTTACATTTAAACTAATGTTGTTAGGGAGATATCAGTGGTGGCAGTAATCACAGCATATGCTGTGAGCCTTAAACACACAGGCTGAAAGCCAGGCAAATGCTAATAAAAAAAATACGAAAAAAAAAAAAAAAAAAAACGGCACGAAATATAGCCCTAAAAAGGGCTTTTTGGGGTGCTGTCCTTGCAGCAGAGATGAGTCCTTCTGGACTGTAGTGGACACTAAATACACTAGCCTAGCTATGTTTTTCCAATTAATGTCAGGAGCAAAAACACAACACGTCCTCTCATTAAGAAAGCAAGGTCGTTATGAGTCTAAAATGGTAGATTCCGAGTAGCTGGGAGGGTCTGTGAGGGAGTGTCTGATGTTGATTGGCTCTAATGTGTCAGACGGCTGTGACATACAGGGTCAAAGTTTCCTCAATGATGACACATAGGGGCAGATCGAACATCGCCATGTGTTCGCCCGCAAATGCGAACGCGAACAAGCTATGTTCGATGTGAACCGTTCGTGGGCGAACAGTTCGGGACATCACTATTGAAATGCGATGTAGTAAAATTGAGGCTGCAGTATCGCCCACTGCAATGAGGTAAAACGTAAAGTGTTAGGACTGGAGTGGACCCTTCTCTCTCGCATTCTCTATAACAGAACAGATGCTGCAGTTTATTTTCTAGGTGATTTGTGTTTGCGTGGCCTGTAAGCACACTGCGCAGGAACACTAGATGAGATCCCGCTTGTGTTATTTCTCCTTACAACCAAGATAGAACCTGAAGCTACAAATAAAATGTGTTTTGCACTCCAAGTGTCAATTCAAGTAAAAATTGGTATTTTTGCATTAAAGTTATTAAATAAAAGAAAAATAGATACTTTGGTGCCAGTATTTATATTCCCTGATATTTCTCACACATGTTTGAAATTACATTGCAACAGTCACACAAAAAAAAGTAGATCCATGATCTCATAGAATCATGGGCATCGCGAATATAGATTAATACTATAACAATATATACACTGTCTCTGGATGAGCATTTTTGTCTTAGTATCATGAGACAGGTAATTGGTTTATGATTTAGAATTACCACTGTGGTTAAGGTTAATAAAGCCCAGGGACAGCAATAGACCAGATTTGTTGACAAAACATTTACAATCCTGTTTAGGAACCAGATACTGGACACAAGTCAGGTCAGGGCACACTTTGCACAGGTGTCAAACCTTAACAAACAATAAAAACGTCCACATCAAAGGTAGAGCAGAACAGAATAGCCCTCTGTCATTGTTTTTGTTACACTGATTTAACATATTACACTCACTGAATAAAAATAAGTACTTAAATATTATATATAGTACATTACTTTGTAATGTATTATTGACTGGGGATTGTCAAGTATTAGTCGGTGGTCAGATGTTAAGAGAATTTTGTGACTATTTTCTCCTCACCATTTTTCATTCAAATGCATTAATCTAGACGGAGAATACAAAATCTCTGTAAAGTTGTCAGTCAGGGTTATAATCCAATCAGTAAGTAATGCAATTTTTGACCATTCTACCTACATATTTCATATCACTGATATTTATTTTATATAAAGTGTTAAAGGGACACTGTACCCATTTTTTTTCTTTCTTGATTCAGATAGAGCATGCAATTTTAAATATATTTCTAATTTACATCTAATATCTAATTTTCTTCATTCTTTTGATATCCTTTGTTGAAAATCATATCTAAATATGCTCAGTAGCTGCTGATTTGTGGCTGCACATAGATACCTCATGCGATTGGCTCACCCATGTGCATTGCTATTTCTTCAACAAAGGATATCTAAAGAATGAAGGCATATCCTAATCCTAGCCACTGCCTCACCAGCCTCTGATGTCACCACACATCACTGGGTGACGGGGCAGAGAAGGCCCCAGAGAAGGCTACACTAAAGGTACGGTTTGACAGGTAGGAAGAGAGCCACGAGAGGGCTGTGTCACAGATGCCGAAGGATTGGAGGGTTTGGAGCAAAAGAGGGTGGTCAACAGTGTCAAAGGCTGCAGACAGATCAAGGAGGATAAGCAGAGAGAAGTGGCCTTTTGATTTTGCTGTAAGTAGGTCGTTGGTAACCTTAACAATTGCTTATTAACTATGGATTCCACCCATCTTTCCATTTGGACACAGCTATTCAAAGTGCTTGTCCATTAGTAAATGACTTGGTGAATTCAATTTCTGAAACTTTCTCAATTGTACGTTATGGTGTTTGTTGTGATATTATAATATATAATGCTTTCTTCCTAGTTTGTGCTCTGACTTGTAAATGTATATAATTGTTGCAAAGAAGCAGGGGCGGGGACAGTGTTGTTGAAGTGAGGAACCAGGAAATAAAGTGTGTGGTTAGTTGCTGTATAAATGGACTCTGTGTCAGATATATTTCTAAACCACCTGGATTTACAAACACTACATTTTGGCGACGAGGATTATGTTTGAACCCTATTGCTTTGTCTCAGCAAACAGTGAGTAACCTGCTGCAATACACACACAAGAATGGCTGCATGTAATGAATACAACTTCCCTGTGTTTGATTCTGATGCAGAACTAAGCTCAGTAGGCCCAAGATGGCTAAAATGGATTCAGAGATTTGAAAATTATCTTATTGCTTTGGATGTTACTGATGCAAACAGAAAAAAGGCTTTACTGCTTCATTTAGCTGGAGAAAAAGTGTATGACATTTATGATACCTTGTCTGCAACCACTGACTCATACAATGATGTTAAAGATAAACTGACAACATATTTTCTCCCTAAAAAGAACACTCAGTATGAAATATACACATTCAGACAGGCAACACAACAGGGTGATGAACCTTTAGATGCATTTCAAACCAGGTTACGTTTACTAGGAAAGAATTGTGAGTTTTCTAATGTTGAAAATGAGATTAAAGCACAGATAATACAAAGCTGCACTTCTTCAAAACTTAGGAAATATGCACTGAGACAATCTGAACTATCTTTAAAAGATTTGCTTGATTATGGCAGAACATTAGAAATTGCTGACAGGCAAGCTGCAAGCATACAAAATAGATCTACTGAAGATCAGTTTATTACAAATAGAGTTCAAAAAGACAGTTCAACAGTACAGCCCACAAAAAAGAAACAGATCTCATGTGTGTTATGCAGGAACTGTGGGGGTTTCTATCCACATAATGGGACTTGTCCTGCAAGGAATAAGCAATGCAGGGCATGTGGGAAATTTAATCACTTTGCAAAGCAATGTAGAACAAAACTGTATCAAATACCTCAATCACATACTGAACCACATACATCAGAACAGTGGAAAGTAAATCTAGTCAGATCTCCTGATCAAAAAGGACAATATTCAAACAATGATGACAAATATGTATTTGTAGTAAACAACATGTGTAACCTAACTCAGCCACAAGTTGATGTACTCATTAATGACACTAAAATCACTGCATTGATTGATTCAGGATCTGCTGTCAATTTAGTGGGTGAACAAACATTTCACATGTTAAAACCACAACCACAGTTATTACAGAGTAAAATAAATATATATGCATATGGATCAACTAAACCCCTTAATGTCATTGGTAAATTTACAGCCACATGTGCATTTAAACACAACAAAACAGCAACTATGTTTTATGTTGTAAAGGGTCAAAATTCTTCTCTTCTGAGTTTTGAAACTTCATCCAGTTTGGGACTTATAAAGCTTATGAATGCAATTTCACCTAGAAAGGACACAGGATCTGTAGCAGATCGGTTAGTACAGCAGTATTCCCATTTGTTTAATGGCATTGGTAAATTGAAAGATTTTCAAGTACAGCTGCATATTAATCCACATATAAAACCTGTAATACAACCACATAGAAGAATTCCATTTCATCTAAGGCACAAGGTTGATGCTGAACTCAGGAACCTTGAAACACAAGGAATCATCGAAAGAGTGCAGGGGCCAACTCCATGGGTCTCCCCAATAGTATCAATGCCAAAACCCAAAGACCCAAATAGTGTAAGAATTTGCATAGACATGAGGCAAGCCAACACTGCCATTATCAGGGAGCGCCACGTTACTCCAACATTAGATGATATAATTCATGATCTCAACCAGGCAAAAGTTTTCTCCAAACTTGATTTAAAATCAGGCTATCATCAACTGGAATTGGATCCAACAAGTAGATATATAACTACATTCTCAACACACACAGGATTGTGGAGATACAAGCGCCTAAGTTTTGGTGTTTCTTCTGCTGCTGAAGTATTTCAAAATGCAATACAGCAAACATTATCTGGAATTCCAGGAGTTAAAAACTTCAGCGATGATATCATTGTGTTTGGAGCTACTCAAGAGGACCATGATAAAAATCTCACAGCAGTTTTTGAGCGACTTCATGAGAAAGGACTTACCTTAAATTGTAGTAAGTGTGAATTTAACAAAACTAAACTAGAATTTTATGGATTTGTTTTTTCAGCTGAAGGCATATCAGCAGACCCAAAGAAAGTGGAAGCAATTCAGAATGCAAATCCTCCAATAGACGCCAGTGAAGTCAGAAGTTTCCTAGGGATGGTAAACTACTGTTCTCGATTTATCCCTAATTTCTCTACTATTGCCACACCTTTAAGAGAGTTAACAAAGAAAAGTGTGCCATGGCGTTGGACTGAAACTGAACAACAAGCTTTTCAACAACTGAAACAGAGTTTGACCAGTGACAAGACAATGTCCTATTTTAACCCTCAACGGCAAACTATTCTTTTAGTAGATGCTAGCCCTGTTGGTTTAGGTGCTATTCTGGCGCAGAGAGACAAAGGCAAGCATTATATAATTGCTTATGGTAGCCGTTCTTTAAATGATGTGGAAAAACGTTATTCTCAAACAGAACGTGAAGCTCTGGCAATAGTTTGGAGTTGTGAATACTTTCATTTATATTTATATGGTTGTCCATTCACACTGATCACAGATCACAAGCCTTTACAGTTGATCTGGAATAATCCAAAATCCAAACCACCCGCTAGAATAGAAAGATGGGGTTTAAGACTACAACCATATAATTTTACTGTGGTTTACAAATCTGGAAAAGAGAACCCAGCAGACTATATGTCTCGACATCCTATATCAACAGATTCATTCACAAGTTCACCAAGTTCCATGGATGCAGAGGAATATATCAATTTTGTTACTAATCATGCTATACCTAAAGCATTGAGTTTAGAAGAAATACAACAAGCAACATTAGCTGATCCTATACTGCAAAAACTCGCTGTATTAGTTCGGAATGGAAAATGGTTCACAGCTGATTCTGACAAAATACATGGAAAAGAGTTGAAGTCATTTGCAAGATTTAGCAAAGAACTCTCAGTGAATAATGACAACAGTATTATCTTGCGAGGTAATCGACTAGTCATTCCGACATGTTTACAACAGCAAGTATTATCCTTAGCACATGAAGGTCACCAAGGAATAGTTAAAATGAAAAGTTTATTGCGAGAAAAAGTGTGGTTTCCATCAATAGATCAACAAGCAGAAAAGTTGGTGAGAAATTGTATTGTGTGTCAAGCCACAACTCCAGGAGCTCACATAGAACCTTTAAAAATGTCTGCATTGCCTGAAGCACCATGGTGTAATGTGAGTATAGATTTTTATGGTCCATTACCTACTAGAGATTATTTGATGGTGATTATAGACGAATATTCAAGATACCCGGTAGTAGAAGTTATCAGCTCAACATCTTCAGTCACTGTTATTCCGGTTTTAGACAAAGTTTTCTCTTTATTGGGAATTCCTAAAATTGTTAAAACAGATAACGGTCCCCCATTTAACAGTACTCAGTTTAATAAATTTGCTTCATATCTTGGATTTAAACATAGGCGCATTACTCCTTTGTGGCCACAAGCTAATGCAGAAGCTGAAAGATTCATGCGTTCTATGGGGAAATTTCTAAGGGCAACTACAGCGCAAGGTAGACCATGGAAACAAAATTTATACTCTTTTCTGAGAGACTATCGATCAACTCCCCATTGTACTACTGGCAGATCACCTGCAGAGCTGTTATTCAATCGCAAACTTCGGATCAAAATTCCGGATATAAATGATTCGCTAACAGAGACACTCAACAAGGACTTAATACAAAAAGACAGTCATGCCAAAGCCAAGATGAAAGCTTATGCGGATAAATATTATCATACCAAATCTGCTCCTTTTGCTGTTGGAGACAGAGTCCTGTGTAGGCAAGATAGACGACACAAGTTGGATACTTTATATGATGTCATCCCATATACAGTTACAAGAATTCAAGGATCAATGATCACTGCAGAAAGAAATGGACATACAATAACTCGGAACTCTTCTTTCTTCAAGAAACTACACAAAGAACAGGACACTGAAGTATCTGATGCAGAAGATGATGATTCTGATATACCCAAATTATTTCAAGAACATGATGATAATATGAATAACTCAGAGAGCAGTGAGGGGGAAGAAAACATAGCATATGATCAGTCCTTAGATACTAATCGAAAATACCCTCTCAGAGAAAATAGAAGACCTCCTGAATACCTTAAAAACTATGAAAAATAATGTGTTTTCATGTAATGTATTATGTCATCATGCAACTCTTTTATGTGAAATATAGTTATTTCTAGATATTAAGCATAGTATATATATAGTTATATTTATGTTTAGTTTATTTGTTATGTTTCTAAAAGTAAGGGAGAGATATGGTGTTTGTTGTGATATTATAATATATAATGCTTTCTTCCTAGTTTGTGCTCTGACTTGTAAATGTATATAATTGTTGCAAAGAAGCAGGGGCGGGGACAGTGTTGTTGAAGTGAGGAACCAGGAAATAAAGTGTGTGGTTAGTTGCTGTATAAATGGACTCTGTGTCAGATATATTTCTAAACCACCTGGATTTACAAACACTACATACGTGATAACATTAAGTTGGCAAAAGAACATCAAAAGTATTACTATGACAAAAATAGAACTGCTTCTCCCAACTATAATGTTGGAGATTATGTTTAGTTATCTACTCGTAACCTTAAACTTCCTTATCCATCTAGGAAGTTATCATCCCAATTCATTGGACCTTTTTCTATTCAATGAATTGTTAATAAAAATGTTGTCACATTGTCTTTACCTCCATCCTTGAAAATTCATCCCACCTTCCACGTTTCTTTATTGAAACCTTATAGAACACTTCGGGATTCTGACATAAATTCACCTATTGTCCCTAATCTTCCAGATTCTGACCAGATTTATGAGGTACATTCCATACTGGACTCTAGGAAAATGAATGGTCAACTCCATTATCTAACCTTTCTGAACCTAGACTTGTGTCTCTATTCCATCACAGACATCCTATAAAACCTAGATAGCGATCCTCGGTGATGATCCTTGAGGGGGGTGTTCTGTCATATATTTATTTACCATGTACTTCACCTTTAAGAAACAAACCTCTTAATTCATTTACTACAGCTTTAAGAAAACAAACCTCAATCCAACACCTGTATAAATCAGCAGCACTTCTTTCCCTCAGTGCTTGGTATTTCTCATTCACTTCAGGAGATGCAGGATCTGAGAAGCTAAGTCTGTTCTAAAACAACTTATTTGCCTCTAATAATTTTGTTTGCAGGATCTACACTTGCACAGATTAAATCTCCTTTTGGATTCTCTTACAGCATTTCCTTGCTGTTCTGTTTAAGCTCTGCCTTCAGCTGTGACATCACAATCCAACTAAATCTGTTTCTCAGTTTGCACTGCACAGGATTCAACTACCAATTTCTGGATAAGGTTTGGTCTTCATTTCAAAATATCTGCAGTGTTTCTCATCATTCATTGATTTAGGTAGAGCCTTTCATGTCATTACTTTTGCTTAAATATAAAAGTAACTCTTTAACTTGTCATATGCTAAACATTATACATAAATATATACTCATTTAACTTAAACTCCTGTATGCATACAATATTATTAATCTGTGCACATATATGCTAACATATTTGTAACTATAGCAAATTATACAAAGGTTGTGATTTCATGTTTACTCTGTTGCGCTACCCCATTACAACCATATAGCAACATTAGAGTTAAACTAAAATCTTTACCTAAGGAGAGCTCAATTCTGTGAATTATTTACAACAACCTGTTGCGATCCTATTTGTTTTATATTTTCACTTTGCAAGATTTCTGCTACATAAAATTTATTACTAATACTAATTTGGTTCAAATCAAATATTATACAATATAAAACCTCTTATAGGAATTAAAGTCCTTTACAAACCCACTGCAATAAACTTCCTAAACTATTAACCCCTAAACCACCAATAGCCCACCACATATCCCCCTACACTACTTAACCCTTAAACCACCAATAGCTAACCACAATAAATGTTACACAATCACCCACCACAAGAAACCCCTAACCTATTAACCCCTTAACCACCACAACCCCCAATGCAAAGTGCCCCTACACTACTTGACTATCTAACAGCTAACACCCAAGATCCCTAACACCCCTAAGTTACACAAAATAACAAACACTAAAATTACAAAAAATAAAAAATACATTACCAAAACAAAAACACAACCAACCCCCCCCCCAAAAAAAAAATGTCTATCCTAAAAGTAAAATCCCCTTAAAAAAGTCCACCCCAAAATAAAAATAACCTTTACTAACACTAAAACCTACTCTACTGTCCTTAGAAGGGCATTTTGTAAGGCATTGCCCTGAATCAATTACAGCTCTTTTACAATTAAAATAAAAAATCATATTCTAAAATCAAAGTAAGCCCCCCCCTCCCCTCCAAAAAAAAGCTATCTTAAAAAACCTAAACTAACATTTGCCCTGATATGGAAATTTTGTAGGGCATTGCCCTAACGTGATTTAGCTATTTTACATTAAAAAAATATCATTAAAAAAAACTTATCCTAAAAAATTTGGCCCTGATAAGGGAGTTTGGTAGTGCTTTCTAAAAAAACCTATCCAAAAAAATCCATAAGTTAAAAAAAAAACCTATCTTCAAAAGAAAGTTGCCCTGACTTATCAAAGT
Source organism: Bombina bombina (assembly GCF_027579735.1). Lineage (NCBI taxonomy): Eukaryota > Metazoa > Chordata > Amphibia > Anura > Bombinatoridae > Bombina > Bombina bombina. Next base: position 1,024,387,623 of record NC_069503.1, on the reverse strand, counting down.
CAGCAGTGGAAACTTTAGATTTTAACATAACAGCAATTCAATTTTGTTCTGGAAAAAAAGAAGCTATCCAGCTACATTTTTACACTTGGCATATTATAAAGGGATTCACACCTCATGTCAAGGAGGCCCATTTATCAAGCTCTGGATGGAGCTTGAGGGCCCGTGTTTAGACTGCTGCTCCATAAAGCTGTCTGCCTGCTCTGAGCAGGAGGACAGAGATCACTGGAATTCAACCCGATCGAGTACGATTGGGTTGATTGACACCCCCTTGCTGTCGGCCGATTGGCCGCGAGTCTGCAGGGGGCGGCGTTGCACCAGCAGCTCACAAGAGCTGCTGGTGCAATGCTGAATACGGAGAGCGTATTGCTCTCCGAATTCAGCGAGGTCTGTCGGACCTGATCCGCACTATCGGATCAGGTCCGACAGACCTTTAATAAATATCCCCCATGACCTTTTGAAGGTTAAGATGAAAAATAATAATGGTGGACAAACTAGATTTGAGAGTATGTATAATAATTCTCATGCTGACATTCAGACAACCACAGATGTTAACCACAGATGATGATCTAAAACAGATCTATATTAATTCCCTGGAGAAGGGCACCCTCGATAAGGGACAAATTGGTTAAAAGCCACTTTGTCAAATCTGTCCCTAGCAGAAAAGATGACCTAAAAGGATACACTTTTTGCATGAACATTAAGAGAAACCAGAATATAAATTTTGTATACTACAGAAAATAAGGCCCATCATTAGAGGTTGAAATATAGGGAATTTGTTATTACAAGCGGAGAGCAGATTGATATTCTGGCTGAATAGCCTAATGATGTATGTCCTAAATGAACAAATCATTTTTAGCTCACTTTTATGACTCTAGATGAACTTTTAAGAATGTAGTCCTAGGATGTTAATCACTAGCATTATATCCAACTATGTATTAATGGGAAAATATGAGGGGAGGTGTACATGACAGTGTATATGATAGCGTGCAACCACAGATTGGTGCCCTTTTATTAGAACTGAATATGTTTAATTAACCTCTTGATTAGGTTACAGTCACTTCCTAAATAAAGAATGCATTCAAGAGTAATGGAATGTATTATCTGCTTTTGATAGCACTGAGGGATGAGCAGTATGGAGGATACAATTCCATTTAGGAGCAATTTCCTCTCAAAGATTTATATACACATTCCTCTCTCGACAATTGTGGTAGCAATCAATATAGCAAGTCTTCATGAGAACAGAATGACAGTGAGATATATATTGCCTAACTACAATGAAATTTGTGTTGAAATATGTGATGCAGACATAACTTTCTATGTGATATAAGAGTAGGCCGATAATCCCCCTCTCAAAAACTTTAAGAGTAAATATTGTGGAAAGCCCCCCATTCATAAAATAATGAATGGAAGGCGTATGTTTCCCCTGTGGATGTCTGACTGAGGGGCGTATTAGATGACGTCAGTGGAAACATAGATGCAATAGATTGAGTTGGAACAGGCATTTCAGACGGCCCCTCTATTGTGATTGGCTAGGAAAAAGGTGCTGGCTAAAATGATAACTTTGATTGGTGGTAACTCCCTATAAATAGACTATGAGCTCAGACACAACTCACTTTTGAAAAAACTTTTTGCAAAATGTACGTCAGGTGTTTCAATGCCGCTTCTGTATGTCCTGTAAGATTATGATGAGACTGTGAGATTCCCTAATTTGGTCAAGGGACAATGAGTGTTGACAATATCTGAATGAATTTATGATGGTTTGTTTTTACTTACCATTTTTTAATGAGGCGTAGTACAGGAATACCCTATCTTTTTAAATAATTGTAGCAGTTGTACAGTGACAGAATATAAAGTGTCCATTTCCTTTTGCCCTTCGTGGGTCAAGATTCATTTTTTAGCTTCTTTATAGTCTTAATTTCCCTGGGCTATAGATCTTTTCTATTGGGAGCGGGTTTATAAATATGGCTTAAGTGTGCCTAGGTGATGTTTCCTTTTTTCTCTACTTCTGTGACATTGTCTGACTGGAAACATAGATAAGTCTATTTTTTTTCACGAGAGGTCAATTCTGAAGAGCCCTGAAAATTGCATGGAGTTCTAGAACATTTATCAGTAAACTCCCCTCCCAAGAAAATAAAACTCCCTATGCCCTCTAAGACCCCCAACCGCACCCCAACCTGAAAGATTTGCATCTGCCATGAACATAGTCCATTTTGTATGGACAAAAGATGGAATAGCATCTAAAGCTGCCATCATCAAGCCTAATACTTCCATGCAAAGAACTACAGAAGGAAAAGGAATAGAGGCCTATTTATGAAATGTCTGTCGGACCTGATCCGACAGTGCGGATCAGGTCTGACAGACTTCGCTGAATGCGGAGAGCAGTACGCTCTCCGTATTCAGCATTGCACCAGCACTGCAAGCAGGGGGTTGTCAATCAACCGGATCGTACTCGATCGAATTGAATTCAGGTGATTCCTGTCCGCCTCATCAGAGCAGGTGGACAGGGTTATGGAGCAGCGGTCTTTAGACCGCTGCTTCATAACTGGTGCTTCTGGTGAGCCTGCAGGCTCGCCAGAAACATGGGCCCTCAAGCTCCGTACGGAGCTTGATAGATAGGCCCCATAGACTGAAGATTGGCACAAGCTGAGAGAAGTTTCAGCCATCTCTTATCCGTCAAGGAAAGTCTCATAGAGACTGAATCTGCTATCACACGTAGGAACATAACCCTGGACTGAGAAGTAAGAGAACTCTGTATGTAAGGTCTGTAAGTTCCCTCCTTTTTGCGATCAATAAAGAGGTTTTTGGAACATGGGCAGGGCCGGATTTACAGCCCAGGTGCCTGTAGCAGGGGCGTATTAAGGCCTAGGCCAACAAGGCCAGTGCCTAATGCGGCAAATTAGGAGGGGCTGCACTTTTGGCTTCAAATTAGTGGCTGAGCTAAAGTGGACTGCAGTCACTGGATACAGGATAGTGCATGCGGCGGGCTCTGGAATTCTTTCAGTCTCCAATTTGAGAGCTTAGGTGGGTCACTGTATTAAACTGTCTCAGAGGATGGTACATTATTTTTTTTTATTTATCACCCGGTCTGTGCAGCGCTTCTTTGGTCCTCCTTCACTGACTGAGCTGTCTGTGTGACTATACCCCAGCTAGCCAGCTCTCTAAGTTCGGAAAATTTAATTAATTAATTAATTGTGCAGTGAGTGAGGACTAGCGTTTATGGAAGTCGGATGGTTCGATTTGCAGGAGTGGGGAGAAAGCTGCGTGGGGTAAGTAAAGGCTTGAGATTTGATAAAAAAAAATATTTATTTAGATTACACTACAAGATTACTACTATAGGAGCTGATAGTTCATGCAGTTTCCTTTTGAGTGTCTACCGTATGTAGCAAGTAGAACATGTGGTTTGGGCGCAGCAGTCTGATGGTTTGTAAAATGGTGCTTCTGTATAGAGAAGGGGAAATTGGTGGGTGGGGCACTCATGCCGGTGTTCTGTCAGAGTAAGCTGAACTGTGCTGCGGCTGCCTTATGTCAAATGATCTACTGTTTGTGTGCTGACCTGACCTTCTGCTCCCCCCTCAACTGATCAAAGTGCTTATTCAGGGCAAGTGTCAGTTCAAATGTCTTCCTGGTTAGATAGCTTCAGTATATGCTGCCAATCAATCTCCCTGCTTTTAATGGAGGTGAGTGAGGAAAGCCCTTTCTTGAAAAGTCTTTTTAACTTTTTGGCTGCTAAAAGGTAATATTGTATGTGTATCGCAGTTTGAAGCAGCTCAGCCTGTCTAATGATTGTATACCTGCACTCTGCCTGTATGCAGGATTTATGGTCATATCTGTACCCCTATTTTTTCTTAAAAGGTGGACTCTCTGCATGTAGCATTACTGGCTTTCTATATGATATCATTAGCTATATAACCTACATCCTGTATATGAAATATATGTCCACCACCCCTTTCTTGTATATAAATGTACAGATAAAGCTTTTTCTGGGTATAATTTAACACAGGTTTAAACTGTTACATAGGTGTTTAAATACCCAAATTACACAGAGAGATGCTACACGCACACTGCACTGCACGCACACTGCACTACACACACTACTAAGACATACACGCACACACTCACCATACATGCACACTGCCCTACACATACATACACCACACACACTACACAGACATACATGCACACTGCACTACACATACATACATTACACACACTACACAGACATACACGCACACACTCACCATATATGCACACTGCACTACACATACATAAACCACACACACCACACAGACATACATGCGCACACACTCATCATACATGCACACTGCCCTACACATACATGCACCACACACACTGCACAGACATACATGCACACTGCACTACATATACATACACCACACACACTACACAGACATACATGCACACACTCACCATATATGCACACTGCACTACACATACATACCCCACACAGACATACACACACACAAAGAAACACACACAAATGCTTAATCATGAACATCTGCTTTGCCATGGCATAAAAAAAAAAAATCATGTTATACCCTGTCCCAAAAATATATTGTGGCTAAACAATGGCCTAAAATCATCGTTGGGGGGGGGGGGGGGGCAGCAGATTTTTTAGTGCCTAGGGCAGCACAAAACCTAAATACGCCACTGGCCTGTAGGCACCAAAATCTAAAGCGCCTCCCACATACTCCCAGTTGACATGTATAGATACAGCCTAATACTTTATAGAATTATGATTTTTTTAGAGCAGTTGCTAATTTTGCTACATAAAAGGCAGTCCATGATCTATAACAAAACACTCCAGACAGTATTTGCCCAGTATGATGAGATTCTAGTCAGAACAGTATTTTCTTTTAATATAATTTATACAATAAAAGTGCAGGTTGTCTAGACTGGGGCTTCATTTAGAAACTTTGCTGACCAAGCCTGCAATGTGCACAATCAACCAAGGGTCAGTAGTTTTTTAAAGTGTGTTTATTCTGTGCAACAGCCCTGGCATTCTGCATTTTAGCAATAATATTCATACTTGTGGTATTTTATATGAAAGACTGCCCTCTGACTGTACAATCTGTCATTTTGTTTTTGACAGCCACTGCTGCTGCTGCTGATACATGCCCACCGTGCATTCAGAGCGCTCTGTAATAACGCACAAATAGTCACTGACTGTCACTATCCATAAAGAACCAACCCCCACACACTTACTCTCAGGCCGCTCTGTCCGCATTCACTGGAGAAACGGACCGGACCGGCCAGCATAAAGTTATTATCTACTATGGTGAGTAAGGGCAGAGCCGCAGAGGTGTGCAGAAAAGGCATATGGAGCAGAGAGACAGGCGCCCCTCTATGGAAGGCACCTGTAGGCACATGCCTACTCTGCCTAATGGTAATTCTGGCCCTGAACATAGGACAGAAGAAACTTTCCCTTGGGAGGCTTCAATTTGAAAGCAATTCTGTATCCCCAGGAAACTGTATTTAGAACCCATGGATCTTAATCAGATGGCAACCAAACTGGAGACTTAGAAGTAGGTTAAAAAAATCAAATATAATTGCTTAACAGACTAATCCTCAAAAACCTTGGTCTCCTGATCCCCTATGGTACTTAAAGGGATAGTAAACACCAAAAATAGTATTGTTTAAAAAGATAGAAAATCCCTTTATTTACCATTCCACAGTTTTGCATAACCATCACTGTTATAGAAATATACTTTTTACCTCTGTAATTACCTTGTATCTAAGCTTCTGCAGACTGCCTCCTTATCTTAGATTTTTTGACAGACTTGCATTTCAGGCAACTAGTGCTGACTCTTAAATAACTCCACGTGCGTGAGCGCAATGTTATTTATATGAAACACATAAACTAACACCCTCTAGCTGTGAAAAACTTTAAAATGCATTCAGATAAGATGCAGGCCTTCGAGGGTTAGAAATTAGCATATGAGCCTACCTAGGTTTAGCTTTCAACTAAGAATACCAAGGGAACAAAGTAAATTAGAAAGTTTTTTAAAATTACATGCCCTATCTGAATCATGAAAGTTTAATTTGAATTTTACTATCCCTTTAACACTTCTCTTAAAAGAGAATGAAGATAATCGAGCTTAAACATAAAAGAGGATGACTCTGTTACTTGATTAGAAACAGAATCCTGATCATCTGAAAATGACTCATGCTCAAAGGATAATTCAGAAGCACTGGGTTAAGAAACATGTAGCTTAACAGACTTAAAGGAGCAGTAAACACCAGAATTTTTGTTGTTTAAAAAGAAAGATAATCCCTTTATTACCCATTACCAAGTTTTGCATAACCAACACTGTTATAGAAATATACTTTTTTACCTCTGTGATTACCTTGTATCTAATCCTCTGCAAACTGCACCCTTATTTCCGTTCTTTTGACAGACTTGCATTTTAGCCAATCAGTGCTCACTTCAGGGTAACTTCACATGCATGAGCTCAATGTTATCTATATGAAACACATGAACTAATGCCCTCTAGTGGTCAAAATGCATTCAGATTAGAGGCAGTCTTCAAGGTCTAAGAAATTAGCATATGAACCTCCTAGGTTTAGCTTCCAACTAAGAATACCAAGAGAACAAAGCAAGATTGGTGATAAAAGTAAATTGGAAAGTTGTTTCAAATAACATTCTCTATTTAAATCTTGAAAGTTTTTTTGGACTTGACTGTCCCTTTAAATCTATTTAAATCAGATAAGCTAGGGGAGGGATTATCAGTAACCAACCTTTTACGTATACTTGGAGGAGGAATAGCAGCCAACATTTCATATTCAGTAGAGCATATTAAATCTTTAAATCCTGGAGCAAAATCCAAAGAACTCCGTTGTATACAACACACAGAGGGAGGACAGATACCCTTAGAAGCAAATCAGCAATGTTCTGATTAGAATGCATTAAATGATCCATACAAGATTTACAAAGCTGAGCAGGGGGTACAATATCAACAATCTTGCGAAAAACACACCTAATATTGGAAGGAAAGTGTTCAGTGAATCTAGCTTCTGAGGAACTAACATTCCCAACAGTTGGGACAAATTCAGTAATGAAGTAAAAACAAGCTAAGAAACCACACAAAAAAATAATAATGTGGAAACAAATATAAATCAATGATTAAAGCATAATCATCATAAAAAATGAATAAAAGCAGGGAAAACATAGCAACTTACACTAGATACATGCACATGTGCGCAAAACCGACATAAGCTAACCATCGAGGCGCGAAAAAAAAGCCAGCGCGAGCATAAACTTTTAACGCGAGGTATGAATATTTTACATTCCAATGTTCTTCAAATAGAAGAAAATGTTCTATTTATTTTACAATATATATTTATATATATATATATATATATATATATATATATATATATTTATTTTATTTTTTTAAATTAACGAAGCAGGGAGAGGGTGTAGTCCTATTTTTTAATCTCTACACAAATAGTTATTTATAAAATGATTCACCTTATTCAAAGGATTGTTGGTGCAGAACCTCAAATTAACGTTTTAAACTTTAAAAAAGAGAGATAAGGGAAAGGGGTATGATTAAACCTCTTTCCAAAAAGTACTTGAAATCAGCACTCTTTTTGCATTAAACCATAAGTTCTTTTATTATCCATATAAATTAATCTCCCAGACACAAGTGAATTCCCACATGAAATTGGAACCAATATATCTATACATATAAGTGCATCTAAGTGCTTATTAAACCATTTACTTCAACACATTACATATAAATGCAACACTTAATATGTCCCTTTAAGACCTTATAGCATATTTGAATAGGCACATATGGTCCATTGCTCATATTGGATTGTTAACCTAAAATTTTCCAGGCAAGGTTAGTTCATCATCCAAACAAAGAACTAAATAAAAAACTATATATATGATGTATATTTGTAGAAAAAAATACACACACACACACACACATATATATATATATATATATATATATATAAAACCTATATGAATATATATAGGTATATACAGATATATATATATATATATATATATATATATACAGAGAGAAGTGCACTCACAGGAACGAACAACTGGCTCAATAACATTGTTACACAGTCCAAAGAATTCAGCAGCACTCACCACTATGTAGAAAATTCCATCTTTATTGGGATATTTCGAAGTAAAAAAGACAACGTTTCGGACCTCTAGTCCTTAGTCATGTCAGTACATAAATGCAGGTAACACACCTTAATATAGGGATAGGGGTTAATAACCACACCTACTTAATTAACAATTCACCTGTGCATACACACACATTTTTCTACAGTGTTACTTGTCCTAGAGGAGGATGCGCCATCTAGTGATAGATATATAGTAATACATATTTAAAAAGATAACTATTACATATTGTTGCAAAAATAACAACAATTACAGAGTATTAGATACAGAGACTAATCCTATTGAAATATTTACAAAAAAACAGATAAATCATATTCTTTATTCATACCAACAGGTGCCATGGTTTCCAATTTATTAATCCAGAATACTTCCTTCTGTTTTAAAAAAAGCTCCCTATTACCACCCCTTCTGGGTGAACTGATCTGGTCAATTATTTGAAACCTAAGTTGACATACCCTATGTCCTGCCTGAACAAAGTGTTCTGCTACTGGATTTTTTATTTTGCCATTTCTGATGTCAGATTTGTGTTCACATATCCTATCACGGACCATCCTAGTGGTCTCCCCGATGTAACTCCGCCCACCCAGGTGGCGATTTACCACCTGGGTGCAACTTTTTAGCCCAGTAATGCTATTCACAGAGTAGAACTTTCCTGTATTATATCAGTCTGATCCCGCCTATTACGGTCAGTCCAGCGCCGAAATACCAGGCAATTCCTCTCTGAACAAGGAACACAGCAACCCCAGACGATCGTTTCGGCCTTCATTGGGCCTCGTCAGTGAGGTGTAGCAATATTCCTCTAAGCACACTGAGCAAGGAGTCCACGTCTGGTTGCCCCTTTTTCCCATAGGGAGACTAAATACATACAGAGAGAAGTGCACTCACAGGAACGAACAACTGGCTCAATAACATTGTTAGCCTGTTCTATGGCGATTTACCACCTGGGTGCAACTTTTTAGCCCAGTAATGCTTGTTACAGAAGCATTAGTTATTTTGTTGTGAAGAGCTTATTTCCCAGCAGCAATGCCTGAACCAGCAAGCCAGCGCCTAAGAAGGGCTCCAAGAAAACCGTAACAAGTATCATTTCATAAAGAGTTAACTTTTTTTTTTTCAGCTTTTAGAAACTATTGTCTAATCACCTCTGGAGCCAGACTGCTAATTGATAAGATGAACTTGTAAACTTGTTATCTTAAGTACTGTAATCCTATTGTGGCCTGTCAAAGGACAGTGCTCTCTATCTAAATGTGTGATGGGGGATTTTGTGCTTCCCCCCCTCTCCCCCTGGGACTGCCCTGTGTGCATGTATCCTTAATAAAAAGCAGGCTGGGCATCCCAGTCCTGAGTTCTTGTTTGACCCTCAATCGCAGCGTTGACTCGTTTTTGTGGGCAGAAGGGTATCCTAGCTGTACTGCAGCTAAGGGAGATTATTCTATATTTGCGAGACTCATATAGAATACTATGGAAAGCAGTTTCTCCCCTCTTTAGCAATAGGGATCCAGGCTACTAAGCGGTCCATCTCTCAGCGAGACTAAGGGTAACCGTAACATTTGGCGGCAGCGGCGGGATTTTCCTGGATTTCCTAGGAGAGGTACAGAACGGATGGAGAGCGCTTACGAAAAATTGAAGCGTACAACCCTAAAAGATTTACTTGAAAGCAGAGGGGGGTACGCCAGCAACCGGCCGAGGAGAGAGCTGATTGCAGAATTGACCGCAGCTGGATCAGAGCTTCACAATGGCGGAAACACCGACCATGATTAGTGACGAAAAAACCAGGATTGTTCGGGAAAGGCTCTCATTATACGGGCCGAACCCCTCCATGGAATTGGTACAGCAGTTGATGGCGGAGGCGGACGAGGATATACGAGAGACTCGAGCCCACGAACTCAACCTAGCGAACGCACACCGCAATGCTGAAGCCCCGCAGGTAATCATCCCTGTCGAAAATGCTGGGAGGCCCAAGATACCCTATGCGGCATTTCGACCCTTCCTAGAGAGCGAGACAGGGATTGATGAATATTTGGCGGACTTCGAAAGGCAATGTGCCCTGCACCAGATTCCCAACAGAGAGTGGCCCACGATATTGTCTGGGAAACTATCCGGGCGAGCCCTGGAAGCCTTTCGTACTCTGGGTGCTGAGGAAGTGACACAGTATGAGCTAGTTAAGGAGACACTGTTGCGACGGTACGCTGTAACTCCGGACACGTATCGCCGACAGTTTCGGGGCACGGAAAAGAAGCCTAACGATACCCATATGGAATGGGCGCACCGAATGCGGAGAGCGGCAAATCACTGGCTGAGCGGAAGTAAAGCGGTGACTGGGGAGGAAATTTTACAATTGTTTCTCTTAGAACATTTTTATAATGGCATGGAACAGCAAGGGAAGGAATGGCTGCGAGACAGGCGGCCTTCTACCTTAGAAGAAGCAGCCAAATTGGCCGATGAACATTATGACTCCCGTCTTCACGAACCCATGAACTACCGAGCTCCAGCACGGGTCGAACCCAGAGAGGTTTACCGTGCACCCCCTCGTGCTGAATTCCGAGCCCCGGTGCCCACAGGGCCCGTCCGACACTCAGGACCACCCAATAACATCTCTGAGCGTCCCAGACCGACTTGCCACCGATGCAAGCAACCAGGGCATTTCATGGCTAGCTGCCCCCTTAATACGCACCAGACACCCAGGAATTACAATTACCCCTCTGGGTCCTATCGTCCGGCCCGGGCCCTCTGTGTTAACCAAGAGGCCCCTATGGAGGGATATGTGGGGCCGCTTCACGAGGCAGACCCTGTATATGCTGCCTCAGATAACCGCCAGCACCATCGGCAGAGGGTATGGCTCGAGGGGCGATCTACCGAGGGATTGCGAGACACAGGGGCTACTATCACGCTGGTACAGAGTCATTTGGTGCCAGAGCACAAGCGATCCGGACAGACTGTGGCCGTTAGAGTGGCGGGGGGGGATGTGTACAAAATTCCAACAGCTAAAGTGCATCTTGATTGGGGAGCGGGAAAGGGGGCTGTGAACGTGGGCCTAATGGATAATTTACCTGCCGAAGTACTACTGGGCAACGATTTGGGCCCCATGACTTCTGCCTATGCTCCAGTATGCAACAACGAGGCGGACCCAGTGACTACACGGGCCCAAGCCCGGACGGAGCGAGAGCTCTCACCAGTGCGGGAGACACAGGTAAGACCTACCCCGACCTTGCCTGACAGGTTAGGCCCCATACCCTGGGACACCCCAGATGCTTTCGAGGCAGAGTCTAAGACTGACCCGACCTTACAAAAGTACCGGGAACGAGCAGAGACCGGAGGGGGCGGGGCAGATAACGAAACATTCTTATGGGAAAAAGGGAAACTATACCGCTGGACAGAGAAAAGGGGACAGCGTAGGCGACAGCTGGTAGTGCCCCACAAATACCGTCAAGAAATCCTCAAAATAGGCCACGACATCCCCTTAGCAGGCCACCTAGCCGTTACCCGTACCCTACACCGCATTACTCACACGTTCTTTTGGCCAGGGGTGCACGCTGACGTTAGAACTTACTGTAACACCTGCGATGTGTGTCAACGGGTAGGAAGGCGAGGCGATCACCCTAAAGCCCAGCTAGTAAATATGCCCATTGTAGAGGAACCCTTCAGCCGGGTTGCTATTGACCTAGTGGGACCACTGGCTACCCCTAGTCCCTCCGGTAAGCGATACATTCTTACCGTAGTGGACTACGCTACCAGGTACCCAGAGGCTGTCGCCCTATCCAACATACAAGCGGATACGGTAGCGAATGCACTAGTACAGGTGTTCTCCCGGGTAGGATTTCCAAAAGAAATCCTATCCGACCGAGGCACCCAATTTACGGCTGAATTGACCCAACAACTCTGGCAGGTTTGCAAAATTAAGTCCCTCCTGAGCTCCCCATACCACCCCCAGACGAACGGGCTGTGTGAGAGGTTCAATGGGACCCTCAAGCAAATGCTCAAGACGTTCACTCAGGAATACCGAGACTGGGAACGCTTCCTGCCGCACCTCCTATTTGCTTATCGGGAGGTGCCCCAGGAAACGACAGGGTTCTCTCCCTTCGAGTTGCTCTACGGAAGAAAGGTACGGGGACCCCTAAACCTGATCCGGGAGCACTGGGAGGGAGAGATGGAGGCTGACGGTGTCCCAATTGTGCCATACGTGCTGGAACTCAGGGACCGAATGGAGCAATTAGCCAAATCCGTGCGGGCTAATCTCCAGTTGGCCCAGAGAAGACAGAAAGTATGGTACGATCGGGGGGCCCGAAAGAGAATCTTCACCATAGGACAAAAGGTGTTAGTACTTAAGCCGGTGAAGACAGACAAATTGCAGGCGTCCTGGCAGGGTCCCTACCAGATCGTAGAGAAAAGGGGAGACACCACTTATGTGATAGCTAGCTGCCACGACAACAATCTTAGAAAGACATTCCATGTAAACATGCTCAAGGAATATTTTGAGCGACCAGAGAACGTGACGGCCGTATGTTGTTCCCCTCAGGAAGACCCCGACAGTTTACCCATTCCAGACCTATTAGAAAAGAGCCTCCCCACAGGTATAGTGGCGCAGGTTCAGATAGGGGACCGACTTAGCCCCACTGAAAGGGAGCAGCTCAACCAACTCCTCCAGTCCAAACACCTCACCTTCTCCCCGAAGCCAGGGTACACTACTTTAACCACCCACCAGGTAGATACTCCGGGACAAGCTCCCTTGCGCCAGGCTCCGTACCGAATCCCTGAAGCAGTTAGGACAGGAATGAAGAAGGAGATCGATGAGATGCTCCAGCTCAGGGTAATTGAGCCCTCCGATAGTCCCTGGGCCTCCCCAGTTGTCTTGGTGCCCAAGAAAGATGGGACCACCCGGTTCTGCGTAGACTATCGGAGGCTCAATGAAAAGACCGTGACGGACGCTTACCCTATGCCCAGGGTAGACGAGCTACTCGATCGTATAGCCAGGGGAAATTACCTGACCACTATTGACCTCTGCAAAGGTTACTGGCAGATTCCCCTGGCCCCGGAGGCTATCCCCAAGTCGGCATTCGTCACTCCATTCGGCTTATATCAGTTTAGGGTAATGCCGTTTGGGATGAAGAATGCCCCAGCTACATTCCAGCGCTTGGTGGATAGGCTCCTGGATGGCTTCCAGAGTTTTGCTTGCGCCTACCTGGACGACATAGCGATCCACAGTGAGTCCTGGGAGGACCACTTAGCTCATGTGGGAATGGTTCTGGATCAGATCCGGGCTGCTGGCCTGACTCTGAAGCCAGAAAAATGCCACTTTGGGATGGCCGAGGTACAGTACCTAGGTCACCGGGTGGGGTGTGGAAAGCAGCGACCAGAGCCGGCCAAAATAGAAGCTGTCGCCAATTGGCCCACCCCCATCACTAAGACTCAGGTCCTAGCCTTCCTGGGCACGGCAGGGTACTATAGACGGTTCGTACCAGACTACAGCACACTTGCCAAACCCCTGACTGACTTGACCAAGAAGAACTTACCTCGACAGGTCCTGTGGTCTCCCCACTGTGAAACGGCTTTCCAGGCTCTCAAAAATGCTCTAATTAACGCTCCTGTCTTGGCGGCCCCAGCCCTTAACAAACGTTTTATCGTCCATACAGATGCTTCCATGTTCGGGCTGGGAGCCGTCCTCAGCCAAGTAGGCGAAGATGGAGGGGAGCATCCAGTTGCCTACATCAGCCGGAAGCTCCTGCCCCGCGAAGTCAGCTATGCAGCGGTCGAAAAGGAGTGTTTGGCTTTGGTGTGGGCATTAAAGAAATTGACTCCCTATTTATATGGTCAGGAGTTCACTCTGGTCACCGACCATAACCCGTTGGTGTGGCTGAACCGGGTCTCTGGAGATAACGGCAGGCTATTACGTTGGAGCTTATCGTTGCAACCCTTCAATTTCACCATTACTTACAGACCTGGGAAACAGAATGGCAACGCCGACGGGTTGTCCAGACAAACCGACCTCAGCCCCGCATAACCAGCGGTCTGGACAGCCTTAGTCTGCCCCGAAAAGGGGTCAGACCGTGTCTGCCAGAGTGTTCCACAGAAAGGGAGCACTGTTACAGAAGCATTAGTTATTTTGTTGTGAAGAGCTTATTTCCCAGCAGCAATGCCTGAACCAGCAAGCCAGCGCCTAAGAAGGGCTCCAAGAAAACCGTAACAAGTATCATTTCATAAAGAGTTAACTTTTTTTTTTTCAGCTTTTAGAAACTATTGTCTAATCACCTCTGGAGCCAGACTGCTAATTGATAAGATGAACTTGTAAACTTGTTATCTTAAGTACTGTAATCCTATTGTGGCCTGTCAAAGGACAGTGCTCTCTATCTAAATGTGTGATGGGGGATTTTGTGCTTCCCCCCCTCTCCCCCTGGGACTGCCCTGTGTGCATGTATCCTTAATAAAAAGCAGGCTGGGCATCCCAGTCCTGAGTTCTTGTTTGACCCTCAATCGCAGCGTTGACTCGTTTTTGTGGGCAGAAGGGTATCCTAGCTGTACTGCAGCTAAGGGAGATTATTCTATATTTGCGAGACTCATATAGAATACTATGGAAAGCAGTTTCTCCCCTCTTTAGCAATAGGGATCCAGGCTACTAAGCGGTCCATCTCTCAGCGAGACTAAGGGTAACCGTAACAATGCTATTCACAGAGTAGAACTTTCCTGTAGTATATCAGTCTGATCCCGCCTATTACGGTCAGTCCAGCGCCGAAATACCAGGCAATTCCTCTCTGAACAAGGAACACAGCAACCCCAGACGATCGTTTCGGCCTTCATTGGGCCTCGTCAGTGAGGTGTAGCAATATTCCTCTAAGCACACTGAGCAAGGAGTCCATGTCTGGTTGCCCCTTATATATATAGGAATATCTATTTAGACATACTTTTGTTCCCCTATCTGAAGAACATTGGAATGCAAAATATTTACAGTACATGCACAGAAGTGAGTGGAAAGGGCTCCAAAGTATATCTACATATGTATACATGTGTTTATATGTATACTAGCTGTTTCCCGCGGATTCTGTGATTTGTAAAAAATAGCGAAAAATGCTACCACTCACAATGAAGTGCACACTCGCTGACATGAACTTCATGAGTTTACGTTAAATCTCATTGTTTCTAGTACATGGGTACCAATCATCTAAGTTGTGGGCGGGGAGTCCGTCCAGCACATCAAAAATGTGTTATTATTATTCTGTTTACAATTACTTTAATATTAAATTGTAATTTTATATTTTGATTCAACTGTCAGATGTGAAAAAAGACTATTAATTTTTTAAGTGATATCCATATCTTGAGAACTACTGAGGTTAGGAGCCAGAAATTTGCCATCTAAACTTACTTTATATTGAAGATTTTAAATTATACGTTTTATTCTTCTAACGTTTTTGGGTTTTGAGATATAGGTATCCTCATAAATCACCACCCCACTTTTAAACCCCCTTAAGTGGATTTTCGGGAAATGGTAAAACACGTTTCTTAATTTTAAAGGAGAATCTAAATACCAAATGTCATGCCTGTAACATCTTTGTTTTTTTAAATAGGTATGCTCTTAATCACCACCACCCATTTTGACACCCCCCTAAAGTGGATGTTCAGGAAATGGTAAAACACGTTTCTTAATATTAAAGAAGAATCTA
The DNA here is from genome assembly GCF_027579735.1 of Bombina bombina. Taxonomy (NCBI): domain Eukaryota; kingdom Metazoa; phylum Chordata; class Amphibia; order Anura; family Bombinatoridae; genus Bombina; species Bombina bombina. The sequence goes on along the minus strand of NC_069503.1, from coordinate 1,024,371,810 downwards.
AATACCAATTTTCACGTCTGTAACATCTTTGGTTTTTTAAATATAGGTATCCTCATAAATCACACCCCCCTTAAAGGACCACTCAATGCAGTAGAATTACATAATTAATAAATGCATAATAAAAAGACAAAGCAATAACACCTACTCTAAATTTTAAATAAGCAGTAGATTTTTTTTCTGACTAATTTATTTTTTCTCCCATTTTCCAGCCCCTTGTATCATGTGTAAGACATCAGCCAATCACAGACTAGTATACATATACTCAGTGAGCTTGTGCACATGCTCAGTAGAATCTTGTTCCTCTGAAAATGGGAAAATAAAAAGACTGTGCAAAATTTGATAATGGAAGTAAATTGGAAAGTGTCTTAAAACTGCATGCTCTATCTGGATCATAAATGTTTATTTTGACATGAGTGTCCCTTTAAGTGGAATTTCAGGAAATGGTAAAACACGTGTTTCTTTATTTTTAATGAATACCAATGTTCACACCTGTAATATCTTTGGTTTGAGATATAGATATCCTCATAAATGACCCCCCCCCCCCTATTGACCCTCCTTAAGTGGATGTTTGGGAAATGGTAAAACAAGTGTTTCTTTATTTTTAAAGGAGAATCTAAATACCAATGTTCACATCTGTAACAGCTTCAGTTTTTGAGATACAGAGATTCACCCCCCTTTTTCACCCCCTTAGGGACATAATTTCCAAAAATCCTCCCATAGTGGGTGCCTATGTCATAAAAACAAGGTACCTTCCAAATTTCACGTACCTAGCTTAAAAGGTTTGAGCTGGGTATTGATGAGTCAGTCAATCATTCAGTCAGTACTTCTTTTATTTATTTATTTATTTATATATATATATATATATATGTACACACATAAATACACATATCTAGATATGTATATGTACGTATATATACAATATAGCCCTTTCCTAATAACCTTTTTTTTAATATTTCTATTAATATTTTTATTAGATATGAGTGTAGCACTTTATTTTGATGTATTTATGTTCTATTTGGTGCAACTTTATATTTAGTCCTACCCTTCGCTAACCTGATGAGCACAAATTTAATTTGCCCTTGTATGGCCAGGTTTACATTCAACTTGTAATATGAGCGCAAGTTAGCACGTCACTTGTAATCTAGCCCTATATAGGGTGTAAAGTTATATAAAGTCCATTTCCAAAAAATGAAATATATAAAAAAGAGTGTACCTACTAATAGCCTGTAGGTTAAGTGAGTACCTACAATAACAATCCCCATACTTATATACACAAAGAAATGAGAGGACTGATGATATGAATTCGAAAGTCAAAGAATGGCAAGGCCGCATCAATGCATATTATTAACCAATCTTGCATTTATTGTGAGAACAAAAAGTAACACTTTACACCATATTATTAAGACCAAATATATGCTAAGTATCACATCACATAAATTACAATGGAGTAATGATCTCAAACAAAATCAGTTTGCTAAATAGCCACGGTATAGGAAGCACTTAGTACATAACGCACACTCCCAGTCCCAACCTGACTTAAAATGATGAACTGCACGATCCAAAAGTTAGTAGAAATGGCTTGATGTTTACACGGTAAATGTCCACATAAAATTGTTGTGAGAAATCCGGTGCAATTATGTTAAATGTGGATCAATCCCAAAGGAATTATACTTGTATGCAGCGGTAAATACAGTAGAATAACCCCGCTTGCAAAAGTACCTTGTGGCTTGTGATCCATCCACCGGTATTGAGAGAGCTGCTATCGACACCAAATAGCACTGTAGTAATGTGCCTTGAATTTAAGCACAAAGATCCCGTGGTAGAGCTGTGCAAGGTAATCAGTAGTATCCAGGAAATCTTGTTCCGCAACAATATAGCAACCTTTATTTACTGCTGATGACGTTCACTCCAAAAGCGATACTTTGTAGCATAACAGACCGTTAAGTCTTCACCAAACAAACACCATGTGTATCATGCTGGATGACGCTTTTCGCCCCTCCCACTTAGGGCTTGGCCAGGGCTTCATCAGATAGCTGTCATAGAGCCTGACCGGCTCTTTTATATCTTCCATTCATCTTTTTGGTATACTTTCTTAAAGCTGTATAACAAACTTTTGGTGATACAAACTTATTAACAAAATATATAAATATACCAGGCTGGTTACATAGAAAGAAGCAGTGACATGGCAATTATGTGAATTTGAACAAAATCATTTGTTTTCTCTACTTTTACTACTTTAACCATCATAGTTTATGCTAATCTTATTCTAGTACAAAACAGAAAAAGGAAAGAGAAAAAAACAATCCATTAAGTAACATGTACATAGCAAGTTTATTTAAACAGATAAATAATTTTTATAGGAAACTGGCATATTCAATTTTTTCATTTAACCCCTTAGGGGCTAAAGTTTGCAATCTATACGTCCATTTTGATTCTTGTTGGAGAAGAATTTGGTCATAATTCCCCCCTCCTCCTTTTACTTTAGGATGCTCAATGCCAGTAACTTTTAAACAGGAATAATTAGCATCATGGCACAAAACAAAATGTCTAGCCACCGGACTATCAACAACTTTATGCTTTATGTCATTTATATGCTCCATGACTCTATCTTTTAACTCCCTTCCAGTTTTCCCAATATAAAATCTGGGACAAGAGCAAGACAATAAATAGATGACCCCTGATGTGTTACAAGTTATCCGTTGTCTAATTTTAAACAGTTTATTTGGATTAGTACCAAACATTTTAGTTTTTTGTATATGGCTGCAGTACATGCATTTGCCACATGGATGACACCCAACTCTTTTTTGTAAATTGCTTAGCCAATTTTCTGGGGATAAACTTCTTTCAAATTCAGAATGCACACGAGTATCTCTTAGACTAACTGCTCTTTTTGCGGTTAACAATGGATATGGAGAAAGAAAATTCTGTAATACTTTGTCAGTGTGCAAAATGTGCCAATGTTTGCGCATTATGTGCTGCAATTTACCCCAATGACAATTATACGGGGTAATTAAACGCACCATTTGAGCTTCATCACTTTTTTTGCATTTTGTTCCATAGAGCATATTTTGTCTATTAGTTACAAGTGCTCTAACCCAAGCCGGTCAGGCTCTATGACAGCTATCTGACGAAGCCCTGGCCAAGCCCTAAGTGGGAGGGGCAAAACGCGTCATCTGGCATGATACACATGGTGTTTGTTTGGTGAAGACTTAACGGTCTGTTATGCTACAAAGTTTCGCTTTTGGAGTGAACGTCATCACCAGCAGTAAATAAAGGTTGCTATATTGTTGCGGAACAAGATTTCCTGGATACTACCGATTACCTTGAACAGCTCTACCACGGGATCTTTGTACTTAAATTCAAGGCACATTACTACAGTGCTATTTGGTGTCGATAGCAGTTCTCTCAATACCGGTGGACGGATCACAAGCCACAAGGTAGTTTTGCAAGCAGGGTTATTCTACTGTATTTACCGCTGCATATAAGTATAATTCCTTTGGGATTGATCCACATTTTATATAATTGCACCGGATTTCTCACAACAATTTTATGTGGACATTTACCATGTAAACATCAAGCCTTTTCTACTAACTTTTAGAGCTTGCAGTTGCACTAAGTGCTCCTCTATTGTTGCTACATTAGTTCATCATTTTAAGTCAGTGCTTCCTATACCGTGGCTTTTTAGCAAACTGATTTTGTTTGAGATCATTACTCCATTGTAATTTATGTGATGTGATAGCATATAGTTGGTCTTAATAATATGGTGTAAAGTTAAAGTTACTTTTTGTTCTCACAATAAATGCAAGATTGGTTAATAATATGCATTGGTGCGGCCTTGCCATTCTTTGACTTTTGAATTCATATAATCAGTCCTCTCTTTTCTTTGTGCATATATTATTGTTAGTGGCTGCATGCACATTGCACTTTAAACAAATTATTACAAAAACATTTGATGAGTGCCACAACCCCTTAATTATAATCCCCATACTTACCTAGTAGACGCCCACATTTCTGGACGTACCACTTACAGGAAAATACTGCTTCCAGTAGGCAGCCAATACAGTGCTGTACGTGTGACAGCAGATGATCTATGTATATGGAGTGTAACAATGATCCAATAAGAGGAGGCTAGGGACCTGTTCCTGCAATGCCTGTGGAAGGCTTGTGTCAAACTCCCAGTGGGTGTAATTGTGCCACTACTCCATACTCCAAAAGTTTCCCTCTGTCAAAGCTCTCTGTGGGGAAATTGCATCTCAATTTGGTCTGAGGACCCCTCTCCTTAAAGAGCATCTGGAACATCTTCATTTTTCACCTTCTTCCTGCAGTGGCAAAGATAAGACTAGTTTACAGTAAGGTGGGAGAGGTTTTTATGGGTTTGATGAGTTTTTGGAATCTATGCCTCCTCCTAGTGGTCAGTAGTGGTATTTCCCAGGAGCAATGGCTCATGGACTCTCACCACCTTTATTAAATAAAGTTTTTTTTTATATATATATATATATAGGACTTAAATGGCATTTTATAAAGACATTGAATACATTTTCTATCACACAAAACATTTGAACTCCACCTTTTTAGGCAATATAATTTCATACAACACCACTCATGAGAACTACATCACCCCATCTGTAAGCTCTTTCAGCTGTAACAACAGGTCTTAATGTTTTTAGTGAAAGCAGAATTGTATTTCTCATGTTTTATTATGTGAGACCATAAACCAAGGTATTTTCCACCATTTGTGTATTTGCTATTATAATAGATACATAAAAAGAAAATTAAATAAAAAATTACTTACAGAACCCTTTAACTTTTATAATTATTTAATTCAGTGATTTACAAAAAAAGGTGTAACAGTAATAGTTTTAGTTAATCGTGAACAAATGTGGTGCAACCAATTTACTCAGTGAATCGAACCAATAATAAAAGTTTGGTGTTTTCTCCTATATATAATGGTGGCCTTATGAAGATGCACCAAGGTACAAAAGCCTCACAATATTTTAGACTGTACTCATAGTCATAGTGTGTGAAAATGCTTGTTTGGCTTAGGGGGAGGGTTTAAAAAGGGCCTTCTTGACTATTCACACACCCAGAACTGTGCAACTCTGGCACAGCTAGTAATAGAAGAGGTGACATAGGGCACAATGGTTTGTTGACCTACAAGTTTACTTGTTGTTTGTCATCTATTTGATCCCAAGCTAAATTATATCATGAACCAACTTTTGAGGACCAAAATTACAGTTGCTGCCTTTCTACTAAATCTAAAGATTAGCAGAAGAAAGATTCTCCTCATTTTTTCACCCTTTTTTTAATTTCAAATCTATAAGATTTATATAAATTGTGCTGTTGTGTGTTTTAAAATCTACTGATTGATTACATGAGAACCCAGTGCTAAACATTGTTTGTATTGCGTGTTAAAAGTTAAATGTTTCAAGTAGCTGAACACAATTAACCTGTATTTAATAGCTATCTTGTACTGTATGCCAGCTAAATTTTCCATGCAACCACTAATGTATTCTATTCATAGTAAATGGTCTTGTACTAATTTTAAAATTGAGTATTTTAGTTAAAATAATAATAATACGATCTGATCTTGCTTGCTACTGAATGGCAAGGAAAAAAAATAAAAAAAAGCTACATGGCTACAATATGTAAAACAATGAATATATTTACACTAAGACTATTTCTTTCCTTATATGTTTTTCACAAACTTTTTTTAACTTTTTAAAACATATCTAACTCTCTGTTCTACATGTCTTGTTTTTCCCTCACTTTTTTACCCTATTATGCTAATTTTTATAGGGCTTCATGAGAACACAAAATCACACTATTTTTTTTTTTACTTTGCACCCCTCTTGATTTGGTTTGCCTAATAAAAGGGTTGAAATTGCCCCTCTCTGCTGCTGTGCCTTTTTCCCTAGCTATGGCCAAGGGCTGCTAACCAAACCCTGAACCCCATAACCACATCTCTAAGATCATCCAGCCTCCTCATAAAACACCCACATATCTGCCTCCATCTAACTTGACTACATTCGTACTCCTGCGCAACCCAATTGCGCTTTCTCAAGTGCACTAACCCGACATGAAATATTAATATTTCATATTCTAATGTTCTTTACATAGATATATGAATATCTATCTAGCTCCCTCACTGCATATGAAAATGCTGAAGACACCACAGTCATCTAAATAAGTATTCCTGGATGCTTGCAGCCAATCCTGGCACAATGCAAAAGTAATAGATAGATATTGACGGCAGATAAGAGCCATAGGCCCAGCAAGTCTGCCCGACCTTACCTAACAGTTTAAACTTATCTAGTTCGTAGGATAGCCTTATGCTTGTCCCATGCATTTTTAAAGTCCCCCATGCAATAATACAGACCTTTGAATGGTTGAGGAGAATACTAGAGGCAATTATAACTTCAGTATTTTTTTTTCAGTATTTTAAAGCATTTTTAAAGGCGTTTCTGATCCCTGTGCTGAGCTGTTTTTGAGTTTTTAGACACTAGTCACAGTTAAGGCTACTGTAAACTATTTACTCACCGACAAACCTAGACAAAAATGAAAAATAAATTTAGTAGACACTGCAAATTCAAACTATAGCATTACTTTATGTATATATCATTATATGTAGGAACTCTATGTATGTCAAAATGTGTGAAAAAAAATTATATTTTTATAAATAATTTATTAAATAAGGCTGTAAACAATTTTGTGTTTGTGTTTTTATTCTAAGTCTATTCTATAGTCAAAAGAAAAATCCTCTACTCAAATAAATGTACAATTATTCATGCCAGGCAATCTCTATTACCACGTAGATCACATGGTTATTAAAACCTATATAAATGCTTTATTTTAAAGAGGGGCTTATGGGCTTCATAACAAGGGATCATGTGGGTCTCTAGGGCATTTTTATGTCCTATTATGCCCAAGACTAACAGCCTGCTCTTTCAAATGGTGGGTCTGGGTGTTTATGGGGCTTAAGGGAGCTAATTATGATGGATTTGAATATTTACCCCTCCAACCAACTCCCTTAAGCTGCTAATAGCAGCCTGATAGCACTGACATCTCCGGATTTCCAAAGCGCCCCCCATGACAACAGAAGAGCCGAATGGCCCCTGATGCCCCTATATCCGTGTGAGCCTTCAGGCTCACCAGAAACAGCAGTTATAAAGCAGTGGTCTTAAAACGGCTGCTCCTTAACTGGTCAGCTACCTCTGAGGCTGCAGGCATCAATCCGTCCGATCCTATACGATCGGGTTGATTGACACCCCCTGCTAGCGGCCAATTGGCCACGAATCTGCAGGGGGCAGCATTGCGCAAGCAGTTCACCAGAACTGCTTGTGCAATGTTAAATGCCAACAGCGTATGCTGTCGTCATTCAGCGATGTCTGGCGGACATTGTATAAAACTGCTGTTTATAAGATAGTCTCTCGCTGCTCCCAGACCTTTCTCTGATGCATCACATTGTAGTTCTAATGGTTCGTCTGGGTTACAATATTTAAGCACTGGTGCACTGCTAATTTTTTATATAATCTCCTGAAATGCCTCTTTCTACACCTCTGTCCATTCCCACACTGTACCTTTCTGGGTTAGTTGGCTCAGTGGTTCATCTGCATCTGAGAGGTTTTCACAAAACCTAGAAAGATAGTTCACCATCCCCAAAAATCTATGTAATCCTTTAACATCTGAGGGTCTGAGCATTTCAGTAATGGCTTTTACTTTGCTTGGATCCACTTGAAGTCCCTGGGCTGATAATAAGTGACCAATATAAGGCACTTCTGTTTTCCTTAGCTGACATTTTTCTGGATTTAGTTTGATGTGTCTTTCTCTACAACGATTTAGCAAATTCCTCAACTTTTGATTGTGGTCTTGAATAGCTTCCACCTCGGTATCGCCTTCTCCTACAATCAGAATATCATATGCAATAATCCTGATACCTGGTAGCCCTTCCAGTGCATGATTTAGTTTTCACTGGAACACTTCTTGGGCTGGGCTAATACCCATAGGCATTCAAACCCAGCTGTATCGGCCAAAAGGTGTAGAGAAAGTGGTCAAATAGCTGGATTCTTCCTCTAATTCAATATGCCAAAATCCACTCTTGACATCGAAAAACTGAAAAAATCCTTGCTCTTGCTAGGTCAGGAAGTATATCATTAATTGTTGGCAAAGTATAATGGCTCATTTTCAAAGCCCTATTCAGAGGCTTAGGGTCAATGCAAATTCTTAACTTACCTGATGGTTTTTTCACTACTACCATACTACTAATTTAGTCTGTACTTCTCTCCACAGGGGTTATAATGCCCTGTTTTTCTAAACTGGTACGCTCCTCTCTAAGGGGTTTGAGTAATGACACAGGAACCGTTCTTTTTGGAAGTCTAACAGGCTGTACAAGAGAATCCACTTCCAATTTCAGTTTTCCTTCTAGACGACCCCACACAGTGACATCTGGGCGGTTGCCGTCTTATTCCACGTTTTGGATATTTTGGTGTTGCACTGAGATCAGATCCATAGCTTGAAGTGCTCTACTTCGTAGTATAGGATTACACACCTCTGTGTCAATTACTATAAACTCAGCCTGATATAACTTTTGGTTGCGTGGGTTTCTTATTTTGAGCTTACAAATCCCTATTGGTTTAAGTGTGCTCTTATTATACATCCTTAGCATTTTATCACAATGTAGAATTTTAGATTTGTCTTTCACCAACCTTGCTGGTATGACATTACAGTCTGCTCCACAATCCATTTGGAATCTAGCTGCTTGCTGGTCATTTAGCATGGTAGCAAACAAAGCTGATGGATATGTGCTTACTGTTTTCTTAAGTGTACAAATCTGAAAAGCTGGTTCCAAGGTCAGACCCAGAATGTCTTCATATCCCTCTAAGTCTTCAGCCTCTCTATAGACAGCTTGTACTGTTGGCTTTCTTTGTTGTGTATTGGCACGGCACTGGCTAATTAAATGATTTGCTTTACCATACCCTTTACATTGCTTTCCAAATGCTGGGAATTTCTCTTTCAGTTTCTTGTGACGCTTTCCACAATACATACACTGTATTGTCTTGCCTGGAGTCATTGTCATTCTGTTATGACACTAAGGATGTAACTTGTGTCCATCCCATGGACTGACACTGCACTAGTGCTGGAACTATCTTCACCCTCTACCTATTTGAATACATGTTTCCAGTATTAAATCCACTTCTCTCAGTAAGCATTCCCTAAGTTTAGAGTCTCTTGTGCTACATACAATCCTGTCCCTGATTAATGAGTCTCTGATATTACCAAAGTTGCAAGTGGCTGCCAGTGTACGCAGATCTGTGACATATGCATCTATTCCTTCATCTTCCCTCTGACTTCTTGAAAAAAATGTATATCTTTCCACAGTCTCATTTTGCTGTGGCTCATAATAATCATCAAATGCTTTAATTAGCAGAGCCAGTGTTGGAGCTGCTGCTTCTGGGAGAAGGGTGTTTTTTACCTCTCTGCCTTTTTTCTCCAATTAAGTACAGGAACAACTTTACCTTCATCTCCTCTGGTTTGTCAGCCATGATTAGGTCTGGGTATAGAAGAATGTCCATCTCTTACATGCCTGAGACAGATTCCTTGCCTGAAAATCCAGCAGACCTGGTGGTTTTAAACCTTCTATATACTTGGTGTATTTCTCAAATAACATCCGCTGCCACCATGTATAAAGCTGCTGTTTATAAGATAGTCTCTCAGACTCCAGTTGCAGTGTTTTGACAAATTTATTAAAAGAACAACTTATAACAGAATGCTTAAACTTCAGCTCTTGCTACAGTTAATGTCCATGTAACTGCCTTACTCATCAACTAACTATTTCCTGCTGAACTGCAGTGTAACTTATATTAAACTTCCCCCTGGAACCAAACACTCTCCTTTTTGGTTCCATACATATTGATACAGACATGATCCGCTACAGCGGATCATGTCTGCCAGACATTGATAAATCGGCCCCTTAGTATCCTATTTTCAAAAACATACCTAGGTAGGCTAAGGAGTAGCACGAAGTAGCAATGCATTACTGGGACCAAGTTGGTGATTGGCAGCTATACACATATGCCTTTTGTTATTGGCTCTCCAGCTGTGTTCCAATAACTTCTATGAGTGCATTGGATCCTGGAGCTTGTTTTAACTATACTTTGCAGGGGCCAAAACATTTTCGAATGGAGCTTGATGCCCCTGTTTCCGTGTGAGCCTTCAGAATCTCTGAAACCAGCAGTTATGAAGTGGCAGTCTAAAGGCCGCTGCTCCATTACTGGTCCGCTGCCTCTAAGGCTGCGGTCTGCAATCCGCCCAATCCTATACAATCGGGCTGATTGACACCCCCTACTAGTGGCCGATTGGCCGCAAATCTGCAGGGGGCGGCATTGCACAACCAATTCTGGTGAACTGCTTGTGCAATGTTAAATGCTGACAGTGTATGCTGTTGGCATACAGCGATGTCTGTCGGTCATGATACACTACAGACATAGATAAATTGGCCCCATAATGTGGATGATGATCACATGTCACTCTCTGTGCTTTAAGGGTTAAACAGTCACCAACATACAGACCAAGAAGTCTTGTTACGTTATGTACAATATTGCAATGTTTTGCAACTGGCATGTGTTTTGGCAAGCTACAATATTTAGGCATCCAAAAGAAATATTTTTTTTTATTCACTCGTCAGCCTTAACAGGAAACAAATGGCTAGATTACGAGTTTTTTGTTATGAGGGGTGTGGTGCTAACTTGCAAGTTATTGTCACCGCTCACTTACCTACAGCGCTGGTATTACAGGTTTTCCTAAACCCGGCGTTATTAGGCAAGAAGTGATTGTAGAGCAAAAGTGTGCTCCATACCACACTCCAATACCAGCGCTGCTTAAGTCAGCGGTGAGCTGGTTGTACGTGCTCGTGCACGATGTCCCCATAGACATCAATGGGGAGAGCCGGCTGAAAAAAAGGCTAACACCTGCAAAAAAGCAGCGTAAAGCTTCGTAACACAGCCCCATTGATTCCTATGGGCAAACAAAATTTATGTTTACACCTAACACCCTAACATGAACCCCTTATACTTATTATCCCCTAATTTGCTGCCCCCAACATCGCCGACACCTACATTATATTTATTAACCCCTAATCTGCCGCCCCCGACATCGCCGACACCTACATTATACTTATTAACCCCTAATCTGCTGCCCCCAACATCCCGACACCTACATTATACTTATTAACCCCTAAACTGCCGCCCCCAACGTCGCCGCCACTATAATAAACATATTAACCCCTAAACTGCTGTACTCCCACATCGCAAACACTAGTTAAATATTATTAACCTCTAATCTGCTGCCCCTAACATCGCCGCCACCTGCCTACATTTATTAACCCCTAATCTGCCGCCCCCAACGTCGCTGCCACTATACTAAATTTATTAACCCCTAAACCTAAATCTAACCCTAACACCCCCTAACTTAAATATAATTAAAATAAATCTAAATAAAAATTCCTATCATTACCTAAATAATTCCTATTTAAAACTAAATACTTACCTGTAAAATAAACCCTAAGCTAGCTACAATATAACTAATAGTTACATTGTATCTAACTTAGGTTTTATTTTTATTTTGCAGGCAAGTTAGTATTTATTTTAACTAGGTAGAATAGTTATTAAATAGTTATTAAATATTTACTAGCTACCTAGCTAAAAAAATACAATTTTACCTGTAAAATAAAACCTAACCTAAGTTACACTAACACCTAACCTTACACAACAATTAAATAAATTACATAAATTAACTAAATTACAAAAAAACAAACACTAAATTACACAAAATAAAAAAATAAATTATCAGATATTTAAACTAATTACACCTAATCTAATAGCCCTATCAAAATAAAAAAGCCCCCCCATAATAAAGAAAACCCTAGCCTAAACTAAACTACCAATAGCCCTTAAAAGACTGGACATCGATCCTCAAGGAAGCGGCAGAAGTCTTCATCCAACCGGGCCAAAGTCCTCAACGAAGCCGGGAGAAGTCTTCATCCAAGCCGGGCGAAGTGGTCCTCCAGACGGGCAGAAGTCTTCATCCAGACGTCATCTTCTATCTTCATCCATCCGACGCTGATCGGCTCGATCTTCAAGACATCCGACGTGGAGCATCCTCTTCATTCGGAGTCTTCTTACTGAATGATGGTTCTATCAGCCAATCGGAATTAAGGTAGAAAAATCCTATTGGCTGATGCAATCAGCCAATAGGATTGAGCTCGCATTCTATTGGCTGTTCCAGTAGAATAGTGTTTCAGGGCATCATAGTTTCTACAGTAACATCAGAGTCAGGATCAGAATGAGACATCTCGCAAAATGTAACAGAAAAAAAAAATAACATTAGGCAAAACATTCAATTACCACAAAGTAACAATTTCAGTAGATAGAAAAACAAAGATAGGATTTTTTATTTTTTTTAAACAAAAAATAAAATAAAAAAGCAGTCATAATAGCTTTCAAATTCATGAAAACAGCAAGCAATAGAGGGAGAGGGGTAAAATAACGAAATTTGGCACCAAGAATGACACATTACGCAAAAGAAAGTTAAACAAAACCAACACCAGAAAATGACTTGTGTCATAAAAAACGTGATTTCTCGCCAAAACAACTAGTGTCAACAAAGACGCAGGAAATTATGAAATTTGCGCCATCAAAGGCACACGTGCTAAAAAAAATTTGCGCCAAGAATAACGCAATAAAAAACAGCATGTTGCGTCCTCGCGAGCCTAGATTTGCCCGTGAAAAAAATTTGAAAAACAAGTCAAATTAGAAAAAAACAGAACCCCAGGTAAGAAAAAAGTTTAAATAAACTTCCCAACATGATTCCTATAAGTAAAATACATATATTTAAAACTTTATATTAATACATAAAGCACCAAACCATAGCTGAGAGTGTCTTAAACAATGATACATACTTACCGAAAGACACCCATCCACATTTAGCAGATAGCCAAACCAGTACTGAAAACTATCAGCAGAGGTAATGGTATATACTGTATAAGAGTATATCGTCGATCTGAAAATGGAGGTAGGAGATGAATCCCTACGACTGATAACAGAGAACCCTTGAAAAGATTTCCCGTGAGAGAAACCACAAAATCAATAGGCGATACTCTCTTCACATCCCTCTGACAAACACTGTACTCTGAGAGGAATTGGGATTCAGAATGCTTAAAAGCGCTTATCATAGAAGAAATCTTAAAATTAAGCACAAACTTACTTCACCACCTCGTTAAGAGGCAAAGTTTGTAAAACTAAGTTGTTGGTTTGGTGAGAGGTGTATTTATAGGCATTTGAGGTTTGGGAAACTTTGCCCCCTCCTGGTAGGAATGTATATCCCATACGTCACTAGCTCATGGACTCTTGCCAATTACATAAAAGAAATAATAAACACTACAATTACAAAAAATAAAAAACTACCATTACAAAAAATAACAAATTAAATTATCTAAAATAAAAAAAAATCCTATTCTAACACCCTGTTTTTAAAAAAAAAAAAAAATGCCCCAAAATAAAAAAAAAAATTTTATAATAAACTACCAACGGCCCTTAAAAGGGCCTTTTGTAGGGCATTGCCCTAAAGTTAACAGCTCTTTTGCAAACAAATAAAAACAAACCCCCCTAACATTACAAACCACCCCCACCCAAACCCACAAAATAAAAAACCTAAAAAGCCTAACTAAAAAAAAAACTAATCTACCCATTGCCCTGAAAAGGGCATTTGTATGGGCATTTCCCTTAAAAGGGCATTCAGTTTTTTTTACTGCCCTTAAAAGGGCATTCAGCTCTTTTTCAGCCTATTAAAAGCCTAATCTAAATAAAAAAAAACACTAAAAAAAAAAATAACACTAACCCCAAAATTGGTACTCACAGTTGCTGAAGTCCGGCAAAAGATCTTCATCCCAGGGGCAAAGCATTTTCATCCAGGCGGCTCCATCTTCATCCATCCCGGGACAGGAGCGGTCAATGCGTGGAGGCAGAGGTCCAGGCGGAGGTCCATCGGTCCAATATGGAGGTCTTCTTCATGCGATCGTCCACCGTACACTGAGGATTCAATGCAAGGTACCGCTTTTAAATTGGGGGACCGTTGCATTCCTATTGGCTGAAAAATTTAAATCAGCCAATAGGAATTAGAGCTGCTTAAATCCAATTGGCTGATTTGAACAACCAATAGGATTTAGGCAGCTCTCATTACTATTGGCTGATTCAAATGGGGGGGAGTGGTTTGTAATGTTAGGGGGTGTTTGTTTTTATTATTTTTGCAAAAGAGCTGTTAACTTTAGGGCAATGCCCTACAAAAGGCCATTTTAAGGGCCCTTGGTAGTTTATTATAGATTAGGTAGTTTATTATAGATTAGATTGTTTTTTTGGGGTTTTTTTTAACTGGGTATTAGAATAGGAATAATTTTTATTGTTTTGGATAATTTCGTTTGTTATTTTTTGTAATGGTAGTTTTATAAAAAAATTTTTACATTTTAGTTTTTCCTATTTTTTGTAGTTGTAGTTTTAATCTTTTTTGGAATGTTGGGTTTTTTATTTTTTTAATGTTAGATTTTATTAGTGTAAGCTTTGGTTTTATTTTTATTTCACAGGTAAGTTTGTATTTACTTTTAGATTTAGGTAGTTAGTTATTAATTGTAACTTTAATTTAGGTCTATTTTAATTATGTTAAAGTTAGAGGTGTTAGGTTTAGGTGTTAATATAGTTTAATTTAGGTTGTTGTGATGTGGGGGTCGGCAGTTTAGGGTTTAATAGGTTTAGTTAGTGTCGGCGATGTTGGGGAACTGCTGTTTAGGGGTTAATAGGTTTAGTTAGCTTTGGCGATGTTTGGGAACGGTGGTTTAGGGGTTAATAGATTTAGTTAGTGTCGGTGATGTTTGGGAACTGCGGTTTAGGGGGTCATAGGTTTAGTTAGTGTTGGTGTTGTTTGGGAACTGCAGTTTAGGGGTTAATAGATTTATTTAGTATTGGCGATGCTTGGGAATAGCGGTTTAGGGGTTAATAGGTTTATTTAGTATTGGCGATGCTTGGGAACAGCGGTTTAGGGGTTAATAAGTTTAGTTAGTGTCGGCGATGTCAGGGAATGGCAGTTTAGGGGTTAATAGCTTTATTTAGTGTCAGGGATGTAAGGGTGCGTTTTAGGGGTTAATAGGTTTAGGTAGTGTTGTTGATGTGGGGGGACGGCGGTTTTGGGGTTAATAGCTTTATTTAGTGTCGGCGATGTGGGTGGCAGTGGCGTTTTAAGATAATTTTGTGTCGGCAATCGCCAGCAAATTAGTTATGTTAAATTAAATCATTTTTTCGGATCCTTTAATTTTTTCGGATCCATTATTTATTCATATGCATTATTCTAGAATAGAATAAAGCATATGAATAAAGAATGGGTTTGAAAAAACGAACGGATTAAAAAAAAAGATTTAACTTAACATAACTAATTTGCCGAAACAATTTTTTTTTAAACTTAACTAATCTAATTTGCCGAAACAAAATTATTTATTTAACTAATGAAAACGAAACAAAACATTTTTTTTAGCGTTGCACATGTCTACTGCTGATCCAATCAGCAGCGCTAGTTACACAGATGAGTAATGCGACTAGCGCATCAGATTGGATCAGCATCAGTTTCCACTCAGGACCAGCAGTGCTCTGGGGATCCTGAACGATACTTCTATTATGTGCTTAACCCCTTTGTGGGAGTTAAAACACAGTAGTGTAGGGTTGCTAGTCTTAAAATGATATGCCCTAACAAATTAGATCACGTAATTTTCCGACAATTATGACTTTTTCATGTACTATTATTTGCATAGAAATATGGGGCCCCTGCAAAGTATAGTTAAAGGGACACTGAACCCAAATTTTTCTTTCGTGAGTATGCAATTTTAAGCAACTTTCTAATTTACTCCTATTATCAATGTTTATTCATTCTCTTGCTATCTTTATTTGAAAAAAAAGGCATCTAAGCTTTTTTCTTGGTTTAGGACTCTGGACAGCAGTTTTTGATTTGTGGATGAATTTATCCACCAATCAGCAAGGACAACCTAGGTTGTTCACCAAAAATGGGCCGGCATCTAAACTTATATTCTTGCATTTCAAATAAAGATATCAAGAGAATAAAGAAAATTTGATAATAAGAGTAATTTAGAAAGTTGCTTAAAATGTCATGCTCTATCTGAATCACGAAAGAAAATTTTTGGGTTCAGTGTCCCTTTAAAATCAGCTCCAGGATTGCAATGCTCTCATAGAAGTTATCAGAACACAGCTGGAGAGCCAATAACAAAAGACATTTGTGTATCCGCCAATCACCAGCTTTCTCCCAGTAATTCATTGCTACTTCGTGCTACTCCTTAGCCTACCTAGGTATGTTTTTGAAAATAGGATACTAAGGGGCCGATTTATCAATGTCTGGCAGACATGATCCGCTGTTGACATTTAACATTGCACAAACTGTTCTGGTGAACTGCTTGTGCAATGCCGCCCCTGCAGATTTGCGGTCAATCGGCCGCTAGCAGGGGGTGTCAATCAACCTGATCGCACACGATCGGGCGGATTGATGTCCGCAGCCTCAGAGCAGGCTGGTGAGTAAATGCTTCTTAATTCCTGACTCCAGGGAGCCTGAAGGCTCACACAGAATTAAAAGAATTGGGGCTGGTTGACCACTTGGTAAATCGGCCCCTAAGACTTCAAAGTACATTTGACAATAAAAGTAAATTTAAAAGTCTCTTAAAATTGTGTGCTTTATCAGAATTATGAAAGTTTAATATTGACTTTGATTGTGTCGTTAAGCATTGCATTGCAAAATAAATGTTTCATCGTAATTTATTTATTCATTAAGGTTATGTTTTAAACTATATATCCAATTAAAGAAAGGTTACCCACAAGATGAAAACAGTGACATATGACCTCATCTTGTTTCATTGTATGTTTTAGCCCCAAAATGGAGAGTAGCCACAACAAGCATTAAAGAAGGACTTAAAGGGACAGTCTGCACCAGAATTGTTATTGTTTTAAAAGATAGATAATCCCTTTATTACCCATTCCCCAGTTTTGCATAACCAACACAGTTATAATAATACACTTTTGACCTCTGTGATTATCTTGTATCTAAGCCTCTGCAAACTGCCCCTTTATTTCAGTTCTTTTGAGAGACTTGCAGTTTAGCCAATCAGTGCCTGCTCCCAGATAACTTCACGTGCACGAGCACAGTGTTATCTATATGAAATACGTGAGCACCCTCTAGTGGTGAAAAACTGTTAAAATGCATTCTGAAAAGAGGTAGCCTTCAAGGTCTAAGAAATTAGCATATGAACCTCTTAGGTTAAGCTTTCAACTAAGAATACCAAGAGAACAAAGCAAAACTGGTGATAAAAGTAAATTGGAAAATTGTTTAAAATTACATGCTCTATCTGAATCATGAAAGTGTATTTTGGCCTAGACTGTCCCTTTAAAAAGTAAATATGATTTTGAATATCAAGAACCATTTCAGGTTCATTTTAGGATAACAATGCAAAAAGGGAAATTAGAGAATAATCATGACTAACATTTTCCAACCTTCGGCATAACCAACACTGTTATATTAATATACTTTTTACCTCTGTGATTAGTATTACCTTGTTTTGAAGCCTCTGTAGACTGCCCCCCTTATTTCAGTTCTTTTGACAGACTTGTCCTCTCTTAAGAAAGGTGTGAGCACAATGTTATCTATATGGCACACGTGAACTAACACCCTCTAGCTGTAAAAACCTGCCAATTGCATTCAGATAAGAGGCGGCCTTCAAGGGCTTTGAAATTAGCTTATGAGACTACCTAGGTTTATCTTTCAACTAAGAATACCAAAAGAACAAAACAAATTTGATGATAAAAGTGAAGTGGAAAGTTGTTTAAAATTGCATGCCCTATCTGAATCATGAAAGTTTAATTGTGACTATAATTTTTACTGTATAATGCTAGTTTTAAAAACTAAAGAGGCACCAAAGCCAGCTATTATGAACTAGAGGATAGGATGTGCCAGAGAAAAGAACACAGAAGGCCATGATTAATGGGGTAAGTAGGAAACAGCAAGAGGGCTGAGTAAACAATTCATATATGATTGAAACCGCCTTTCAAAGGCAATTCTATGGAAGGGACATGGACTACTGCCATGGTGGTGCAAACCATGATGGTGGAACAAGCCATCACAGATACAAAAAAGAAAAAATTGGCTGCACTTGTACGAGACAAAAAAAAAACAAATCTTTATGACTATTAAAACAAGGCACATGGAAGTGGCCAACAGTAGTCTTATGTGTTTTACACTGAAAACAGGCATTTATCATGGTACATGTTTAATAGCTCACTTCCATGATCAAATTCTCTTCTGGACCAGATGCCACCTGACTGTTGTGCCCAACACTCATCAGAGACTTCAAGCAACATGTGGCTAAAGCTAAATCTAAATGTCACTTTTTCCTGCTAATAATCCTTTTTTCTGTCTGCAGCCTTTTACACAGTTAAATGTTCAGTTCTTCCAATTTGTTGGCATTTATATTTATATTTTTGGTGTCACAAAGACCTGTCATAGTTTACCATCTTATTATAGACTGCATTTAACCATAAAAGGACCAGTAAATAAAGTAGAATTAACATGTACATAATACAAAGACAATGCAATAGCATTTGCTATGAATTTAAAATAAGCAGTAGATTTTTTCTGACAAATTTACGTTTTCCCAATTTCCCAGCCGCTGTATCATGTGACAGCCATCAACCAATCACAGACTAGTATATGCATAACCTACGAACATGTCCACATGCTCAGTAGGAGCTGGTGCCTCAGAAAGTGTGTATATAAAAAGACTGCAAAATTTGATAATGGAAGTAAATTGGAAAGTCTTTTAAAACGTCATGCTCTATCTTAATCATTAAACTTTAATTTGCATTTAGTGTCCCTTTAAGTGACATAATCAAAGCCTGTGGGATCAAATGTATTTTGACAATACCTCTCCACACATATATTTAATCTCATCATATTTATCTCATCTGTGATATATCCTCTGTCTAAAGTACAGTATCTCCAAAAATGAGCACTTACTACCCATCCTTAAATGCTTGATCATTGTAGATAATTGTGATCCCCACAGCCCCTAAACACCCTTCCAGTGGGTCACATTACTATTGGCTTAATAAATGAGTTCCTCTGCTAATTAATGCCACTTCCATGATAAAAATATCTTTCAAATGACCCCTTCATCACAAATTAACAACTAAGATTCAAATCTGCTTAGTGATTATAATATACCTTGACTACTGCAGTTCTATTTTCTTTGGTTTCCCAAGCTACCATTTTCCTAATTGAATTCTAGTATAGCATATGGTTTATTATATTTATTATATTATCAAACAAGAGGAATATTGATAGTACATGAGTTTACTATTCAATATTTAACACCCTCAATTATTTATAAAAAATAACCAAAATAAAATCTCGCTGGAACACCAATTGTAATTCTAATATACAAAGTAGATCACTGACAGTTGTTTTGTCAAGTTCTAGTGTATTGCTATCGATAATAGTAGTAAGCAATCCATAAATTAAGCCAATATTACAGCCATGGATAAGAAATCTCTGATTCAGGGCTAGATTACAAGGGGAGAGCTAATTTATCGAGCACCCCATAAATGGGCAAATTCACCCATTTGTGGGTACGCAATAAATAACCAGCCATTACAAGTTATTAATAAAAACTGCACAAAGCAGTTTTATGGGGTTTAAGTTGGTGGGTTTGGGGTGTGGTGGTCTATGGGAACTGTGTGTTCCCTATAAAAATAAATGTTTATTCTTATATACATATATATTGATGCATTAATATGTTTATTTACACATATAAACACATAAATATAAATATAATTTTTAAAATTGCTGCCCATCGCGGCGCAACTTACCCCCTTCGCTACACTAGTTCTCATGCCGTGTCTCATGGCATGAGTACGAGGCTCCCATTGGAGCCTATGGAAGCGTGCTCTTGTGGGCACAATGCTTGCGTGCGCAGGTATTACTGAGTTAAGCACAAATATCGATTTTGTGGAAGCGATATTTTGTGCTTAATTTGTAATCTGGCCCTCAGTGTTTACAGTCCTGTAAATAATCAAAATGCCATGCTAAATACAGGATTTCATGAGTAGACTCTGAGGAAGTGTGCGTTAAGCGATATTAAGGCAGTGACCTTAGTCATTTTTGGTTATTTATTTTGCCTTTTAATAAATTACTTCTATTTTTACATGAAATATCACAAAGTACCTGCTTTTTGTTGTTGATTGCTAATTTAAAAAAATGCTCTGAGAAAAGAACGGAAGTTTTCACATTACACAGCTACTATGGGCTAGATTACAAGTGGCGTACTAATGTAAGCATTTGCGATATCGAAATATTGTGTCAGCGCTAACTTGCACGCTTATTACAAGTAGAAAGTAAATGTGCATCGCTGAGCACAATCTAATTTTGCACTTGTCAGGTTAATCCGACTGAAGATCTCGCTTATAGGGTTAGGGCTGAAATTAAAGTTGCACTTAACATAACATGAATACATTAAAATAAAGTGTTACAATAATATCAAATTTCACCTGTAGCTACAATACTTACCTTAAAGAGACGGTCTGCACCAAAATTTTTATTGTTTTAAAAGATAGATAATCCCTTAATTACCCATTCCCTAGATTTGCATAACCAACACAGTTATATTAATACACTTTTTACCTCTGTAATTACCTTGTATCTAAGCCTCTGCAGACTGCCCCCTTATTTCAGTTCTTTTGACAGACTTGAATTTTAGCCAATTAGTGCTGACTCCTAGATAACTCCACGTGCGTGAGCACAGTGTTATCTATATGACACACATGAACTAACACCCTCTAGTGGTGAAAAACTGTCAAAATGCATTCAGATTAGAGGCGGCCTTTAAGGTCTAAGAAATTAGCATATGAACCTCCTAGGTTTAGCTTTCAACTAAGAATACTAACGCCTAGATTTAGAGTTCTGCGTTAGCAGTCAAAAGCAGCGTTAAGGGGTCCTAACGCTGCTTTTGGCCGCCCGCTGGTATTTAGAGTCGTGTAGGTAAAGGTCTAACGCTCACTTTCAAGCCGTGACTTTTCCATACCGCAGATCCCCTTACGCCAATTGCGTATCCTATCTTTTCAATGGGATCTTCCTAACGCCGGTATTTAGAGTCTTGTCTGAAGTGAGCATTACAACTCTACCGACAAAACTCCTACCGCCCATGGAAAGGCTGTAGTTAAGAGCTTTATGGGCTAACGCCGGTATATAAAGCTCTTAACTACAGTGCTCTAAAGTACACTGACACCCATAAACTACCTATGTACCCCTAAACCGAGGTCCCCCCACATCGCCGCCACTATAATAAAAAAATGTAACCCCCTAATCTGCCGACCGCACACCGCTGCCACCTATATTATATTTATTAACCCCTAATCTGCCCCCCAACCTTGCCGCTACCTTACCTACACTTATTAACCCCTAATCTACCGGACCTCACCGCCACTATAATAAAGATATTAACCCCTAAACCGCCACACTCCCGCCTCGCAAACCCTATAATAAATAGTATTAACCCCTAATCTGCCCTCCCTAACATCGCCGCCACCTAACTTCAAGTATTAACCTCTAATCTGCCGACCGGACCTCGCCGCTACTATAATAAATGTATTAACCCCTAAAGCTAAGTCTAACCCTAACCCTAACACCCCCCTAAATTAAATATAATTTTAATCTAATGAAATAAATTAAATCTTATTAACTAAAGTATTCATATTTAAAACTAAATACTTACCTGTAAAATAAACCCTTATATAGCTACAATATAATGAATAATTATATTGTAGCTATTTTAGGATTTATATTTATTTTACAGGCAACTTTGTATTTATGTTAACTAGGTACAATAGCTATTAAATAGTTATTAACTATTTAATAGCTACCTAGTTAAAATAATTACAAAATTACCTGTAAAATAAATCCTAACCTAAGTTACAATTAAACCTAACACTACACTATAACTAAATAAATTAAATAAATTACCTACAATTACCTACAATTAAATAAACTAAACTAAATTACAAAAAAAACCCCACTAAATTACAAAAAATAAAAAAAGATTGCAAGAATTTTAAGCTAATTACACCTACTCTAAGCCCCCTAATAAAATAACAAAGCCCCCCAAAATAAAAAAAATTCCCTACCCTAATCTAAATTACAAAAGTAAAACAGCTCTATTACCAGCCCTTAAAAGGGCTTTTTGCGGGGCATGCCCCAAAGTAATCAGCTCTTTTGCCTGTAAAAAAAACACACAATACCACCCCCCAACATTACAACCCACCACCCACATACCCCTACTCTAACCCAAACCCCCTTAAATAAACCTAACACTACCCCCCTGAAGATCTCCCTACCTTGAGTCGTCTTCACCCAACTGGGACGAAGTCTTCATCCGATGGGGCAGAAGAGGACATCCAGACCGGCAGAATTCTTCATCCTATCCGGGCCGAAGAGGACATCCGGACCGGCAGACATCTTCATCCAAGCGGCATCTTCTATCTTCATCCATCCGACGAGGAGCGGCTCCATCTTCAAGACCTCCGGCGCAGAACATCCTCCTTCCCCGACGACTACCCGACGAATGAAGGTTCCTTTAAGTGACATCATCCAAGATGGCATCCCTCGAATTACGATTGGCTGATAGGATTCTATCAGCCAATCGGAATTAAGGTAGGAAAAATCTGATTGGCTGATTGAATCAGCCAATCAGATTCAAGTTCAATCCGATTGGCTGATCCAATCAGCCAATCAGATTGAGCTTGCATTCTATTGGCTGATCGGAACAGCCAATAGAATGCAAGCTCAATCTGATTGGCTGATTGGATCAGCCAATCGGATTGAACTTGAATCTGATTGGCTGATTCAGTCTAAGGAGAGAAGAAGTAAATGCGGTTGCGATATCTGAAGTCCTGATATTAGCGTGCATCGTGTTTTACTTTTAACTAGTAATACAAGCGCTAACCTGGGCACAATGCAAGTTTCCTTCTGGGGGTGTTTGCATGCGAGTGAAAGCGCTAAATAAATCAGGCCCTAAACTAGAACTAATTTGTGATTTTTTCAAAATCTGTTTCAACAAACGTGTACAAGTTGATGTATTGTTAATGAAAATGGAATTTCACTGAGTTACTTTAGACACTTTACTATATTTTACCCTTGCAACACATGTAAAATTGCAATATAGGTTAATATGTAATTATTTAAATTTTTTGTTGCTAATGTACTGAAAGGGATACATTTTTTTTAATCTGGAAACAATGAAAACTATTGTATGAATATTATAGAGGCATGTTTAGCAACTTTCAGGGTGAAAAAGCCAGAATTTCTGGTTTACTGAACTGACAAAGGTTTTGACTGTCAACAGAGCAATTCTTTGGAAGATAAATTGAGTTGTCAAAATAGACCCTGCTATTTGTTCTTTCTTTATGATGGTAGCAATGACCACGTGTTACAATATTATTCTGGTTCAGTTGAATTTCCTGTCATTAATTGAGAGAAACAAAGGCAGTTGCTGGATTCAATCTTTTCTGTGCTTATTTCTTTGCAGTACAGACCTTAACAATCAGTCTGAGAACATTTACTTCCAGACATATAGTCATCCATCCTTAGCACATAGTTCAATGACAAAAAATGTGAATCCTCTATTAAAAGTGGTTCAGTGCTAAATATTGCTCATATTTCAGAATGCTAATTACATTCTTTATTTCTAATTCTAAAATTAGAAACTGGTTATCAATAGGCTAATGGAAACAATCCACAATTATTAGAAAAGAAATTACCTAGTTTGGTAACTTACAATAAAAACACAAGAAATCTGAAGGGGGATATTACCAAAACTCCATGGATTGTATGAAAAAAGTAGTGACATATACTAGTTTTGTAGGCTGCGTTTTGTAGCTTAAAAAAGCAAACTTTTTTTTAAAAAAAATTGCAGCCGACTTAAAATATGTAAATATGCAACTTTAATATAAAGTAAGAAAGAAAAAAAAAAGAAAGAAAATCTGATTGGACCCCTGGAGCTAAAGCTATTTTATCAGCCCAATAACCTGATCTGGAAGCCACTGGATAAATTATATTGTATATGCACAGCCTCCCACAAGAACTACAGATGCGGTACAATTGAAGTCCGAGCGCTAGGAAATAAAAATGAAGCACAATGAAAACTGAGAGGTTCAAACAGTATAGTGTATATCACGACACATCACAATAGTATATAGACTCACAGATTCTAAAGCTCTCTGTGTTCTTCAATCTTCAATCTCTGTGTTCTTTAATCTCAACTCAGCTGGTGTCATGGATCCTCCATAATCAGAGTATCCAGGAAGAAAGTTAACTACAAATCAAACAGATTCTACTAAAATATTCACACAGTTATTTCTAACAGGCAGTACACAGGGTTATTCTTACAAAAACGGAAATAGAAAGTTGCATATAATGGTTTGGCGTATTGTAGTGTGAGAAACATAAGTCTACTGAGGAAAGAGTTGTCAGGAATTTAATGTTCTTATAAAATCACTTTTTTTTTGTGTTGTGGAAAAGGAGATTGTTAGTTATAAAATGTATTTATTTATTTTTACTAAGTGACTAAAAGTACACAATGAGGCCTATTTATCAAGCCGTCAACCGCAAATACGCTTGAATTCCGCAGTGTAATTGTGGCGAGCTTGATTCGCCTCATTTATCAAAGCCTATAGACCGGCAAAAGTTGAAATCTGTGACGTAACATATGATCCGCCGGTCTCAGTCCGACACAGATTGATGCTTACATCATTACAGATGTTCCGAATGCAAATTCGGCATATCTGACTACTTTTGCAAGTTATCAAATATCTACCAGGTATTTTTTTTTGGTAAATCCTCATAGCCACATAGTGTCCCGCTCTGCCTCCTACCCACTAACTGTGAGCTTCCTGCACATTCCGCCATTGTTAACAAGTTTTATTTCCACTTATGGCCATCCCCTCCTGTATTGACTTTACCTACTTTGCTTAGATCAGCTGGACTGATCAATTATACTAATCAGTTGAGTCTACAAATCCCTGCATATACCCTATTTTTCTTTCATAGCTCCACTCGCTCTACTCCTCAGCGTAACAGCATGATATAACTGACACTATTGATACGCCATATATTAAAAGCTTCCTTTAGCTTAAAGTTTAAAGTTATATAATCCACTCTGCATAATTAACTTGCCACCTCCTCCCCCCCCCCCCCTCCTGTAATGTACCTCCTATTGTTGGAGGGCTATTTATATGGCTTTTCTTGCCTATGCCATACTCTAACTTTCTATACCTACATACTTTACCACACAGCAAAATTATATACTTACTCATGTTATTGTTTACGTTACCAATTACTAACTACTCTAAACTTACTGATCTAAACTGCTTTAGAAATCTACAGAATTTATGAGCAGTCCTGTGGATTCATTATTACTTCCAGTTAATACCCCTCCTACCTAATGTTATATGAATCTTCAGGACCTCAGGAACAGAATTTTCATTTACGATGAAAGAGAAAAATCCCAACAGTGTAGAAGCTTAGGAACAATGTTACTGGGCCATGAGCATGTTTTAAATCAGGTTGCGATTATTGTATGCACAAGGCCATATTGAATTATTGAATTTTTGAATATTTTAATTTGTATCTTGTCAAACATGTTAATGTTTTCCTCCTACCCTGCGTGGTAGAAAACCATGATTTGTGTATGTCTACATTGTTGGCTACAAATAAAAAATATAAAAAAAAAAAAAAAAAAATATCTACCAGGTACGCTCGCCATTATTACGGCCCAGCGTACCTGGTTTTTCAATCTGCTGCCCTGGAGGCGGCGGATGCCATAGGAATCAATGGGAGTCTGAAAGCAGCGAAAGCTTATGTTCGCTGCTGCCCGATATCCTATTGATTCCTATGGGAGAATAAAGTTACGTTTACACCTAACACCCTAACATAAGCCCCGAGTCTAAACACCCCTAATCTGCCGCCCCGACATCGCCGCCACCTACATTATACTTATTAACCCCTAATCTGCCGCCCCCTACACCGCCGCCACCTACATTATAATTATTAAGCCCTAATCTGCCGCCCCGACACCGCCACCACCTACATTATACTTATTAACCCCTAATCTGCTGCCCCCTACACCGCTGCCACCTACATTATACTCATTAACCCCTAATCTGCCGCCCCGACACCGCCGCCACCTACATTATGTTATTAACCCCTAATCTGCCGCCCCCTACACCGCCTCCACCTACATAAAAGTATTAACCCCTATCCCGCCGCTCCCGGAGCCCACCGCAACTAAATAAAGTTATTAACCCCTGACCTCCCACATCGCGATAAACTAAATGAACCTATTAACTCATAAACCTAACAACCCACTAACTTTATATTAAATATTAACTTATCGCTATCTTATAATAAATTAAAACTTACCTTTAGATTTGAATTAAACTATATTAAACTATAAATTAATTTACCCTAACTGCTATACTAAAACTACATGAACCCCTTAACTACCGAGGACGTGCAGGGTACGTCCTCCAAAAAAATACCCTTAACGACCGAGGACGTACCCTGCATGTCCTCAGTCTCGCTTCCACCGCTTTGCGGTTATTGCAGTGATGCCTCGATATAGAGGCATCCTGCAATAACATTTTTTAGCAGTCCTATGCAGAGAGAGACACTCTGTGGCCCTCTCTGCATCGGCCATTGAAGGCCGCAATCGTTGGTGGGTGGGAGCCGGCGTGGGAGGCGGGTGGGCAGCCATCGATGCCTTCTTTGATGCTGAGGGGGGTGGGATTGTGGGTGGGGTATTCGGGGGCGCGCACGGACGCTCGCACAGGTAGGGAGCGGGTGGAAACCGCTACACTGCAGAAAAATATTTAAGAAATTAAAGTATAATAAAAATAATCTAAGGGATCTGGGAGGGGGTGGGGGGTTGGTCTTTGGGGGAGGGCAAGCTACACTACAGAAAAATATTTTTTTATTTTAAAAAATATATATTTTATTGTAAACTGTGGCTACCAATAAGTTAGAGGGGGAGGGTTACAGAGCTGTTTGGGGGGGATCAGGGAGGTTGGGGGCTAAGGGGGATCCTACAGAGCAGCCAGTACTTAACATGGTGGGGACAATTGTGGGGTGGGGGAGGGAAGAGAGCTGTTTGGGATGGATCAGGGGGTGTAATGTGTCAGGTGGGAGGCTGATCTCTACACTAAAGATAAAATTAACCATGCAAGCTCCCTACAAGCTACCTAATTAACCCCTTCACTGCTAGCAATAATACACGTGTGATGCGCAGTGGCATTTAGCAGCCTTCTAATTACCAAAAAGCAACGCCAAAGCCATATATGTCTGATATTTCTGAACAAAGGGGATCCCAGAGAAGCATTTACAACCATTTTTGCCATAATTGCACAAGCTGTTTGTAAATCATTTCAGTGAGAAACTTTAAATTGTGAAAAATTTTAAGTTTTTTTTTTTTATTTGATCGCATTTGGCGGTGAAATGGTGGCATGAAATATACCAAAATGGGCCTAGATCATTACTTGGGATTGTCTACTACACTACACTAAAGCTAAAATTAACCCTACAAGCTCCCTACATGCTCCTTAATTAACCCCTTCACAGCTGGGCATAATACAAGTGTGGTGCGCAGTGGCATTTAGCGGCCTTCCAATTACCAAAAAGCAACGCCAAAGCCATATATGTCTGCTATTTCTGAACAAAGGGGAACAGAGAAGCATTTACAACAATTTATGCCATAATTGCACACGTTGTTTGTAAATAATTTCAGTGAGAAACCTTAAATTTGTTAAAACATTTGTGAAAAAGTGAACAATTTTTTTTATTTGATCGCATTTGGCGGTGAAATGGTGGCATGAAATATACCAAAATGGGCCTAGATCAATACTTTGGGATGTCTTCTAAGAAAAAATATATACATGTCAAGGGATATTCAGGGATTCCTGAAAGATATCAGTGTCCCAATGTAACTAGCGCTAATTTTGAAAAAAAGTGGTTTGGAAATAGCAAAGTGCTACTTGTAATTATTGCCCTATAACTTGCAAAAAAAAAGCAAAGAACATGTAAGTATGGGGTTTTTCTAAACTCTAAACTTTCTAAAATTTGGAAACTATTTAGCATGGGTGTTTTTTGGTGGTTATAGATGTATAACAGATTTTGGGGGTCAAAGTTAGAAAAAGTGTGTTTTTTTCCATTTTTTTTATAGTAAATTATAAGATATGATGAAAATAATGGTATCTTTAGAAATTCCATTTAATGGCGAGAAAAAAGGTATATAATATGTGTGGGTACAGTAAATGAGTAAGAGGAAAATTACAGCTAAACACAAACACCGCAAAAATGTAAAAATAGCCTTGGTCCCAAACGGACAGAAAATGGAAAAGTGCTGTGGTCATAAGGGGTTAAACTATATTAAACTATAAATTAATCTACCATAACTATTAGACTAAAATTACATTAAACTACAAATTAAATATACATATTTAAAAACCTAACCCTACTAAAAAAATTAAAATCTACTATTAAAAATTACAAAGTTACAAAAAACTTACAACTAAGTTACAAAACATAACAAACATTAAGTTACAAAAAAAACCCCCACTAAGTTACACAAAATAAAAAATAAATTATTAAATATTTAAACTAATTAAACCTAATCTAAGAACCCTATGAAAATAAAAAAGCCCCCCCCCCAAATAAAAAAAAACCCTAGCCTACAATAAACTGCCAATGACCCTTAAAAGGGCCTTTTGTGGAACATTGCCCCAAAGAAATAAGCTCTTTTACCTGTAAATAAAAAATACATATACCCCCCAAAAGCAAAACCCACCACCCACACAACCAACCCCCCAAATAAAAACCTAATCTAAAAAACCTAAGCTCCCCATTGCCTTGAAAAGGGCATTTGTATGGACATTGCTCTTTTTCAAAAGCCCAAACCCTAATCTAAAATGAAAACCCACCCAATAAACCCTTAAAAAAGCCTAACACTAACCCCCGAAGATCCACTTACAGTTTCTGAAGAGCCATATCCATCCTCAACGTAGCGGCAGAAGTCCTCATCTCATTTCATTGGAGAAGAGAGAATCTTGTCAATTAACTATAAAATATAAAAAATATAAGTGCATGTGCTTAAGTTTGCTTTACAGCTGTTATGTTCCACTATTCAATTCATAGGATGGATACATACAAGTGTAAATTAATGGTTTGTAGCTATTTGTTGCAAACTCCAATCACATTAGATTCAGTGAGGAAGTAAACCACACAATTAGCAAAGTTCTTATATATGTTTTGTTTTAGCAGGTTAATCACAAATAAACAATTAGTTAACTTGTGTTATACTGTTTAGGCAATTGTTAGTATAATCAACAGGAGAGAAAAATAAAGTCCACTTGATTTGGAAAAGATGAACTTATAAATCACTAAGTATTATTATGAGAAATATCTTTTTGAATTGAAGGATTGATTATACGTTTTAGGAATATAACTCTTTTAAGCCTTGAATCTGATAAGGAACTGAATGGATTGAGAGGATAATCACAGTCTCTATTTGCAATAGGAGTAAGTGAAAATAATACTTGAGGTTACTGCTTCAGATGACGGTTAAGTTAACGGTTAACGGTTAAGTGCTCTTATCACACCCACCTTAGGTACCGACTAGTAGAAAAACGTTACCTTCGTTCTTAACAGGTAAGAGTAAGATTGAGTCCTTTAGAGGTAAATGGTGTGGCTTGTGAGTTCAGTTTTTAAGAGAAAATCTGTGCGGCTGGTATGAAGCTTCCTCTAGCACTCCTGAACAACAATGAGAACTGCTCGAGTGAGACGCTGAGCGGACAGCGTGTGACATCACTCGGCAGTGAGAAAGCTGACAGGCAAATGGCAGTCCGATGTTGGAGGGAGAGAAGCCGGTATAGTAAGTTCAAAAGTAAGCTGTAGCGTGTTGAGATTGTTTAGTGAAGTTGAAAGTTACAAGCAGGTTTTAGTAGGTAATGTTTGAGAGATGAACAGGGGGAAAGATTAACTCTGCAATTGTAATCCAATCTGGAAAGGAGAACTAACAAGCTAACTGTCCCTATACACTCACAATAATCAAGCAAGGAACATGGATAAAGGAGTGACCTTTATAGATGTTAACAGGAAGTGGTTCAGTTCTTAAAGAGACAGTGGACCATGACAGATCCCCCCTGTCAAGACTCCCAGGAAGGGAGATCAAGGACCCGGTTATGACGGGTACTTGGCCTGAAAAGAGGCTAAAAGACGGGGAGCATGAACATCGGTCACCGAGACCCAGGAATCCTCTGATCCATCATAACCTTTCCAATGAACTAAGTACTCCAGCTTCCGAGATCTGATCCTGGAATCCAAAATTTTTCCCACCTCATACTCATCCTGATCAACCATGAGTGATAAAGTCTCAGAGGAGGAAGGTGTGAGTGAGTCCAAGTCACCCTGGTATGGCTTCAGTAAGGAGACGTGGAAAGAGGGATGGATACGGAGATCCTCCGGCAATTTCAGACGGACAGCACTATTATTAATGATCATAGAAATGGCAAACGGTCCTACAAATTGAGAAGCCAACTTTTTACATGGTACTTTTAACTTAATGTTCCTGGTAGACAGCCACACCAAATCACCTTCTTTATAAACCGGAGGTTTGGTATGTTTTGTATCAAAATACTTCTTTTGCGTCAATTTTGCCTCTTGTAAATGATCATGAAGAATTTCAAGGTTCTCTTTGATAGTAGAGGAGAAGGTGTGTGCAGCCGGTGAGTTGGATGGGGAACAGGGAGTAGGAAAGGAATTAGGGTGATATCCATAGGTGGCATAAAACGGTGTTTGTTTGGTTGAGTTGTTCATGGAGTTGTTATATGTGAACTCAGCCATGGGGAGCCATTCCGACCAGTCTTCCTGTTGAGTGTTAATATAGCATCTAAGATACTGTTCAAGAGTCTGATTGAGGCGCTCCGTTAACCCATTGGACTGAGGGTGATATCGTGTAGAAACTTTTAGTTGTTGACACAAATTTCGCCAAAATTGGGACGTGAATTGCGTTCCCCTGTCTGTCACAATGGATGATGGAAGTCCATGTAGTTTGACAATATTAGATAAAAATACCTTAGCCATAGTAGTTGCATTCAGAACTTGTTTTAAAGGTATAAAGTGTGATAGTTTTGTTAGATGGTCAATTACCACTAAGATAGTAGTGTATCCATTGGAAGATGGTAGATCAACAATAAAATCCATTCCTATGATACTCCAGGGCTTCGTAGGTATGGGTAGTGGGACTAGTAACCCGCAAGGTTTGCTATGTGATTTTTTCTTAATATTACAAATGTTGCAGGAAGTTACGTATTGATAGATGTCTTTTTTCATTAAAGGCCACCAATATTGTCTTTTAATGAGTTCAGTAGTTCGGGTTATTCCTGGATGTCCAGCTAACGGGGAATCGTGATGAAGCGACAGTATCTGTTTCCGTATTGATGGTGGAATATATATTAAGTTGTTGTAAGTGCTCAAACCTGTTATGGAATCCTTCAGACAGTATTCAGGTAC
This sequence comes from Bombina bombina, assembly GCF_027579735.1. Lineage (NCBI taxonomy): Eukaryota > Metazoa > Chordata > Amphibia > Anura > Bombinatoridae > Bombina > Bombina bombina. The sequence goes on along the minus strand of NC_069503.1, from coordinate 1,024,340,112 downwards.
AGATGAATCCGTCTGGAGAGCAGCTAAAATATCTGATTGAAGAGTGGTTAAGGCACATATGATCTTTGTGGATGGTATAATTAGGCTTTGTTCCTTATCATTAGAGGTAGGTTCTGTGGTTCTAGATAGAGCATCTGCCTTAACGTTTTTAAGACCTGGTCTGTAGGCTAAAATAAAATTAAACCTATCCAGATATAAGGCCCAATGGACCTGTCGGGATGACAAGGTTTTACTTTTCTTTAAATATTGGAGATTCCTGTGATCAGTATATATAGTGAATGGCGTGGAGGTTCCCTCGAGAAGATGTCACCAATGCTCCAAAGCTGCTTTCACTGCCAATAATTCCTTATCACCTATTGAATAGTTCTTTTCAGCAGGTGTCAGTAATCTAGAGTAGAAGGCAATAGGATGTTGTGTTTTAGTTTCAGAATTGGTTTGGGTCAGGACAGCACCAATTCCTGTATTAGATGCATCAACCTCCAACGTGAATGGGAGTGTAGGATTAGGTAATTGTAGAAAAGTAGCAGTATTATATTTTTGTTTGAGTGATTGGAAGGCAACTTCTGCTTCGGAACTCCAACGGAACTTTCCTTTACCAGTTAAACAAGTGAGTGGTTGTACAGTGGCCGAATAGTGATCAATAAACTTTCTATAAAAATTGGAAAATCCAAGGAACCTTTGTAAGGATTTCACATTAGTAGGAGTAGGCCAATTGAGTATGGATGAAATTTTTTCTGGATCCATTTGGATTCCGGTAGGTGAGATGATGTATCCAAGGAATTTGATAGTATCCTGGTGGAAATAACATTTTTCCATTTTAGCGTACAGGTGATGTTCTCTTAGTGTTGAGAGTACCCACCTTACATGTTTTTGATGTTCAGTTAAATTTTTGGAATAGATGAGGATGTCGTCGAGATACACTATAACGCAGACATCCATGAGATCTTTAAATATCTCATTGATAAAAAATTGAAAAGTGGCCGGCGCATTGGTCAATCTGAATGGCATCACGTTATACTGGTATAACCCATACCGAGTCTTGAAAGCTGTTTTCCACTTGTCTCCAGATCTCATACGGATGAGGTTGTAGGCCCCTTTAAGGTCTAACTTAGTGAAAATGGTGGTTCCAGTCAGACGTTCTAATAATTCTGGAATCAATGGGAGTGGATAATGATTTTTAACTGTTATTGCGTTTACAGCACGATAATCGATAATAGGTCGAAGTGTTCCGTCTTTGTTAGTTACAAAAAAAATGGCGGATGCAATCGGAGATGATGAAGGAGATATAAAACCTTTCTTTAAATTTTCGTCAAGGTATTCCCGGAGATGTTGTAATTCTTTTTGTGAAAGGGGAAAAATGCGATTAGTAGGTAACGTTACACCTTCCTTGAAGTCTATAGGGCAATTGAATGTTCAATGTGGTGGAAGGTTTTCTACATTCTTTAGATTAAATACATCAGAGAAATCACTTTATTGTTTCGGTAGTAATGGTTCAATATGATTGATTGCAATGTAAGGAAAATATGTTTCTGTACAATATGAGGAGTTAAATGTAAGTTTACAACACTCCCAATTTATAATAGGGTTGTGTCTTTGCAACCATGGAAAACCAAGTATGATTGGATGTAAGGAAGAGGGTATGATATCATAAGTGATGAACTCTTTGTGACCATTGTTAGTTATAGTAAGTAGGGGGACAGTGTGGTGTGTGATGGGACCATTGAGATATTGGGACCCATCAATAACTCTCACAAAGACTGGGGTTGCCTTTTTCACACATGGCATTTTATTTTTTGTAACAACTGATTGAACAATGAAATTGCCATAAGCTCCGGAATCAATTGTGGCCACTTCCTGGAACTGCATTTGGTCCCACTGTAAAGACAGAGTTAAAGTTAGTTGAGTATGTTTTTTTGTAAAACGTGGAAGAGTGATTAGATTCTATCTTACCCTTTCTTGGTCGATTCAGAAAAGGACAAGTTGAAACATCATGCTCCTTGTTACCACAATACATGCATAGATTTGCTTGTTTTCTTCGTAGTTTTTCTTCTGTGGAAAGTGGACCTCTAATGGTCCCAATCTCCATAGGTATAGCTGTAGGAGCTGGTTTCTCTAGATTAGGGGAGAAGTGTTTCCTAGTGTGAGAGTCTGGCTGGTATCTTTCGTGTCTTCTCTCTCTAAATCTTCTGTCAATTGAGATGGATAATTTGATAAGGCCTTCTAGGGTATCTGGCATCTCAACCCTAGATAGTTCATCCTTCAAGTATTCGGAAAGCCCCAGACGGAATTGGTTTTTTAGAGAGATGGAGTTCCACTGTGAATCAGTACACCATAATTGGAACTCGGCAATATAATCCTCTATGGCTCTTTTCCCTTGTTTGAGGGAGTGTAGATAATTTTCTGTGGTCTGCTGTTTATTTATGTCTTCATAAAGAATTGCCATAGCATGGAAAAAAAATTCCAAGGAATTAAGGATTGGATCCTCGGATTCGAAGAACCTATTGGCCCATGCCCTTGGTTCTCCACTCAGGTACGAAATGGTGGTGCAGACTTTGATCTTGTCATTACTATATGTCCAGGGTTTCATGGCAAATAGGAGTAGGCATGAGTTTCTAAACTCACGAAATTTAGATCTATCCCCAGAGAATGGAACTGGGGGGTTTACTTGCGGTTCTGGTTTTTCAGAAGCTTTGAGTGTAATCAATTCATTTAATGCTCTTTTTAAAGCAGTATTTTCAGTTTGAACATCCCTTAATCCCTGTGCCAGGATGTCTACCTTTTGGTTCAAATAAGTTATTTCATTACTCATGGCTACTGGATCCATGGTGATGAAATGTGTATATCTTTTGTGGCTTGATTATTCTGTTATGTTCCACTATTCAATTCATAGGATGGATACATACAAGTGTAAATTAATGGTTTGTAGCTATTTGTTGCAAACTCCAATCACATTAGATTCAGTGAGGAAGTAAACCACACAATTAGCAAAGTTCTTATATATGTTTTGTTTTAGCAGGTTAATCACAAATAAACAATTAGTTAACTTGTGTTATACTGTTTAGGCAATTGTTAGTATAATCAACAGGAGAGAAAAATAAAGTCCACTTGATTTGGAAAAGATGAACTTATAAATCACTAAGGCCTAGATTTAGAGTTTTGTCGGTAAAGACCCGCGTAGCTAACGCCGGCTTTTTTCTGGCCGCACCATAAAAATAACTCTGGTATTGAGAGTCCACAAAAAGGCTGCGTTAGGCTCCAAAAAAGGAGCGTAGAGCATTTTTAACGCAGCTTCAACTCTCGATACCAGAGTTGCTTACGCAAGCGGCCAGCCTCAAAAACGTGCTCATGCACGATTCCCCCATAGGAAACAATGGGGCTGTTTGAGCTGAAAAAAAACCTAACACCTGCAAAAAAGCCGCGTTCAGCTCCTAACGCAGCCCCATTGTTTGCTATGGGGAAACACTTCCTACGTCTGCACCTAACATGTACCCCGAGTCTAAACACCCCTAGCCTTATACTTATTAACCCCTAATCTGCCGCCCCCGCTATCGCTGACCCCTGCATATTATTTTTAACCCCTAATCTGCCGCTCCGTAAACCGCCGCTACTTACATTATCTTTATGTACCCCTAATCTGCTGCCCCTAACACCGCCGACCCCTATATTATATTTATTAACCCCTAATCTGCCCCCCTCAACGTCGCATCCACCTGCCTACACTTATTAACCCCTAATCTGCCGAGCGGACCTGAGCGCTACTATAATAAAGTTATTAACCCCTAATCTGCATCACTAACCCTATAATAAATAGTATTAACCCCTAATCTGCCCTCCCTAACATCGCCGACACCTAACTTCAAACATTAACCCCTAATCTGCCGACCGGAGCTCACCGCTACTATAATAAATGTATTAACCCCTAAAGCTAAGTCTAACCCTAACACTAACACCCCCCTAAGTTAAATATAATTTTAATCTAACGAAATTAATTAACTCTTATTAAATAAATTATTCCTATTTAAAGCTAAATACTTACCTGTAAAATAAACCCTAATATAGCTACAATATAACGAATAATTACATTGTAGCTATTTTAGGATTAATATTTATTTTACAGGCAACTTTGTAATTATTTTAACCAGGTACAATAGCTATTTAATAGTTAAGAACTATTTAATAGCTAAAATAGTTAAAATAATTACAAATTTACCTGTAAAATAAATCCTAACCTAAGTTACAATTAAACCTACCACTACACTATCAATAAATTAATTAAATAAAATACCTACAATTATCTACAATTAAACCTAACACTACACTATCAATAAATAAATTAAATACAATACCTACAAATAACTACAATGAAATAAACTATCTAAAGTACAAAAAATAAAAAAGAACTAAGTTACAAAAAATAAAAAAATATTTACAAACATAAGAAAAATATTACAACAATTTTAAACTAATTACACCTACTCTAAGCCCCCTAATAAAATAACAAAGACCCCCAAAATAACAAAATGCCCTACCCTATTCTAAATTACTACATTTCAAAGCTCTTTTACCTTACCAGCCCTGAACAGGGCCCTTTGCGGGGCATGCCCCAAGAAATTCAGCTCTTTTGCCTGTAAAAAAAACCATACAATACCCCCCCCCAACATTACAACCCACCACCCACATACCCCTAATCTAACCCAAACCCCCTTTAAATAAACCTAACACTAAGCCCCTGAAGATCTTCCTACCTTGTCTTCACCCTACCAGGTTCACCGATCCGTCCTGAAGAGCTCCTCCGATGTCCTGATCCAAGCCCAAGCGGGGGGCTGAAGAGGTCCATGATCCGGCTGAAGTCTTCATCCAAGCGGGAGCTGAAGAGGTCCATGATCCGGATGAAGTCTTCATCCAAGCGGGAGCTGAAGAGGTCCATGATCCGGATGAAGTCTTCATCCAAGCGGGAGCTGAAGAGGTCCATGATCCGGATGAAGTCTTCTATCAACGGCATCTTCAATCTTCTTTCTTCCGGATCCATCTTGCAGACCTCCCACGCGGAACATCCTCTTCTCCCGACGCCTACTAGCCGAATGACGGTTCCTTTATGGGACGTCATCCAAGATGGCGTCCCTCGAATTCCAATTGGCTGATAGGATTCTATCAGCCAATCGGAATTAAGGTAGGAATATTCTGATTGGCTGATGGAATCAGCCAATCAGAATCAAGATCAATCCGATTGGCTGATCCAATCAGCCAATCAGATTGAGCTCGCATTCTATTGGCTGATCGGAACAGCCAATAGAATGCAAGCTCAATCTGATTGGCTGATCGAATCAGCCAATCGGAATGAACTTGATTCTGATTGGCTGATTCCATCAGCCAATCAGAATATTCCTACCTTAATTCCGATTGGCTGATAGAATCCTATCAGCCAATCGGAATTCGAGGGACGCCATCTTGGATGACGTCCCTTAAAGGAACCGTCATTCGGCTAGTAGGCGTCGGGAGAAGAGGATGTTCCACGTCGGAGGTCTGCAAGATGGATCCGGAAGAAAGAAGATTGAAGATGCCGTTGATAGAAGACTTCATCCGGATCATGGACCTCTTCAGCTCCCGCTTGGATGAAGACTTCATCCGGATCATGGACCTCTTCAGCTCCCGCTTGGATGAAGACTTCAGCCGGATCATGGACCTCTTCAGCCCCCCGCTTGGGCTTGGATCAGGACATCGGAGGAGCTCTTCAGGACGGATCGGTGAACCTGGTAGGGTGAAGACAAGGTAGGAAGATCTTCAGGGGCTTAGTGTTAGGTTTATTTAAGGGGGGTTTGGGTTAGATTAGGGGTATGTGGGTGGTGGGTTGTAATGTTGGGGGGGGGGGTATTGTATGTTTTTTTTTACAGGCAAAAGAGCTGAATTTCTTGGGGCATACCCCGCAAAGGGCCCTGTTCAGGGCTGGTAAGGTAAAAGAGCTTTGAAATGTAGTAATTTAGAATAGGGTAGGGCATTTTGTTATTTTGGGGGTCTTTGTTATTTTATTAGGGGGCTTAGAGTAGGTGTAATTAGTTTAAAATTGTTGTAATATTTTTCTTATGTTTGTAAATATTTATTTATTTTTTGTAACTTAGTTCTTTTTTATTTTTTGTACTTTAGATAGTTTATTTCATTGTAGTTATTTGTAGGTATTGTATTTAATTTATTTATTGATAGTGTAGTGTTAGGTTTAATTGTAGATAATTGTAGGTATTTTATTTAATTAATTTATTGATAGTGTAGTGGTAGGTTTAATTGTAGATAATTATAGGTATTTTATTTAATTAATTTATTGATAGTGTAGTGGTAGGTTTAATTGTAACTTAGGTTAGGATTTATTTTACAGGTAAATTTGTAATTATTTTAACTATTTTAGCTATTAAATAGTTCTTAACTATTAAATAGCTATTGTACCTGGTTAAAATAATTACAAAGTTGCCTGTAAAATAAATATTAATCCTAAAATAGCTACAATGTAATTATTCGTTATATTGTAGCTATATTAGGGTTTATTTTACAGGTAAGTATTTAGCTTTAAATAGGAATAATTTATTTAATAAGAGTTAATTAATTTCGTTAGATTAAAATTATATTTAACTTAGGGGGGTGTTAGTGTTAGGGTTAGACTTAGCTTTAGGGGTTAATACATTTATTATAGTAGCGGTGAGCTCCGGTCGGCAGATTAGGGGTTAATGTTTGAAGTTAGGTGTCGGCGATGTTAGGGAGGGCAGATTAGGGGTTAATACTATTTATTATAGGGTTAGTGATGCGGATTAGGGGTTAATAACTTTATTATAGTAGCGCTCAGGTCCGCTCGGCAGATTAGGGGTTAATAAGTGTAGGCAGGTGGATGCGACGTTGAGGGGGGCAGATTAGGGGTTAATAAATATAATATAGGGGTCGGCGGTGTTAGGGGCAGCAGATTAGGGGTACATAAAGATAATGTAAGTAGCGGCGGTTTACGGAGCGGCAGATTAGGGGTTAAAAATAATATGCAGGGGTCAGCGATAGCGGGGGCGGCAGATTAGGGGTTAATAAGTATAAGGCTAGGGGTGTTTAGACTCGGGGTACATGTTAGGGTGTTAGGTGCAGACGTAGGAAGTGTTTCCCCATAGCAAACAATGGGGCTGCATTAGGAGCTGAACGCGGCTTTTTTGCAGGTGTTAGGTTTTTTTTCAGCTCAAACAGCCCCATTGTTTCCTATGGGGGAATCGTGCATGAGCACGTTTTTGAGGCTGACCGCTTGCGTAAGCAACTCTGGTATCGAGAGTTGAAGCTGCGTTAAAAATGCTCTACGCTCCTTTTTTGGAGCCTAACGCAGCCTTTTTGTGGACTCTCAATACCAGAGTTGTTGGCGATGTTAGGGAGGGCAGATTAGGGGTTAATACTATTTATTATAGGGTTAGTGAGGCGGATTAGGGGTTAATAACTTTATAATAGCAGCGTTGCGGTCCGCTCGGCAAATTAGGGGTTAATAAGTGTAGGCAGGTGGAGGCGATGTTGTGGGGGGCAGATTAGGGGTTAATAAATATAATATAGGGGTCGGCGGTGTTAGGGGCAGCAGATTAGGGGTACATAGCTATAATGTAGGTGGCGGCGCTTTGCGGTCGGCAGATTAGGGGTTAATTATTGTAGGTAGCTGGCGGCGACGTTGTGGGGGGCAGATTAGGGGTTAGTAAATATAATACAGGGGTCGGCGGTGTTAGGGGCAGCAGATTAGGGGTACATAAGTATAACGTAGGTGGCGGTCGGCAGATTAGGGGTTAAAAAATTTTAATCGAGTGGCGGCGATGTGGGGGGGCCTCAGTTTAGGGGTACATAGGTAGTTTATGGGTGTTAGTGTACTTTAGAGTACAGTAGTTAAGAGCTTTATGAACCGGCGTTAGCCCAGAAAGCTCTTAACTACTGACTTTTTTCCTGCGGCTGGAGTTTTGTCGTTAGATGTCTAACGCTCACTTCAGCCACGACTCTAAATACCGGAGTTAGAAAGATCCCATTGAAAAGATAGGATACGCAATTGACGTAAGGGGATCTGCGGTATGGAAAAGTTGCGGCTGAAAAGTGAGCGTTAGACCCTTTTTTGAGTGACTCCAAATACCGGAGTTAGCCTAAAACCAGCGTTAGGAGCCTCTAACGCTGGTTTTCACGGCTAACGCCAAACTCCAAATCTAGGCCTAAGTATTATTATGAGAAATAACTTTTTGTATTGAAGGATTGATTATACGTTTTTGGAATATAACTCTTTTAAGCCTTGAATCTGATAAGGAACTGAATGGATTGAGAGGATAATCAGAGTCTCTATTTGCAATAGGAGTAAGTGAAAATAATACTTGCGGTTACTGCTTCAGATGACAAAAGGGTTAAGTGCTCTTATCACACCCACCTTAGGTACCGACTAGTAGAAAAATGTTACCTTCGTTCTTAACAGGTAAGAGTAAGATTGAGTCCTTTAGAGGTAAACGGTGTGGCTTGTGAGTTGAGTCTTTAAGAGAAAATCTGTGCGGCTGGTATGAAGTTTCCTCTAGCACTCCTGAACAACAATGAGAACTGCTCAAGTGAGACGCTGAGCGGACAGCGTGTGACGTCACTCGGCAGTGAGAAAGCTGACAGGCAAATGGCAGTCCGATGTTGGAGGGAGAGAAGCCGGTATAGTAAGTTCAAAAGTAAGCTGTAGCGTGTTGAGATTGTTTAGTGAAATTGAAAGTTACAAGCAGGTTTTAGTAGGTAATGTTTGAGAGATGAACAGGGGGAAAGATTAACTCTGCAATTGTAATCCAATCTGGAAAGGAGAACTAACAAGCTAACTGTCCCTATACATTCACAATAATCAAGCAAGGAACATGGATAAAGGAGTGACCTTTATAGATGTTAACAGGAAGTGGTTCAGTTCTTAAAGAGACAGTGGACCATGACAACAGCTGACAGGCTAGTTAATTGACAAGATTCTCTCTTCTCCAATGAAATGAGCCGGTCGGCTATATATTAGCCTGTACTGCAAGAAGAGGCATCTACTTCACCTCTTGAGAAAGACCGCACGTTGGCGGTTGAAACGCGTTGAGGCTTTTTGGACTGTCAGAGGATCCGTACTGTTTCATAGTGACAACATCGGCATCAGCATTGGCACTGCTAAAACACAGAGATTGCTATTCTGAGTCACAAGTACGGATGCCCGCAAGGAATTGATACACTGGTCCAGATATTACTATCTGGAGGGACTTTTCAAGTATTCGTAAAGAGTCATTCTGTATTTCACCGTGTATGAACGATTCCTCTGATCTTCAAGTTTATTGTTAACAAACGCCTGAATAAATTTCCATCTTGTAAGTGCAATCCATATTGTGTGGTGTGTTTGTTGTACTTACCTACATTTCAGTCTGTTTTCGCTTGTGTGTTTTACAGATTTGGGGTCATTTAAAGAAACCTTCATTCGGAAGAAGACATCATCAGAAGAGGATGCTCCGTCCCGTATCTCTTGAAGATGAAGCCGCTCCACGCCGGCTTGGATGAAGACTTTGGCCCGCTTGGATGAAGACTTCTGCTGACTTCAATGAGGACTTCTGCCGCTTCATTGAGTACGGCTCTTCAGAAACTGTAAGTGGATCTTTGGGGGTTAGTATTAGGCTTTTTTAAGGGTTTATTGGGTGGGTTTTATTTTTAGATTAGGGTTTGGGCTTTTGAAAAAGAGCAATGTCCATACAAATGCCCTTTTCAAGGCAATGGGGAGCTTAGGTTTTTTAGATTAGGTTTTTATTTGGGGGGTTGGTTGTGTGGGTGGTGGGTTTTACTGTTGGGGGGTATTTGTATTTTTTATTTACAGGTAAAAGATCTGATTTATTTGGGGCAATGCCCTGCAAAAGGCCCATTTAAGGGTCATTGGCAGTTTATTGTAGGCTAGGGTTTTTTCTATTTTGGGGGGCTTTTTTATTTTCATAGGGCTCTTAGATTAGGTGTATTAGTTTAAATATTTGATCATTTATTTTTTATTTTGTGTAACTTAGTGTTTATTTTTTTTTTGTAACTTAGTGTTTGTTATTTTTTGTAACTTAGTTTTTATTTTTTTGTAACTTTGTAATTTTTAATAGTAGATTTAAATAATTTGAGTAGAGTTAGGTTTTTAAATATATAATATAGTTAATTTAATTGGTAGTTTAATGTAATTTTAGTATAACAGGGTAGATTAATTATTAGTTTAATATAGTTTAATGTAATTTTAGTATAATAGTTAGGGTAGGTTAATTAGTAGTTTAATATAGTTTAATTTAAATCTAAAGGTAAGTTTAAATTTATTATAAGATAGGGATGAGTTCATATTTAATATAAAGTTAGCGGGTTGTTAGGTTTAGGGGTTAATAGGTTAATGTAGTTCATGGCGATGTAGGGGGGCTGGCATTTTAGGGGTTAATAGGTTTTGTAAGTGGTACTGATGTGGGAGGCCAGAGGTTTAGGGGTTAATACATTTAGTTAGTTGCAGCGGGGTCGGGGAGCGGAGGGATAGGGGATAAACATTTTATTATACTGATGGTGTTTAGTGACAGTATATAAATAAAGCTGGGAAAAAGGAGGATAGCAGCGAGATCGATGACTGTTAGTTAACAACAGTCTGCTGCTCATCACCCCGTACTTGGTGTGCGGCTTTTTGACAGCTTTTTATATAAATATGGAGAGCATATTCAGGTTCGCGGCCACGATGTTAGGCGATGTTAGGCGATGTCGGGCAAGCGTATTGGTGCCGTTGAATGCAAGTATGTTGATGGCTTGATAAGTAGGCCTCAATAGCTCTTGTGTAATTTGTTAAAAAAGGTAGTAGCATCATAATGTCAAGCAGCCCAGGGTCTTCTCAAGCGAAATTCTATATACCTACGTTATGGAAACAAATCAGGTAAACTTATGGCCTCCTTAGTAAATAAAAGATCTACTAAAAAAAATATTGCTTCTATCTCTTATAAGGGGAAAACTTTTACAAAAATTCAGGAAATTCTTACCTGCTTTGAAGATTATTATAAGCAATTATATACTAGACAATCGGATATTAACTCTGCTATCACTACATCCTTTTGGGAAAACATTAAACTACCTCAGTTATCACAGGAACAACTATCCAATTTGAACTCTCCCATTACTATAGAAGAAATAAATAATACAATATCCTCACTTTCCTTGGGGAAAACTCCCGGGCCTAATCGAATTTTACAAAACTTTACAACCACAGGTATCAGTACTCTTAGTGAAATTGTTTAATATATATTTAATAGAAAAGGCTACCCCTTCTGTATTCTTCTCATCAGCTAATATTACTCTTATTCCTAAAGCAAGTAAGGATCACACAATGCCCGAATCTTACCATCCGATATCGCTACTTAATTCAGACTATAAAATATATATGAAGATTTTAGCTTCAAGATTGCAACCACTCTTGCCATATATCCTACATGTGGATCAGACAGGATCGTCGGTGGTGAATCTACGTAGAGTCTTACATATAATCAACCATTACTGGTCCAGTAGAAATGATCCAAATAGCCAGCTAAAGGAGGCCTTCCTGTTGTCTTTGGATGCAGAGAAGGCCTTCGATCGTGTTGAATGGCAACATCTTCTGAATACCATGAGACTTTTTAACATACAGGGGTCTTTCTTACAGGCGGTGTCTAACATTTATTCGGCACCGATGGCACGAATAATGGCTAATGTTTTTTTCTCAGGTGACATTCCTCTACAAAGAGGAACCAGAAAAGGCTGCCCACTCTCGCCCCTTCTATGTGATCTGGCACTGGAGCCATTGGCTCATAAATTACGTCAAGCTTACTCAGGAATTAATATTAATGATTCTCATCATCACTTAGCACTCTATGCAGATGATATGCTGCTTTTTGTAGATGATCCTGCAAACTCCATTCCCAAAATTCTTAATATTATAGAAAAATATGGTACTTTTTCAGGCTATAAAATAAATATATCAAAATCTGAAATATTATGGTTAAGGAAATGGCCGCATAGTAGAACAATATATCCTTTTAAAGTGGTCACTTCATCTTTAACCTACTTAGGTATTTTTCTCCACCAGAATCCCAATTACCTTTATCAGTTAAATATTAAGAGACAATGTATACAGGCATACCAGCAGCTCGATAGCTGGTCCCTGCTGCCACTATCCTTATCAGGTCGTATTAATTTAATTAAGATGGTTACACTACCATGAATTTTATACACATTATTTATGTTACCTTTTCTAATTCATAGAGAAGATCTCCTATCACTTAATCGAGCTATTAAACGTTTTGCAGCGGGCAAACTCGGTCTCTCATATTCTGATAGCGGCTGGGATTACCAGATTTCAGATTCTATAACTGGGCGGTTCTTATTAGATTAGTACTTGACTGACAGCTTGATACTGCACATTTTTACCATAAACATCTAGAACAAGCAGTTCTGGGGGATATTAATATATCCTCTCTTCCCTACATGGATAGGAATAAACTACCACCATTGGTAAAAAAATAATATTCTATACAAAGATTCAGCATGGAAGCTAGCTTTTAAACATTTGAACCTTTATCAACCTGATCCTAAATATATTCCTCTGATAGGAAATCTTGATTTTCCTACAGGCATAGATTCCTTGCCTTTTCATGTATGGGAGACCAAAGGGTTAAGTGTGGTTGGATGCCTCCTGGACCAATCTTCGCACACAGTGAAATCCTTTCAGGAATTGAGTAAACAATTTGATATACCACGTACCCAGTTGTATGCTTACTTACAGACAAGACACTATATTAACCCTTTTAGGACACAGCTTTCAGTTTGCTCAATTGTTTTATGACAGAAAAATTCCGTCATATGTCCTTAAGAGGTTAATAGTCTCAAAGACAAAAATGAGAACTTTTGGAGCCCCTCACCCTTTGTGGCAATACACGCTGCATTTAAGAGGGGACACTACTCAGTTACATTACTTTATCAATTTTTATTACGTAAAACAGCATCAGAGCTGCAAGAGACTATTATAGACAAGTGGAAGTTGAGGATTGGAAATATAACTATTCCAATTCTTAAAGCTAGCTTAGAAAAGACCAAAAAAGCCACTTTGTCTTCTCAGTTGAGGGAATCTCAGGTTCGTATGTTGCATCAAGATTACCTCACTCCTAAACGCATTTCACGTTGGAACACACTGATTGGTAATCAATGTGTCAAATGCTCAATACCTGCCCCAGATTTGTATCATTATTTTTATGAATGCCCTGGTATCAGGAACTCTTGGGGCAGGTTACCACATTGGCTGTCAACATCTTTTAATCTTAAACTCACTATTGACTTGGAGATGATTTGTTTTTTAGAATGGGAAATTAATATAAATAAGCTGTGTCCTATCCTATGCTTGATTTTTCTCTTAGCCAGAAACTGTGTCCTGTCTTTGTGGATAGAGAGAAAACACCCCACGGTAAGGCATCTTACCTATAAGCTGTGATCACATTTACTCACTGAACAACAGGATACTTAATTGGATACAACACATTGTTTATCAATGTTCCTTAACCCCTTAATGAACACAATGTAACCTGTATGTCACTGGTCGTTAAGGGTTTTTTCAGGACATAAAAGCACAAGTCTAGCAAGAACATGCTATTAATGCCCTCCCTCCAGAAGGCTTTGTGGAATAGAGCAGTCTCAACGCTGGTGGCAAGACCGCACTATAAAACAATCAAGTCCCAAAAAAAGGCCAGCGACATACAGGGTACGTCGCTGGTCCTTAAGGGGTTAAAAATGGGAATGTTACATAAAAACCTTAGATCCATCAAAACAAAAACAGATATTATTCCCCTTCCTACAAACAGAATGCATGTTAAATGCGCATCTGAGAGGTGAATGGTCCTCAGTCTATAAAGATATAACATGATAGCTCTTACACAGGTTGGCTGGGTGGGGGGGGGGGGTGGAGGAGAGGATTCCCCCTACCCCTCCTCCTTTTTTTTTCTTTTCTTTTTCCTCCTCCAGATGTGTTATGAGAGCAGGGGATGGGAGTTGGGGGGGGGGGGAGGGGAGGAAAGGGAGGAAGAAGGAGAGAAAAAATTTAAAGTTTACCCACAAATTATAAAAGTACTGTTAGATATGACATCTCATTGTTTCAAACACAGATATGTATTAAATGTCTATTAAAGATTATGGGGGATAGGGGGGGAGAGGAAAGGGGAAGAAAAAAGAAAAAAAAAATGGAAACTGCTTTCTACTCTGAATGTATGGATACCCCTAGACGGGGATACTATGTATTTTCAAGTTTTGTTCAATAAATAGAAATAAAAAAAATAAAAAAGTAGTAGCATCATACAAATAAGTCATTGGGTGTCCTACTTTGGATTTATATGTTTTCTCATTGCTCCGGGTATGGTGTATTATTTTGGCATATATATAATAATTATTCAGAAATCAAATTGGAAAATATAGAAAAATGCATCGGTGTATTAATCTCATGCAATATTAACACATCACCAGGAATGCCATGTACATGACTTTCTGCCTGTAATTGTCACATAGCATAGGTTTTACTTGGTGTGGTTAACATCAATAACAAATATCAATGCAAATATCTTGATGCATTTGTAAGCTATTTTTCTTTACACAATTTGCTACAAATATGCAAATTATGAATTGCTCTCTGGCATAGAGTGAAAAATCCACAAAATAGGATTTTATTTAACATTATATTGCAATGCAGGTACAGTATATCTACTTCACATTTAAAAACCTGTATAGCAAGATAAACAGCTATCATGGTAACATTTTCTTTTCTAAATGTCCCTCACAATAATGACAAGCTTCCTTAGATAATAATAACACACTAGAGCTTTAAGGAATCATGTCCCCTATCTTCTCAAATAGTTCATATGTAACAAGAGAAATTGGTGATATATAAATTACAATGGGTCTTCCCACAGGTCAACTACATTACCGTCACCACTTTAATTAATAAAGCATGTGACAGCTCAAACCATGAAGCGTATTCTGCCTGCTTTTTCTAATGTTCTGTTAGTTGTAACTTAACTTAAGGGATACTATACCAAATTATCAATTTTTCTTTGTTCTCTTGCTATATTTATTTGAACAGCAGCAATGTAAGCTTAGGAGCCAGCTGAACCAAAAATGGGCTAACTGCTAAGTTTACATTCCTGCTTTTACAAATAAAGATAGCAAGAGAATGAAGAAAAACTGATAATGGGAGTAAATTAGAAAGTTGCTTCCAATTGCATGCTCTACCTGAATCATGAAAGAAAAAATTTAGGTTTAGTGTCCCTTTACTGTTAATCATGGGGCACAAAAGCCACTGCTCCTTAGACAAAAGAAAAGTGTAGAATTAACTAACAATAATGATCACTATACTCTAAGTGATAAATAGGGGAGCTCACCACAATGTACTGTATATAAATATATACAAATATAAATAGTGCAATAATGACAAATGGTATAATATCTACAGTCCAATATACACAAAATGAACCCAAAAATATTTTAAATGCTATAACAGGCAGCTCTCCTCAAGTAAAAAGAGAGAAGCGCTCAACCTGGGAACGAACAATAGCATAATAGCTTGTTCTATGGCTAGTTACCACCCAAGAAGCAGCCTCTTTTTGCTCAACACGTGCCTTTCACAGAGAACTTCCCTGAAGCATATCAGTCTGATCCTGACTTCAAAGTACAGTCCAGCCCCGAAATACCAGGAAATCCCTCTCTGAACAAGAGAAACAGTAAACCCCAGACGTACGTTTCGGCCTATTGTGGGCCTCGTCAGTGAGGTGCAGCCATATCCCTTTAAGCACACTGAGCAACGGGTCTATGTCTGGATTTCCACATCACACTTAGGAAGACTTCCCCATGTGTCATAATTTGCATAAATAAAAAGAGAGAAGCGCTCAACCTAGGAACGAACAATAGCATAATAGCTTGTTCTATGGCTAGTTACCACCCAAGAAGCAGCCTCTTTTTGCTCAACAAGTGCCTTTCATAGAGAATAACTTTCTTGAAGCATATCAGTCTGATCCTGACTTCACAGTACAGTCCAGCACCAAAATACCAGGCAATCCCTCTCTGAACGAGAGAAACAGCAAAACCCCAGATGTACGTTTCAGAATATTGTGGGCCTCGTCAGTGAGGTGCAGCCATATCCCTCTAGGCACACTGAGCAACGGGTCCACGTCTGGATTTCCTCATCACACTTAGGGAGACTTCCCCAAGTGTCATAATTTGCATAAATAAAAAGAGAGAAGCGCTCAACCTGGGAACGAACAATAGCATAATAGCTTGTTCTATGGCTAGTTACCACCCAAGAAGCAGCCTATTTTTGCTCAACATGTGCCTTTCACAAAGAAGAACTTTCCTGAAGCATATCATTCTGATCCTGACTTCACAGTACAGTCCAGTCCCGAAATACCAGGCAATCCCTCTCTAAACGAGAGAAACAGCGAAACCCCAGACGTACGTTTCGGCAAAAAGAGGCTGCTTCTTGGGTGGTAACTAGCCACAGAACAAGCTATTATGCTATTGTTCGTTTTCAGGTTGAGCGCTTCTCTCTTTTTATTTATGCAAATTATGACACTTGGGGAGGTCTCCCTAAGTGTGATGCAGGATTCCAGATGTGGACCCGTTGCTCAGTGTGCCTAGAGGGATATGGCTGCACCTCACTGACGAGGCCCACAATAGGCCAAAACGTACGTCTGGGGTTTTGCTGTTTCTCTCGTTCAGAGAGGGATTGCCTGGTATTTCAGGGCTAGACTGTACTGTGAAGTCAGGATCAGACTGATATGCTTCAAAAAAGTTCTCTGTGAAAGGCCCATGTTGAGCAAATAGAGGCTGCTGCTTGGGAGGTAACTAGCCACAGAACAAGCTATTATGCTATTGTTCATTCCCAGGTTAAGCGCTTCTCTCTTTTTATTTATGCAAATTATGACACTTAGTGAAGTCTCCCTAAGTGTGATGCGGGAATCCAGACGTGAACCGTTGCTCAGTATGCCTAGAGGGATATGGCTGCACCTCACTGACAAAGCCCACAAAAGGTGGAAACGTACGTCTAGGGTTTTGCTGTTTCTCTCATTCAGAGAGGGATTGCCTGGTATTTTGGGGCTGGACTGTACTGTGAAGTCAGGCTCAGACTGATATGCTTCAAGAAATTTCTTCTCTGTGAAAGGCACAAGTTGAGCAAAAAGAGGCTGCTTCTTGGGTGGTAACTAGCCACAGAACAAGCAATTATGCTATTGTTCGTTCCCAGGTTGAGCGCTTCTCTCTTTTTATTTATGCAAATTATGACACCTAGGGAAGTCTCCCTAAGTGTGATGCGGGAATCCAGACATGGACCCGTTTCT
Organism: Bombina bombina; assembly: GCF_027579735.1. Taxonomy (NCBI): domain Eukaryota; kingdom Metazoa; phylum Chordata; class Amphibia; order Anura; family Bombinatoridae; genus Bombina; species Bombina bombina. The sequence continues at coordinate 1,024,322,749 of NC_069503.1, read as the reverse complement.
CAGTGTGCCTAGAGGGATATGGCTGCACCTCACTGACGAGGCCCACAATAGGCCAAAACATACATCTGGGGTTTTGCTGTTTCTCTCGTTCAGAGAGGGATGGCCTGGTATTTCGGGGCTGGACTGTACTGGGAAGTCAGGATCAGACTGATATGCTTCAGGAAAGTTCTCTGTGAAATGCACAAGTTGAGCAAAAAGAGGCTGCTTCTTGGGTGGTAACTAGCCACAGAACAAGCAATTATGCTATTGTTCGTTCCCAGGTTGAGCGCTTCTCTCTTTTTATTTATGCAAATTATGACACCTAGGGAAGTCTCCCTAAGTGTGATGCGGGAATCCAGACATGGACCCGTTTCTCAGTGTGCCTAGAGGGATATGGCTGCACCTCACTGACGAGGCCCACAATAGGCCAAAACATACATCTGGGGTTTTGCTGTTTCTCTCGTTCAGAGAGGGATGGCCTGGTATTTCGGGGCTGGACTGTACTGGGAAGTCAGGATCAGACTGATATGCTTCAGGAAAGTTCTCTGTGAAATGCACATGTTGAGCAAAAAGAGGCTGCTTCTTGGGTGGTAACTAGCTACAGAACAAGCAATTATGCTATTGTTCGTTCCCAGGTTGAGCGCTTCTCACTTTTTATTTAAGCTCTCTTCTAGTGTTTGGTCGTCCACTTAAAAAAAAATCCTAGAAGGTGCCACATAGTGTAATACTGTATCAGTATATAGTAGTCAAAGAAAAATAAGAGTTTAAACTCACATGCAGTAATGAAGCACTAAATAAGTTGTGATATCCAAAGTATATCTATACCTGTATATATACCTGCATATATAGGTATATCTATACCTGTATATATACCTGCATATATTCATATAGGTATAGAGGAATATTTATATATTTAAATACATTAGTTCCAATCAGTTTGAATCTAGTTAAAAGGACATTATAGCTAACATTTTTCAACAAGGTTATACATAATGAATTTTAAGTGAAATAATAATTGTGTAAAACATTTCTTTTATCAAAGAATCCTCCATGTGCAGCAATTACAGACTTGCAGACCTTTGGCATTCTAGTTGTCAGTTTTTTGAGGTAATCTGAAGAGATTTCACCCCATGCTTCCTGAAGCACCTCCCACAAGTTGTATTGGCTTGATAGGCACTTTTTACGTACCCGACGGTCAAGCTCCTCCCCAACAGCTCAATAGGGTTGAAATCTGGTGACATTGCTGGCCACTTCATTAAAGACAGAATACCAGAATAACATTTCTATTGGCTGATCGGAACAGTCAATAGAATGCAAGCTCAATCTGATTGGCTGATTGGATCAGCCAATCGGATTGAACTTGAATCTGATTGGCTGATTCAATCAGCCAATCAGATTTTTCCTACCTTAATTCCTACCTTAATTCCGATTGGCTGATAGAATCCTGTCAGCCAATCGGAATTCGAGGGACGCCATCTTGGATGCCGCTCCTCGTTGGATGGATGAAGATAGAAGATGCCGCTTGGATGAAGATGTCTGCCGGTCCGGATGTCCTCTTCTGCCCGGATATGATGAAGATTTCTGCCGGTCTGGAGGTCCTCTTCTGCCCCATCGGATGAAGACTTCAGCCCAGTTGGGTGAAGACGACTCAAGGTAGGGAGATCTTCAGGGGGGTAGTGTTAGGTTTATTTAAGGGGGGTTTGGGTTAGAGTTGGGGTATGTGGGTGGTGGGTTGTAATGTTGGGGGGTGGTATTGTGGGTTTTTTTACAGGCAAAAGAGCTGATTACTTTGGGGCATGCCCAGCAAAAAGCCCTTTTAAGGGCTGGTAAAAGAGCTGGTTACTTTTTAATTTAGAATAGGGTAGGGACCTTTATTACTTTGGGGGGCTTTTTTATTTTATTAGGGGGCTTAGAGTAGGTGTAATTAGCTTAATATTCTTGTAATCTTTTTTTATTTTTTGTAATTTAGTGGGGTTTTTTTTGTAATTTAGTTTAGTTTATTTAATTGTAGGTAATTTATTTAATTAATTTAATGATAGTGTAGTGTTAGGTTTAATTGTAAGTTAGGTTAGGATTTATTTTACTAGTTAATTACTTTAACTAGGTAGCTATTAAATATTTTAACTATTTAATAGCTATTGTACCTAGTTAAAATAAATACAAAGTTGCCTGTAAAATAAATATAAATCCTAAAATAGCTACAATATAATTATTCATTATATTGTAGCTATATTAGGGTTTATTTTACAGGTAAGTATTTAGTTTTAAATAGGAATACTTAAGTTAATAAGATTTAATTTATTTCGTTAGATTAAAATTATATTTAATTTAGGGGGGTGTTAGGGTTAGGGTTAGACTTAGCTTTAGGGGTTAATACATTTATTAGAGTAGCGGCGAGGTCCGGTCGGCAGATTAGGGGTTAATACTTGAAGTTCGGTGGCGGTGATGTTACGGAGGGCAGATTAGGGGTTAATAAATATTATGTAAGTGTCGGCGATGTTAGGGGCAGCATATTTGGGGTTCATAGGGATAATGTAGGTGGCGGCGGTGTGCGGTCGGCAGATTAGGGGTTAAAAAAATGTATTATAGTGGCGGCGATGTGGGGGGACCTCGGTTTAGGGGTACATAGGTAGTTTATGGGTGTTAGTGTACTTTATAGCACAGTAGTTAAGAGCTTTATAAACCAGAAAGCTCTTAACTACTGACTTTTTTTTTGCGGCTGGAGTCTTGTCGGTAGAGGGTCTACTGCTCACATCAGCCAAGACTCTAAATACCGGCGTTAGGAAGATCCCATTGAAAAGATAGGATACACAATTGGCGTAAGGGGATCTGCGGTATGGAAAAGTCGCGGCTTGAAAGTGAGCGTTAGACCTTTACCTACACGACTCTAAATACCAGCGGGCAGCCAAAAGCAGCGTTAGGAGCCCTTAACGCTGCTTTTGACGGCTACCGCAGAACTCTAAATCTAGGCGATAGTTATTTAACCAAATAAATAGTGTTGACATATTTATAAATTGGGAGACCATAAGCTCTCATAGTATGCCTTTTTAGGAGTGTGGGATTGTACAGGGGACCAGGATGGATTTATATGTACTATTTAAATAACTGATGTTGGTCAATAATTTATAGCAAAACAATAAAGAGATCTTTGTTAGGTATTGCATTGCACTGATATAACAGCATTGCTACAGGTATGTAAAACTTCATCCAGTGAGGAGTTTGCTAAAAATCAATAACTACATAACCTAGATTTTTTTCAGAGAGGGGTTCAAACTAGGCAATAATCAATAATGCTTGTAGCCATCTATATGAGACAGGATAGACTGACAAACTATAGGTTTTTTCAAAGTAAGATTAATGTCATATTATTATTTATATAAATACCCTTAAACGCATACTTTTATGATTTTACTCGAACATAAATAACCTCTGCCCTATAGCAGTTAAGAAGCAGATACTACATTGAATGATAGGGCTGGCTAATAAAGCAAATGTCATGGAAGCACATATTAGGACAATACATATAACCCTTCAAATGAGAAAGCCCCAGATAACTTGACTATAGTGCAATTACAGTAATTAACCACGGAAATTCAACATTAACCATAAATGCATTGTTGAAAATAGCTGAAATTGAACATAAACAGAATAAACAAACTGTAATGACCAAGGTAACAAAATATAACTTGCAAGTAGCAATCGATAGACAGATTTTCAGGCATAGAAGTCCTTCACATAACGGTCTAAGTCTGTCTACAAAGATCTCGGGATTTGAACGTTTTTGCTGTAACTAATCTCCATGCCAAGCTCAGTTTTCTATCCTAATCCACATTTTTTAAACCTGCATTTCACATCGGAAACTATGTCTAGACGTTTCAATACAGGTACAAGATCCCAAGTCGGCACAGTACATTGCTCATCAGACTGCTCTGAGAGATCCACTACTAGTGATAGAGGGACTAGCGATCTCCAAGACGCAACAGTATAATCTCTCCTATAGAACCTTCTCAATCTCCCAATGTGAGAAAGCCTGCACAGAATTTCAAGGGAGCCACTCATATTTATCGGGTTCAGTAGAGGCTTCATATCAACCTGTTGCACTTTAGCAGTTGCTGCATCGTTGTTAGCTTCAAGTCTAGGTAAGGCTCGGCTTCCGTGGTTTTCATGTGATCATGTGCTATCTCTCAACTCACATCTAGCAGCTTCCAATTTATGCAGGGGTTCCACATTCGATAGTCCACGAGATTTACTGTCCTACGGTATCAAAGCAGGTGTTCCAGGTTGCGTTACATTTAGAGTTACAGCAAATCTTTAGCTCCAGATTAAGATTGTAAATCTTCTGGTTGGAGGGGCTTAGTGGAAGAAACACCTCTTGCACTCACTGAACTAGTAGTTGCATCAGCAAACTTCAATGGCTGTTTCACTAGATCTTGTAGCATGTTGCCCAGCTCTTCTTGGGTTCCACTCCCAGATAGCCTTGGCTCATTAGTTTTACTTGCAGGGGTAGTAAAAGATCTTGTAATATTATGTAGGTTCCCAAATTCAGCATCCAATTCTTTAGAGATTTTCTCAAAATGCGAGTATTGGAGGGTCTCAACTTCCAGCAGGATAAGATGAGTTGCGGTTGCCATGATGGGAAGGAACTATATATTACAAAGATTGAGTAAAGAACTGCCCAGTTACAACTGAACTGGTTTGGTAACCCAAAGTCCTGGGGGGGTATACATGCGGTAGCTTTAACAATACTAAGTCAGTCCATAAAGGCCTCTCAACCTCGTGGCTAGTAGTAGTGCAGTCAGCTGAGGAACATTGGTAGGTCCGTTTTGTGCTAGATGTCTCTAGACTTCTCTTGAATAAGACAAGGTTGTGTGGCTTATGTTTCCCAAAACATTAAAATAAAGTTGAGAAATAACTCCAAAATAACTGATTAAGACTGGGAGCTCTTCACACACATGTCCTACTGCAACAGCTATAGGCTCCGCCCCCTAAATATCCCATTTTACCACCACCAAAGCAGCCCCAGACCATCACACTGCCTCCACCATACTTGATAGCTGGCATCAAGCACTCCTCCAGCATCTTTTCATTTGGTCTACATTTTATAAAAGTTCTTCTTTGTGATCTGAACACCTTAAACTTTGATTCATCTGTCCATAACACTTTTTTTTCCAATCTTTTGTCCAGTGTCTGTTTTCTTTTTCCCATCTTAATTTTCTCTTTTTTTTGGCCAGTCTGAGATATGAATTTTTCTTTGCAACTCTGCCTAGAAGGCAAGCATTGAGCTGCCTCTTCACTGTTGATGTTGACATTGAGGCTGGTGTTTTGTGGGTACTATTTAATGAAGCTGCCAGTTGAGGACCTGTGAGGTGTCTGTTTCTCAAGCTAGACACTCTATTGTATTTGTCCTTTTTTGTGCACAGGGGCCTCTCACTCCTCTTTCTATTATCATTGGTTAGAGCCAGTTTGCACTGTTCTGTGAAGGGAGTAATACACAAGATTTTTAGTTTCTTGGCAATTTCTTGCATAGAATAGCCTTTATTTCTCAGAACAAAAATATACTTATAAGTTTCAGAAGTAAGTCCTTTATTCTGGCCATCTTAAGCCTGTAATCAAACCCACAATTCCTAATGCTCCAGATTCTTATAATGAAGGCCAGTTTTTTTGCTTCGTTAATCAACACAACAGTTGTCAAGTTGTGCAAATATAATTGCAAAAGGGTTTTTGAATAATCAATTAGCCTTTTTAAATGATAAACTTGGATTAGCAAACACATTGTGCTTTTGGAACACAGGACAGATGGTTGCTGATAATGGCCCTCAACGCCTATGTAGATATTCCATTAAAAATAAACAATTTCCAGCTACAATAGTAATTTACAACATTAACATTGTCTACACTGCATTTCTGATCAATTTGATGTTATTTTAAAGGACAAATATTTTCTAAGTGACCCCAAACTTTTGAACACTAGTGTGTGTGTATATATATATATATATATATATATATATATATATATACAGGGAGTGCAGAATTATTAGGCAAATTGTATTTTTGAGGATTAATTTTATTATTGAACAACAACCATGTTCTCAATGAACCCAAAAAACTCATTAATATCAAAGCTGAATAGTTTTGGAAGTAGTTTTTAGTTTGTTTTTAGTTATAGCTATTTTAGGGGGATATCTGTGTGTGCAGGTGACTATTACTGTGCATAATTATTAGGCAACTTAACAAAAAACAAATATATACCCATTTCAATTATTTATTTTTATCAGTGAAACCAATATAACATCTCAACATTCACAAATATACATTTCTGACATTCAAAAACAAAACAAAAACAAATCAGTGACCAATATAGCCACCTTTCTTTGCAAGGACACTCAAAAGCCTGCCATCCATGGATTCTGTCAGTGTTTTGATCTGTTCACCATCAACATTGCGTGCAGCAGCAACCACAGCCTCCCAGACACTGTTCAGAGAGGTGTACTGTTTTCCCTCCTTGTAAATCTCACATTTGATGATGGACCACAGGTTCTCAATGGGGTTCAGATCAGGTGAACAAGGAGGCCATGTCATTAGATTCTTTTATACCCTTTCTTGCCAGCCACGCTGTGGAGTACTTGGACGCGTCTGATGGAGCATTGTCCTGCATGAAAATCATGTTTTTCTTGAAGGATGCAGACTTCTTCCTGTACCACTGCTTGAAGAAGGTGTCTTCCAGAAACTGGCAGTAGGACTGGGAGTTGAGCTTGACTCCATCCTCAACCCGAAAAGGCCCCACAAGCTCATCTTTGATGATACCAGCCCAAACCAGTACTCCACCTCCACCTTGCTGGCGTCTGAGTCGAACTGGAGCTCTCTGCCCTTTACCAATCAAGCCACGGGCCCATCCATCTGGCCCATCAAGACTCACTCTCATTTGATCAGTCCATAAAACCTTAGAAAAATCAGTCTTGAGATATTTCTTGGCCCAGTCTTGACGTTTCAGCTTGTGTGTCTTGTTCAGTGGTGGTCGTCTTTCAGCCTTTCTTACTTTGGCCATGTCTCTGAGTATTGCACACCTTGTGCTTTTGGGCACTCCAGTGATGTTGCAGCTCTGAAATAAGGCCAAACTGGTGGCAAGTGGCATCTTGGCAGCTGCACGCTTGACTTTTCTCAGTTCATGGGCAGTTATTTTGCGCCTTGGTTTTTCCACACGCTTCTTGCGACCCTGTTGACTAATTTGAATGAAACGCTTGATTGTTCGATGATCACGCTTCAGAAGCTTTGCAATTTTAAGAGTGCTGCATCCCTCTGCAAGATATCTCACTATTTTTGACTTTTCTGAGCCTGTCAAGTCCTTCTTTTGACCCATTTTGCCAAAGGAGAGGAAGTTGCCTAATAATTATGCACACCTGATATAGGGTGTTGATGTCATTAGACCACACCCCTTCTCATTACAGAGATGAACATCACCTAATATGCTTAATTGGTAGTAGGCTTTCGAGCCTATACAGCTTGGAGTAAGACAACATGCATAAAGAGGATGATGTGGTCAAAATACTCATTTGCCTAATAATTCTGCACTCCCTGTATATATATATATATATATATATATAGATAGATATATATGTATATATATATATATATATATATATATATATATATATATATATATATATATATAATGAGAGATAAGGGATCAGTTATAAGCGCTGTATAAAGCCCAGATAGGTGAGGTTTGGTATTCCTTGGAGCTGCTATATTCTAAATGGGTATACTTGAAACCACTAACAAGTAGGGTAAAGAAATGAATAGAAAGATGTAGAATTAGCGCTAAAGGACCCAGAAATAATGATGTCAGTATGATAAACTGATATGGTGTTGCCTTATAACTGGATTATATACTATCCATCATAAAAAATATAATGTTTTGATTTTATAAGCCAACACCATATCAGTTTATCATACTGAGATCATTATTTTTGGGTCCTTTAGCGCTAATTATACATCTTTTATATATATATATATATGTATATATATATATATATATATATATATATATATATATATATATATATATAAAGTTGTTGATAGCAATAGCGCTCCAAGTGTAAAAGAAGAAAATAAAATAAAGCAAAAAAAAACAATATAGTGTAGTGTTGTTTTACCAACAGTATATGATATAGCAAATATATTATTGATGCTAACCTGGTGTAACCTCACTTGTATGAGGTATATAATGCTTGAGGTGGGGATATAAATCCCAGTCTGTGGTAATGAAGAATCTCCTGTTGCATAAAATGGATTATCTTGTTTCCTTACCGTAATCCAAATTAAGTATTATGTGGTGTGGAGAACAATATCCCCTTTTTAAAACTTACTTTTATTAGAAGTTTAAACATTTCAAACGTATCTTGCTATCAGTCAAAAATATCTCTGAGCTCTAACTCATTAAAAGTATGAGGTCTGAACATTTGACTTAAAGGGACAGTCTACTTGAAAATGTTTATTGTTTAAAAAGATAGATAATCCCTTTATCACCCATTCCCGAGTTTTGCATAGCTAACACTGTTGTATTAATACACTTTTTACCCCTGTGATTACCTTGTATCTAAGCCTATACATACTGCCCCCTTATTTCAGTTCTTTTGACAAACTTGCATTTTAGCTAATCAGTGCTGACTCATAAATAACTCCACGGGAGTGAGCACAATGTTATCTATAATGGCACACATGAGCTAGTAATGTGTAGCTGTGAAAAACTGTCAAAATGCTCTGAGATAAGAGGCAGCCTTCAAGAGCTTAGAAATTAGCATATGAACTTACCTAGGTTTAGCTTTCATGAAAGAATTCCAAGTAAACAAGGAAAATTTGACGATAAAAATAAATTGGAAAATTGTTTAAAATTGCATGCCATGGGGACGATTTATTTAAGTCTGGTGAACATGATACGCTGTAGCGTATCATGTCCGCCAGACATCGTTGAATGCCGACAGCATATGCTTTCGGCATATAACATTGCACAAGCAGTTCTAGTGAACTGCTTGTGCAATGCTGCCCCCTGCAGATTCGCGGACACTAGCAGGGGTGTCAATCAACCCGATCGTATAGGATTGGGCGGATTGATGTTGGCAGCCTCAGAGGCATCGGACCAGTTAAGGAGCAGCGGTCTTTGATAAATCGGCCCCTATATCTGCATCATGAAAGCTTAATTTTGACTACACTGTCCCTTTAAAACCGAGTGGTATCCAAATATAAGTTAATATTTTAAAATGTTTGTTTCAAAGTTTGAATATCGTTATAAAAGTTTAAATATTGTTTTTAAAAATAAATAAATAAAAAATATATAAACATATACAAATATACTTGAAAGTTCCAAGGTAGTCCCTGGTGGTCCAGTGATCTGATCATTTGGCATCTACGGGCCCCATTACATATTCGGCGTCACCCGCAAAAGCCGGCCACGCCTGTTTTTACACGATTTTGGTATTACATGTACAGCGTAGCATACAAGTTACGTGCGTATATTTCACCCGTCGGCCGTATTATTTTCTCCCATAGACTAAAATAGAACAGCCACGCAATTTGGTATCCAATATACAGTGTTAGGACTTACCCGCACAGAATTCAGAAAATCTACTCCATTTTCATCCACACATGGCAGACGCAGCAACCCTTGTACTGACTAAAAAAGCAACATAACTCCCTGGAAGCCTTAACAAACACATACATATAAGCAGCATCTCAAATAGTTAAAGGGACAATATGCTATAAAATGGTATGAGATTTTTTTTAAGGTTTATTTGTGTATTTGAAATAGCTGATTTTGTTGTTTGAAGCCACAACCTAATCAAATGGATTGAGCTTGTAGGTAATATTAGATCTCATTACTTTATCACATTGTGTACATATACTTGCTTCTTTACTTTATATTTGTTCTTAAAAAAAATCACCACTACTTGGAGAGAACAATGGAAAACCTTGTTTCAATTAGGGCATGTCATTTCAAACAACTTTCTAATTTAATTCTAACACCTATTTTGCTTTGTTCTCTTGGTATTCTTAGTTGAAAGCTAAACCTATGATGATTTCTAAGACCTTGAAGGCCGCCTCTTTGCAATTGTGTCAAACCAATCACAAACAACACAACCTCTCACCTGCAGCCTTAAAACACCTGATAATGCACACCCTATCAGTAACATCAGTATTATATATTCCCATGTGTCAATTTATATTGGATGTGAGATACATTGATTTACATCTTAGAAGTGAATCTTACCATATGTACCATTCATAAATAGTGATGTTGTGAACTGTTCGCCGGAGAAAAGTTCCCGGCGATCTTAGCTTGTTCGCGTTCGCCGCGGCGGGCGAACATATGCGATGTTCGATCCGCCCCCTATTCGTCATCATTGAGGAAACTTTGACCCTGTATCTCACATTCTGCAGACACATTTCAGCCAATCAGCAGCAGACACTCCCTCACAGACCCTCCCAGCTCCTGGGCAGCAGCCATTTTAGATTCATTACGATCCTGCTTTCTTAGTGAGAGGAGGTTTAGTGCTGCTGCTGCTGATTTTATAGGGAAATGGATAGCTAGGCTAGTGTATTTAGTGTCCACTACAGTCCTGAAGGACTCATCTAATCTCTGCTGTAAGGACAGCACCCCAAAAAGCCCTTTTTAGGGCTAGAACTTCCGTCGTTTTTTTTTGTGTTTTTTTGTAATTTTATTTGCATTTGCCTGCCTGTCAGCCTTTGTGTGAGGCTCACAGCATATACTGTGATTAGTGCCACCACTGATATCTGCTTAACATTAGTGTAAATTTAAAAAAAAAAACTTTTACATAATTTTGCTAGTGTAATCTAATTTCATTTTCTATCAGGCCTGTGTGTCAGGCCCACATCATATACTGTGATTAATTCTTCTGTGCCACCACTTATATCTGGTTAACATTAGTGTAAATTTAAAAAAAAAAACTTTTACATCATTTTGCTAGTGTAATCTAATTTCATTTTCCATGAGGCCTGTGTGTCAGGCCCACATCATATACTGTGATTAATAGCTCTGTTTTCCACCACTTATATCTGGTGTAACATTAGTGTAAATTTAAAAAAAAAAACACTTTTACATCAGTCTTCTAGTGTTATTTAATTTTAGTTGCCACTAGTGCCAGCCTATGTGTCAGGCTGCCAGCATATACTGTGCCTACTTCCATCCTCAGTGCCACCACTCCTATCTGGTGTAACATTAGTTTAAATTTTGTAAAAAAAAACTTTTACATCAGTCTTCTAGTGTTATTTAATTTTAGTTGCCAGGCCAGCCTGCCACTAGTGCCAGCCTGTGTGTCAGGCTGCCAGCATATACTGTGCCTACTTCCATCCTCAGTGCCACCACTCCTATCTGTTGTAACATTAGTGTAACTTTTTTTAGAAAAAAACTTTTACATCAGTCTGCTAGTGTTATTTAATTGCAGTTGCCTGTCTGCCAGCGTGTGTGCCAGGCTCACTTTCCAACTAGTGCCACGAATCATATTTGTTATAACAGTAGTGTAAATATTTAAAATAAAAACTTTTTTGACTGTGAATCATCAGTCTGCTAGTGCAATTGAATTGCAGTTGCCTGCCTGCCAGCGTGTGTGCCAGGCCCACTTGCCAACTAGTGCCACCAATCATATTTGTTATAACAGTATTGTAAATATTTAGAATAAAAACTTTTTTGACTGTGAATCATCAGTCTGCTAGTGCAATTGAATTGCAGTTGCCTGCCTGCCAGCGTGTGTGCCAGGCCCACTTGCCAACTAGTGCCACCAATCATATTTGTTATAACAGTATTGTAAATATTTAAAATAAAAACTTTTTTGACTGTGAATCATCAGTCTGCTAGTGCAATTGAATTGCAGTTGCCTGCCTGCCAGCGTGTGTGCCAGGCCCACTTGCCAACTAGTGCCACCAATCATATTTGTTATAACAGTATTGTAAATATTTAAAAAAAAATATTTTTTGACTGTGAAACATCAGTCTGCTAGTGTAATCTAATTGAAGTTGCCTGCCTGCCAGCGTGTGTGCCAGGCCCACTTGCCAACTAGAGCCACCAATCATATTTGTTATAACAGTATTGTAAATATTTAAAATAAAAACTTTTTTGACTGTGAATCATCAGTCTGCTGGTGCAATTGAATTGCAGTTGCCTGCCTGCCAGCGTGTGTGCCAGGCCCACTTGCCAACTAGTGCCACCAATCATATTTGTTATAACAGTATTGTAAATATTTAAAAAAAAAAAAATTTGACTGTGAAACATCAGTCAGCTAGTGTAATCTAATTGCAGTTGCCTGCCTCCCAGCTTGTGTGCCAGGCCCACTTGCCAACTAGTGCCACCAATCATATTTGTTATAACAGTATTGTAAATATTTAAAATAAAAACTTTTTTGACTGTGAATCATCAGTCTCCTAGTGCAATTGAATTGCAGTTGCCTGCCTGCCAGCGTGTTTGTCAGGCCCACTTGCCAACTAGTGCCACCAATCATATTTGTTATAACAGTATTGTAAATATTTTTTTAAAAAACTTTTTTGACTGTGAAACATCAGTCAGCTAGTGTAATCTAATTGCAGTTGCCTGCCTCCCAGCGTGTGTGCCAGGCCCACTTGCCAACTAGAGCCACCAATCATATTTGTTATAACAGTATTGTAAATATTTAAAATAAAAACTTTTTTGACTGTGAATCATCAGTCTCCTAGTGCAATTGAATTGCAGTTGCCTGCCTTCCAGCGTGTTTGTCAGGCCCACTTGCCAACTAGTGCCACCAATCATATTTGTTATAACAGTATTGTAAATATTTTTAAAAAAAACTTTTTTTGACTGTGAAACATCAGTCAGCTAGTGTAATCTAATTGCAGTTGCCTGCCTCCCAGTGTGTGTGCCAGGCCCACTTGCCAACTAGTGCCACCAATCATATTTGTTATAACAGTAAACAGTAAACTGCTAAGAATAGTACTACTTAACACACCACGGGTCCCAGACCACATGTCTTATTGTTATACTCTGTCAGGGAAATTATATATTGATCAAATCTATCTATTTATCTATCGAATCTATCTAACTATCAATCGTATCTATCAAATATATATTGCATCTATTGATCTATGTAATTCGTATCTATCAAATGTATATTGCATCTTTTGATCTATGTAATTCGTATCTATCAAATGTATATTGCATCTATTGATCTATGTAATTCGTATCTATCAAATGTATATTGCATCTATTGATCTATGTAATTCGTATCTATCAAATGTGTATTGCATCTATTGATCTATGTAATTTGCGTTACACAGAGAGTTTGGTCTGTTACTGTGAAGTGGGCGTAACCCTTACACTACCTGATCGATACAACATCATACCTGATGTTTTAAAGCACGTTATTCAAAAAAAAAATTATGTTAGGTGATTAAGGCCCTTTATGGGTTTAAACAAGACTCTGCATCAACTATGTAATTTTCCGTGGGAGTTTTGCCATGGATCCCCCTCCAGCATGCCACAGTCCAGGTGTTAGTCCCCTTAAAACAACTTTTCCATCACTTATGTGGCCAGAAAGAGTCCTTGTGGGTTTTAAAGTTCGCCTGCCTATTGAAGTCAATGGCGGTTTGCTGGTTCGCGAACAGTAGCGGAAGTTCGAGTCCGCTGTTCGTGAACCGAAATTTAAGGTTCGCGACATCACTATTCATAAACAACTACTGTGGATGTGAGTTATAGTACAAGAATATGTATAAACATAATAATATTATACCTGTTTTATTGCCATTTCCACACAGGTCATATTATATGTTTTAACAATATTAGTGTAATAAAACACACCTCACATGGATGTGTATAACAATTACATGGTAAATAACAGAGGACAAAGTTTATGGTGAACTATAATAATATTTATTTATTTGTTGGCTTCTTGGATGAGGGCGCTGAAGTGCCTTTAGTGGATTTCCTTGTTCTCCTGGTTTTGGAAGATTATGGTGTTTCTGCTGGTGTGCTGGCCACAGATGATAGGCTGGAGGCAGTGTCCTGCTGGTGTGTAATCTGCTGGTGCTTGTGGGGCAGCTGTAGTTTGATATGCTGGTGCTTGAGGTGCAGCTGTAGTTTCTGCTATATTTCCATCTGCAGATGGTGGAGCTCGTCCAATAGATGAGGATGGTGGAGGTCGGCCAATGGATGAGGATGGTGGAGCTCGTCCCATGGATGAGGATGGTGGAGCTCGTCCAATGGATGAGGATGGTGGGGCTCTCATGGTTGATTGATAGTCCCACTGATGACCAGTGTGTGACCACTCGGCCTCTCCAATTGGCACTTCTTGTGATATAGTCTGTGGGTAATATCCATGACTGACATGAGATTGTGTTGTGGGGGGGTGGCGGGTAAATACTTGTACCCTTTGTGGCTGTCTTGGCTCCCCCTCAAAGCCAAAGGAAGGATATTCCTTTGGCCAGGAATCTTGCCAGGGGTCATATGGCAATGGCGATGGCATCACTCCCGGGTCCTCAACTGAAGCCATCCAACCATGCTCATGGGAGCATACTGTTTTTGCGGATGCCTGAAGGGTGGTGGTGGGGTTGGCATGGATGTTTGTATCCTCATGACAGAAGGTTCTGTGAAGGAGTCAAAGGATGATAGGGTTTAGCACAGTCAGATATATGTCCATGTGGGCATACAATGTACATTGATACATGCAAGGGCCTATACTGATTCTCATGTCAAACTCTATAACATGCATGTGCACATTGTGAGTTGTTCTCTGATTGATTTGAATATGAGAAGTATACAGGGATGTGTTTCATACAATAGTTATGTGTACATGTCAATGATGACATAATGTGTTCTTTAAGTGACACTATGGTCACACAATTTACTTTAGCTTGATCTAGACATAGAACCTGCTTTATTGAGCTAAAAGTATTGTGATGGCTATAGTGTCCATTTAATGAAAACTCTACATGTGGCTTGTTGCCTGTGTTACTCTGAGACATTTTAGTATTGCACTATTCCACCTCATATCATGAATTGCATTGTGTTAAGTAGCAGTAATGACAAGTATAATTGTAGATGTTTTTGTCAGTACACCAAATACCATGCTCCTCATCGTGTACATGAATGTGTGATATTAAAGGATGTTATATTTCAAATACATATAATACTGGTGTGTGGGATGTTACTCACCAGCATGATGTGCTGTGGTTGCAGCCCCTGAGTCACGAGTCACTGGAAGTCCATGGACTGCTGTGATACTCAGGCACCTGCGTATCCTCTTCTGCCAGTTGTTATACTCAATATCCAGGGCTGGAACACCGCCTGTTCCCTTCTGGTAGATAGCTTCCTGCCCCATATTTTCTTTGACCCGCCTCTTGCAGTCATCCCACCGCTTACTTCAGACTTGATAAAGGAAGGAACTCTTCCGAAAGCTTGTCAACTTATAAATGTATAGTTAGTCCAATAAAAAAAGTATCATTGCTCAATGCAATACTCTTGTTATTTTGATATCGAAATATATATAGAAATATAAACATTACATTTATTTCTATGTAAAGAACATTGGAATGTACAATATGAGAATCGTGATTTGGGTTTAGCTGTGTATTTTTAATTTGGTGTCAGGTTATCATACTTGAAGATAGCTATCTTAAGGTGTGTTATGTAGATATTAAATATACAAATAGGGAAAAATATATTAATAATAATAATTATTAAAAATTATTAAAGAGGTTCAAAACAATTCTAAAATATCATTAGAATACATTTGTAATTTTTAGAATTTTTTAGAACATCTATAATATTTTTTAATAATTATTATTAATTTTTTTTAAATTATTTTTATAATTAATATTTACATTACTCGCCTTAAGATAACTTTCTTCAAGTGACACAACACCTCGTTAGACCTACATCGCTAAACCCGATTTGTATTTCACATAATTTACATTCCAATGTTCTTCCCATAGAATAAAATGTTCTATATATTTTGAAATATATATTTCTACATATATATGAATATTACTTTGTAAATTATATATATATATATATATATATATATATATATAAAAAAAATGTATATATATATATATATATATATATATATACATAGAACATATTCCCCTATGAGAAGAACATTGGAATGTATGCTATTTGCAGTATATACACAGTAAAACACGTTATTAAATATGAAAGATGAATAAATATGATTTTACATGTTTTGAGGTATTTGAGTCGAAATGGCTTCAATGTGTATCCATACATGTGCACATATGTGTTTATATGTTTATATACATTAATACACATATTTAGACATGTATATGTATGCATATGTATGCTAAAGCCCCTTTTTTGTAAAACACCTTATACAGTACCATATATATTTGATCCTTTATAACTTTCTAATGATTTATTTTTAAATAATTTTCATCACATAGTCTTTATATGATTGTACTTTTAAGTGTATTTATGCTGTGTTTAATGTAACTTTTTTCTTCCTCCAGTCTTTACACAAGCTCTCAAGTTTGGCTAACGTGTTGAGAGTAAATCATGATTGTGATCCAGCGAACAAGTTTAATTTCAACTTGTAATACGCGCACTATTGCCGTTGCACACAAAAGGCCAAAACAAGTGATATCGCTTGCATGGCACATGCTGTTTAGACCTAAACCCCTTACTCTAATAACCGCTAATCTTCTACACTATCAACCCCTAATCAAAAGACCTTAATCAATTTTTTTTTAAAAGAGTTATAATCACTTTTTTGGGGGATTATTTAGGTTTTTTGGGGGTTATTTTAGTTTTAGTATAGGGTTTCTTAAAGGGGTCTTTGTTTAGGGTACTTTAGTTCTCAGATAGTGCCTTTTATGGTAGTCTTTTTTATTTTTGGTAATGTTTTTTATTTTTGTTAATGGTAGTGTTTTTTTTGGGGGGGTTGCAACTTAGGGCGACTTCAGGGATCTTGGGGGGGTTAGCTGTTATGGGGTTATGATGAGTAGGTGTTATTGCGGTGGGGGTTGTGGCAGTTTTGGGGTTAATGGGTTAGAGGGTTTATTTTCATGGGAGTTGTGGCAATTTAGGACTTAATAGTGTAGGGGTTTAATAGAGATTTGGAGTTAATGTCAGTTTAGGGGTTAGTAGTGTAGCGGGATAGTTTGTGATGAGGGAAGTGGAAGATTAGAGATTAATAGTCTTGTGGATGGATATTGATGGATATTGTTGGTTGTGAAACTTAATTTTAATGTTATTTTTGTTTTTAGTGTAAATTATTTCAAGTGTAAACCCCAAGCGATTGCATTCAGTTTCAATAATGTAATTGCATTATCACGCTCACTTTACTGCTCTGCTAGTAATCTAGCCCTAAATGGTGAATCCTCTCAATGTTAAAGATGGGAAAAAAGGAACATTTTTTTTTTACTTATCCAGGACTAGTGGAAATTTCTACCATAGTATGTATTTTTGTGTATATATATATATATATATATAATGTAAAAAGATTAGATATAAACAGACAGACAGTCAGACAATATAATGAGTATTGTATTTTGCATGAATAGGTCTTGATTAAGCACAAAAGCATTACAGCATCCCTAATCATATCATGCACATATACAAGTTTCCTTAAATGTGGCTGATACACAAATACAAATAACTCAACAACAAAAAATGCTCAGCTATTTAAAATCCTGGTAAATGTTTGAATCTATTATTTTGTTTAATTGTACCTCTCCATCCATTCTTTGTATTCCTGTTATTTCAATTTCTTTTGCGAGGACTTAATTTTGATTAAGAATACATTTTTTGTTTGATGTAGCTTTAACCAAAGCAACAAAACCAGCAATGCTGTCTTGATTTTTCTTGACTTGTCAAATTGATACTATTTGTTAAGACACAAATACATTTAAAAAGCCCTATTCTGCATGTTTAAAAATCTATGCATAATGAATAAAACATATAAAATATGTATAAACATATACTATATATATATATATATATATATATATAAAAAAATACATTTGCATATGTTGATAATTTTATTTAAAATACACATACTGTATGTTCAAAAACTTTTACATATTTAACAAAGTTTAGTTTTAATTGTTTGGCTGTTGTACATCTATCACAGCACATTGTGCTCTTCCATGGGAAATGTTTGTGCTATATAAATAAATGATAATAATACCAGATGTTGATATGATGCCTATTTTGTTTCTAAGTCCTCCTACAACAACGACTTAAAGTCAATTAAAAATGACAGTAAAAGGGAGATAGATTTATAATCAAAATATATGTTCAAACATCTGGACCTTTCACAAATGCTTCATATTACATTTGTTTTGTTTTTTTTTTTAAAACTATGGCCACATTATTTTTTGGAGTAAATTAGTTCTGTTATGTTTAAGTTTTTTCATGGCTTGTGAACATATATTTTTCATTTTGTTGAAGCAATTACGAGATGAGATTATCTAAAGCCAGAAAATGAATATAAAATATAAATTTTAGAAATATGTCAGGGTCTTTAAGTGCTTTCCATTTTAATGGTAAATAATATCTGCATCTAACTAGCTATCTATCTACAGGTATCTATACTATATGTCCAAAGTATGTAGACATCCCCACTAATTATTGATTTCAGGTTTTTCAGCCACACCCATTACTAACAGGTGTATAAAATCCAGCATATAGCCATGAAAACTCCATAGATAAACTTTAGCAGTTCAATGGGTCCCACTGAAAACCTCAATGACTAAACATGACACTGTCAAAGGATGACAACTTTGCCACTCGTCATTTTGTGAAATGTTTGCCCTACTAGAGCTTCCCCAGTAAACTGTAAGTTTTATTATTGTGAAGTGGAAGCATCAGCAGCAAAAACAACCCTGCTACAAAGTGGTAGACCATGCTAACTCTCAAGTTGTGTGGTACGACTTTACCACTTAAAAACAGGCCTTTGAGTGTGAAATGGTCAGCTATTTGATATTACAAGGTGTGCGGTCCGGCTTTTCTGCTAGCGTTAAAGCCTATACCGCAACAATCCATTCCGCAATCAAAGAGCAGTAGTTATGGATTTTGCGAAACAAAAATGTTTCACAAAACTCATAAAAAATATGTTACAAAGTACACTAACACCCATAAACTACATACTAACTAACTAAACCGCCACTCCCCGCATCGCAAATACTAAAATAAACCCACGCACATTGCGACTTCCTAAATTAAAGTATTAACCCCTAATCCACCGGCACCCCACATCGCCAACACTAAATAAATCTATTAACCCCTAAACCACTTCCCCACTACATTGTGACAAACTAAATTAAACTATTAACCCCAAAAGCTAACACCCTCTAACTTTAAATTAAAGTTACAATATAACTACCTTAAAATAAATAAAAAAAAATACCTGTGAAATAAAAAAAACTAATCTTAAACTATAAATAAACCTAAGAAAAAAAATAAAAGACACCAAACACAAAAAAGCTAAATTATAAAATTAAAAAATCCTGACAGTATGGAAAAAAAAACAAAAAAAAATCTAACATTGCAAAAAATAACAAACTCTAATATTACAAAAAAATAACACAACCTAATATTACACAAAATAACAAACTCTAAAATTATACAAAATAACAAAATCTAACATTACAGAAAAAAACGAAATTATCCTAAGTAAAAAAAAGCTATAGAGGTTAATAGTTTTATTTAGTGTTGGTGATGTGGGGGACGGCGGTTTAGAGGTTAATAGCTTTATTTCGTGTTGGCGACGTGGGTGACGGCAGTTTAGAGGTTAATACCTTTATTTAGTGTTGGCAATGTGGGGGGCCGGTAGTTTAGGGGATAATAGCTTTATTTAGTGTTGGTGATGTGGGGGGACATCGGTTTAGGGGTTATTAGACTAGGGGCTTATGTTAAGGTAGTTTTTTTAAAACTTTCTTTTCTCCATAGACTTCAATGGGGAATGCGTTAATGCGATCATCATTTCGTGATCGCAGGTGTTAGGTTTTTTCCTAAATGTTTTCTCCATTGATCTCTATGGGGGAATACGTGCGCAAGCACACAAAGTCTAAACTTTGTTTTTGTGCGGTATGCGGCTTACCGCACCCTACCGCACAACAAAATGAATTTTTAGGGTGACTTATAATACAGGCGGTATAGAAATAGCGGTACGGTCCCATTTTGCATGGTGTTTACACTACGGCTATATAGCACAACTTGTAACTACGGTCATTGTGAGACTATTGAGTGCTCAAGCGTGTAGCACATAAAATCACCTATCATCATCTGTTGCATTAATCACTACAGAGTTCCAAACTGCCTCTGAAATCAACATCAACATGAAAAACAGTGTGTTGGAAGCTGCATGTTATGGGTTTCCATGGCTGAGCAGCTATACACAAGACTCATTAACATGTGCAATGCTGAGCATTGGCTGAACTGGTGTAATGCACACTGCCACAGGACTCTGGATCAGTGAAAATGTGTTCTCTGTGTGTTGAATCATACGTCACAATCTGGAAACTTAGAAGAATCTTTATGTTGTGGATTCCAGGAAAATGCTACCTACTAGAATGTATAGTGCCTACTGTAAAGTTTAGAGCAGAAGGGATAATAGTCTGAGGCTGTTTTTCATGGCTTGGGCTAGGCCTCTTACTCCCAGTAAAGGGTCATTTTAATGCTACAGGATACAAAGACATTTTAGACAATTTTGGGGAAAGCCCTTTCCCATTCTAGCATGACCGTGCAAAATGTGAGATCCATAAAGACATGGTTTAAAGAGTTTGGTGTGGAGGAACTCAAGTGACATGCACAAAGCCCTGACCTCAACCCTATTGAATGCCTTTGGGATTTATTGGAATGCCTACTGTGAGCCATACCTTCTTGTGCAAATTCAGTGCCTGATCTCATGAATCCTCTTTTGGCTGACTGGGCACAAATTCCCACAGTCACACTCCAAAATCTAGTGGATAGCCTTCCCTTAAAAGTTTTGGCTATTCTTGGTGCAAAGGATGGGAGGTCAACTCCATATTAATGCCAGTAGTTTTAGAATGGATTGCTCAACAAATTCATATAGGTTTTAAGGCAATTCTAGTGAAAAATAAATTACCTGTTCTAATTTGTTAGATATGACTGGTGACCCAATGAGCAGCAGTACTCATACTACCCAGCTATACCACTGCTGATTGGCTCATTAGCCAATTAAGGGCTAGATTACAAGTTTGCAAATTTGCCCATTTACGGGCGTGCAATAAATATTAAGCCATTCCAAGTGGCTGGTTATTGCTACTGTGAGCTTGCGCAAGATCTTTGGTTAATTTTATAAATGTGCCCCAAATGCCCTCAAAATATAGTGTAGTGTATTTTATTAAAAAATAAACACCAAGATTACAAGTTGTGCGCTAAGCCCGGTGCATAAATAATGCAAAAAAATGAGCTGTATCGCACTCCCCATAGCGCTGACATTACAAGTTACAAAAAAAATGCTGTAACTTGTAATATGGGAGATCTAAATATTCTGCACGCAAAGGGCAATTTTTCAGCGGTATAGACGTACCACAACTTGTAATCATGCGAAAGATAGCCGCATCTTTATTTTTTAATAAAATAACTGCACTAGGTAGTAATTTGGGTAATGTTCTGGGAGTGGGGTTAAAAAAAAAACAGCACTGACATTATATTGCGGTCTATTGGAACTGTGTGTTCCGAGTAAAAAAATATGTATATACACATACAAACACATAAATATATACGTATATATACACATACATATAATCATATACATATATATTCATATTTGCTGCCATCGCTGCGCTATTTACCCCCTTCGCTGCGCATTGGAGCCTATGGAAGCACTCTCTTTCCAGAAATGCGAACTCAAGCTCGCGTTCGCATTGCTGACAACTTGTAATACCACAGGGGAACCCAAATATTGCTTTGATGAAAGCGATATTTAGTGCTCCACTTTTAATCTGGCCCTAAAGCATGTAATTTATTTTCCACTAAAATGGCCCTTTTAGCTGTTTCTTAATGGCAATTGAAGGACACATATATAATTTCTATATTCAACTTGTCATGGTTACATACAAGCTTTATTGTTTGACAAATTAGTCATTTTGTGGTGCTGACCTAAAAATAAAAAACATATTCAAGGTCTACTAAGGTGTTTTTAAATCTAACATAATCCGAATGTTAATTTTAAACAACTTTCTTTTATTATCAAATTTTCTTTGTTCTTTTTGTATTCTTAGTTAAAAGCTAAACCTAGGTAGGCTCATATGCTAATTTCTAAGCCCTTGAAGGCCACCTCTTCTCTCAGTTCATTTGGACAGTTTTTCACAGCTAGACAGCGCTAGTTCATGTCTGCCATATAGATAATATTGTGTTTACTCCAATGGATTTACATAGGAGACAGAACTGAGCTAAAACAGAGACGGAACTACCATTGATGCAGCAGGTGCAGTCGCACCAGGGCCCAAGAGCTGGAGGTGGCCCATAACAGCCAATCTATACATAGTTGTGTGCAGAATGTTAACAATCCTAATGCAGGGGAGCCATTTATTAGTGCAGGTTGCAGGTCTATTTTTCTATTTATCCTCAAAAGCATTATACAGAGCAGCATGTATATTAATACTTTTGCTTTCTACTGAGTTACCATTGGGGTGCCCCCCCCCCCCCAAAAAAAAAAAAAAAAAAATCTTGCACCAGGGCCCTCTGTTAAGTAGGTCTGCTACTGAGCTAAAATGCTAGTCTGTCAAAAGAATTGAGATAAAGGGGCAGTCAGCAGAAGCTTAGATAGAAGGTAATCACAGAGGTAAAAAGTATATTAATATAACAGTGTTGGTTATGCAAAACTAGGGAATGGATAATAAAGGGATTATCTATCTTTTAAACAATACAAATTCTGGAGTAGACTGCCCCTAAATATGAGACACAACCTATTTTACAATCCATACATTTGCAAAATGTTCATAGAAATTTGAATGCCTACAAACACAATTTTTTATTAAAAGAATAATCAATGCAAATGAATTGGTTGATTATGATTACTCACAAAATTGGAGTGTGTTTTCTTTTTTAGTTTGACTTATTTTATATATATGTGTGTGTGTGTGCGTGTGTGTGCGTGTGTGTGCGTGTGTGTGTGCGTGTGTGTGCGTGTGTGCGTACACTACAGTACATGTATAACAACATAACTACCATCCTACTAATCTCTACTAGAAGAAACAGGCACTCTCTGTTTTTATTTTAAACCATTCACAGCTTTTAATTCCCAAAGTGAAATCAAGTGTTGGCATAATTTGCCCAGGAACTGCATAGACCAACAGCACTGTAAAACAAACATGCCACTATAGTAAAACAATGACAGCTGACATATTAACAACACAGCTACTCAGATTAGCACTCTATTAGGAGAAACGTTTATACAAAGTGTGTCAGAAAGCTTGAATGAAATATTACTCAAAGAGAAGGAAACTTGAGACAAATCTAACAGCCAAATAAATATCACAAATAAATATTTAAACAAAACATAACATTTAAAGTGGCGAGTGGCTGTATTTGTTTTTAGTGGTCTGAAGAAGTTGTTTTTATACCACAGAACACCAATTTAATATATTAATATTGTAACAAGGCTAGATGGTGCCTTCCTATCCATGTGGGAGTTATGGGTTCTATATACATTTATTTTAATGTAGACTAACACAAAGGCACTTTAAAATGGAGTCACACTATGGCCTCTATTTATCAAAGTCTGGCGGACCTGATCCGACAGGTGCGGATCAGGTCCGCCAGACCTCGCTGAATACGGAGAGTAATACGCTCTCCGTATTCAGCATTGCACCAGCAGCTCACAAGAGCTGCTGGTACAACACCGCCCCCTGCAGAATCGCGGCCAATCGGCTGCCAGCAGGGGGGTGTCAATCAACCTGATCGTACTCAATCGGGTTGAATTGATCGTACTCGATTGGGTTGAATTGATCATACTCGATCGGGTTGAATTGCGGCGATGTCTGTTCAGAGCAGGCGGACAGGTTATGGAGCAGTGGTCTTTAGACCGCTGCTTCATAACTGGTGTTTCTGGCGAGCCTGCAGGGGCCTCAAGCTCTATTCGGAGCTTGATAGATATGCCCCTATGTCACAACATTATATTCTCCCTCCTTTTTTGCTAATTGAACCATGTTTTATTTGGAGCCTGTTTGTGAACTTATGTCCGAGGGCATGCTTATTCCAATACAACTTGAATTATAAACTTTCTTAAGTCTCCTGATTTTCTATTTTGATCTGTTTGTCCCTTACTTCTCATTAACCATGACCACCCATATTCATTTTCATTTGCACCATGTTTGTAATGTTTGCAAAAGACCTAACTTTTTGACTACTATCCAGCACAAAGGAAATAATGTAAACACAATTGATGAGGTTTTTCAAGGGGTTTATCAGTACAGTGCAAAACAAACCTAAACTGTGCTAGCGTCACAGTTTTAAAATACAGTAACTATGTTTAGATGCATACAAACATTTTCAATTTAATTTTCCATTTGCTTTACACCTTCTACCTTTATCTGAGGAACTGCTATTTACAAAAATGACACCACTGAAAATAGAGAAGGTAATCAATAAATGTGTTAGATTAAACTAGAACATAAAATGCAGAAACAAAGAATTGCATAAAATTATCAAACATTGCCCAATTAGTCCTACATTCTTTAATGACTCTTGGACAATCTTATTCAACAATGAGACCCCTTCACACCTTATCTGGTATGTAAACGTCATCTTCCACAGCAATGATTGCAGGTCTATAAATGCTGACCTCTTGCCTTAAAACACAGTTTCCAAACACCTGAATCTGCAGAACCATAAACAAGAACCCATCCAAATAGAATGTCAACCAGAAGGACAGATTATCAACCATTCAATAAGGGAACTCATTAAGTCCACAAAATGGACCTTCAAATGCACATCCAAAATTGCACAAAAAGTGAACAAGCAAAACAACAAAAGCAGACCCCAACATGAAACTTTGCTATTTTGAGTTTCTTTTATTTAAATATTCACTCAATAGTTCTGGAAATAAAAAAAAAAAATCTTAAAATCATGTTTAAATGGATGTTTATAAGCACAGTTAGTATTTTCAAAGTCAGACCATCATAACTTTTATATCAAATTTGGGGATTATATCAACCTGAACTGTCATAATTTAATTTTAAACTATTGTCTAAAACTTCAATTGTTGATAGCACTGCAATGTCAGTTTTATTATATATAGTTGTCATATTTGAATTTGAGATTCAGATAAAGAAAAGCCTAGTTAGCTTAGATTGTCTATAAAAGTGAGAACATGTGCTATCAAAACATTGTATGTAAAATAGGAAATGTCATTTTTTGACAATCTGAATTGCGGTATGGATTTTTTTTCTACTTTTGTGCATTAATTGTGTACAAACAAGTGACAGCTTGTTTATTAATTCATATTACCTGGATCTATAATGGACCAAAAGTATAATTCTCTGTATAACATTATGATAAAAAGGATAACTATGATTATAAAGTATCCATATATTACAACAAATAGAGAATGTCACTGTTGTATTGAATTTCACAGTTAAGGCTGAGATAGTTTTAGAATTTTAAAACAGATTTACTGCACATTTTGTACATGGTGTAAGGACATAACAAATGTTTTTTTTTTTTGTTTGTTTGTTTACATAAATGTTCCTTATTCAATGAGATATAGAATTGCAACACATTTAACCTGTGTCTAGAATGGGTTAGCTGTCTACTTCCTCTCTGATTTTATTGTGAAATGTAAAACTACTGAATGACTTATCAGGAGTCTAGCTAGCTCATGAGATTAACTGAATGTTATTTGTATGTTCAGATCACACTTAATGAAGTTATTTTTTATATCATGTATTATACTCATATAGAAATGAAATATCCTACAAAGAGAGATACAGCTCATGTATTTATACGTACAGCATGTTTGTTTGTGTGGGTTTATATATAGAAAACCCATGAATCAATAAATCTTAACCTCTTGGCAGCAAAGATGATTAATGCTAAATACAAATTTCATTAATATGTCCTTAGTACTGTATTGCAGCCAACTAGTTATGAACATTTTTTATTAATCACATATTTAACCCTAAATATTACTATAGGAGTTTAAACAAAAAGATATATATATATGTGTGTGTGTGTGTGTGTGTTTTGCTAAAAGTAATGGAAATTTGTGTCTTAAACTTTGATATTCTCCAAAAATATATTTAAACTTTTTTCAATAAAAAAGTGCAGTAAATTTGATTGCCATGCATTAGCATTAGAGTTTCAGATCTAAAGGTTTTTTTTTAAATTTTTTACTTAAAATTTATTTTATATGTTTTGCTTTTGAAATGGATAGTTTTACATTTTAGACCAGTATATGAGTATCTTCTACCATTTTAGGTAATATAGGCATTTACTTTGATTGATCTTTATTTTGTGATCAGTGGCTACAAAGGCATTATTGTTCGCATTAGGTTCCCCCCTATTACTTACTTATATTAGTAATACACATTTCATTTTTTTTAAAATTAAAATAGAGCTTTTGTACAGCTCACACAGCTAATTCCAAAGTTTGAGCTACAGATTAGAGCCTAAAACTAAAGTCCCCTGTCAATAATATTGGCTTCATATAATAAATTGTGCATGCAGCTCTTTTTATGCGAACCCACAAGCCTCAAGTAAAGAAGCAGCAGGTTCCTAACCTCTCAGCCAACTCAGACTGTTCATAACAACTCATTTATCTAGGAAGATTGACAAGCTGTGTAATAAGTGTGACCGGAAGCAGATGCTATCCACTTGCCCCTGAATGTGGGCAGACAGGTTCTGTAGCTAGGAACTTGTCCTTATCCACCCTCAAGTTAGTAAATGAGAACTATAGATTTTGTTATTAAAATACCTGCTTTTTAACCTTTTTTTTATTTTATTTTTTGGCACCTAGCAGAGTCTGGTGGGACAGGTTGATGTCCTGAGCAAATCAAGGGCTGCCTTTCGTGGTCTGGGGCAAAATCTAGGTTGTTCCAGGGAAGAGGCATTTTATGGTGGTGCTCAGGCAATACAAAGTGGGTATCAAAGAGTTAGAAAGTAATAATGACTTCCCATACTGTGATTGCTCTGCAATTTTTTGGGAAAATTAGAAGGCATGGAATTACACTATATGGCCAAAAGTATGTGGACACCTAACCATCACACCTATATGAGCTTGTGGGACAAAACATTCCAAAATCATGAGCACCTAATATAGAGCTCCCCCCCCCCCCCCTCTATTTGCAGCTATAACAGCTTTCCACAACATTTTGGAAGTGTCTGTGGGAATTTGTGTCCATTCAGCCAAAATAATATTTGTGAGGTCAGACACTGATCTTGGACAGGATGGTCTGGCTCGCAATTGGCAATCCAATTTATTCCAAAGGTGTTAAATGGGCATGCCACTTAAGTTCCTCCACACCAAACTCATCAAACCATATCTTCATGGACCTCACATTGTGCACAGGAGTCATGCTGTAACAAGAAAATGCCTTCCCCAAACTGTTGCTTCCCAATTGTCTAAAAATATCTTTGTATCTGTAGTATTAAAATGACAATCACTAGAACTAAGAGGCCTAGACCAAACCACGAAAAACAGCCCCAGCCCATTATCCACCAAACTTTACAGTAAGGTACTATGCATTTGGATAAGTAGCGTTCTCCTGGAATCTTCTATACCCCGATTCTTTCATCAGACTGTCATATAGTGAAGTGTGATTCATTACTCCAAAGAACATTATTTACACCACTCCAGTTGACGTTTGGTATTATGCATATTAATGAGAGGCTTGTGTTCACAGCTGCTTGGCCATGGAAAAACCATTTCATTGCAGTCCTGATGCACAGTTCTTGTGCTAACACTGCTTCCAAAGGCAGTTTAGAATGCTGTAGTGAGTGATGCAACAGATGATAGGGGATTTGTTTGTGTTACATGTGCCAGAACTTGGTGGAATGACTCTGTGAAAATAGGTGATCTACTACTTTATGGCTGAGATATTGTTGTTCCTAACTGCTTTCACTTCACAACAACAGCACTTACAGCTGACCAGCACAGGCCAAGTAGGGCAAAGGTTGGCATTATATGACACATTTTAATCACTGAGCTCTTTAGTATGACCCATTGCAATGATAAATGCATACGCTGTCTGCATTTATCATTGCACAGCAGTTCTTGTGAACTGCTGGTGCAATACCACCCTCTCCAGATTTGCGGCCAATCGGTCGCTAGCAGGGGGTGTCAATCAACCCGATCATATTCGATCTTGTGATTTCTGTTGGCTGCCTCAGAGCAGGCAGGACAGGTTATGGAGCAGCGGCCTTTCAGGCTCGCCTTGATAAATTGACCCCAAAAGCCCTTCAACCTGTGATTGCAATCACTTAACCCACAAAAGTCACCATTTTGTGTGTCTTTAATTGTGTGCATTTGTTCTCTGGATTCAAATCAAGAGAATAATGATGCAGGAAATAATTTTGTGTTCATTTCGGGGGATAACAATTTTGGGTGTATTAACAGCAGGAAGCTGGGATTGTGATCACTGTAAAAAACTTGCTAATATTGCATAAATCACTATCTACTGGAAATAGGTGCAAAATTGTGATCACCTTCTATGTTTGAACATAGTAAAATATGTATGCAACCAATTTATAGAAATATAGTTACCTACCATGACTTAAACTGGTCCAGTACAGGTAGAGGGCCACTGCAAACGCTTCTCAGTCTACCCAAACACAGCTGAAATCCACAGCACCAAAAAAAAAAAATAGGAATATTTCTTGTTTTTTGTATCTTTATTATCTTTAGCTTACAGAAAAGCATATAGGCACACAGCAACAAACAAAAGCAACGTTTCCAATTATTCACCCTTAATCATGCTAATACAGAACACATGTATGCTGCTACTTAAATACCATATCCCTTAAAGTGTCAGTAAACCTTAAAAATAATGTTATATAATTCTGCACATAGTGCAGAATTATATAACATTATATTAGCCAAACTTTGTAAAACCTAATATACCCTTTTAATTTTTTTTTAAAAACGGCTGTTTTACAGACCCACTCTCTGTGCTCTTCTGAGCGGGCCTGTTTGTTTCACACAGCGCATCGGGCCAGCTGTATAGTCACAGCCCGGCCCGACCGCGCCATTATACACAGTGCAGCTCGCTCCTGCTGTCAGACAGAGCAGGAGCGAGCTGCACTTAGTGTTATGATGCGGTTGGGCCGGGCTGTGACTATACAGCTGGCCCGATGCGCTGTGTGAAAAAAAACAGACCCACTCAGAAGAGCACAGAGAGCGGGTCTGTAAAACAGCAGTTGTTCTAAAAATTAAAAGGGGGAAATTAGGTTTTACAAAGTTTGGCTAATATAATGTTATATAATTCTGCACTATGTGCAGAATTATATAACATTATTTTTGAGGTTTACTGTCCCTTTAACCCATTTAAATAGCATTTACAAAAAATACTAAAATACACACAGTTTACTGCCACCTAGTGGTCTGGTTTCATTACGCCACCTGTAAACATTTCCTTGGCATAATCAATTCGTCTTGTTGGAACTTTTGCCTCTTGCCTTCTATTCGATCGGGTTGATTTCTGTTGGCTGCCTCAGAGCAGGTGTACAGGTTATGGAGCAGCGGTCTTTAGACCGCTGCTTCATAACTTCTGTTACAGAGCTTAATAAATTGACCCCAAAAGCTCTTCAACCTGTGATGCAATCACTTAACCCACAAAAAGTCACCATTTCGTTTGTCTTTAATCATGTGCATTTGTTCTCTGTATTCAAATCAAGAGAATAATGATGCAGGAAATAATTTTGTGTTCATTTCGGGGGATAACAATTTGGGTGTATTAAAGGGTCATGAAACCCAAATATATTCTTTCATGATTTAGAAAGAGCATGTAATGTTAAACAACTTTCTAATTTACTTCTATTATCCTCATTTACGTCATTCTCTTGATATGCTTTGCTGAAAAGCATATCTAGATATGCTCAGTAGCTGCTGATTGGTGGCTGTACTCAGACGCCTCGTGTAATTGGCTCGCCCATGTGCATTGCTATTTCTTCAACAAAAGGATATCTAAAGAAATAAGCAAATTAGATAATAGTAGTAAATTGGAATATTGTTTAAAATTGTATTCTCTATCTGAATCATGAAAGAATTTTTTGGGGTTTAGTGTCCCTTTAACAGCATAAGCTGGGATTGTGATCACTGTAAACAAATGCTGATAGTGCATAAATCACTATCTACTGGAAATAAGTGCAAGATTGTGATCACCTTCTATGTTTGAACATAGTAAATATGTATGCAACCAATAATATAAATATAGTTAACTACCATGACTTAAACTGGGACTGTTATAGTGATGGACTGATATATATCTAATAAGCTGCAAAATGCAATGTTACAATAAAATAGTTTGAAAACTCAACAGTTCTATATGACATCAGATTAGTTGGATAAAGGGGCTAGAAAACACTATGCACTATGGCCGAGTTTTACATAGCTGCAATAAATAGCAGTTGTAAAATGGTATAAAAATTGCTCCACAAAATGTTGCTTTGTTTTTACATTTTTACACAGTTTACATAATTTTTAATTAGCAGCTTATTAAAACTCTGCAAGGTCTTTCCAACATGTTTGCCTCTAACTAGCGCTATTGTATGGTCCTTCAGTACAGTATTGGGGGTTACAGACATTTTAATATTTTTATGTATTTAATAGCCATATATGTGATATCTCTTGAGCTAACAAGGTCTATAGGAAGTAGCTTAGAGCACGAAAATCACAATTGCAAAATCTAGAACAATCCTGTTCTAAAAATATTTATTTAACTTTTGTTTCTGGGGAACCTGAAACTACGGGGGTAGATTGCCACATCCGCTGCTTGATAAATCTACAACCTAAAAGTAAAAAAAATAGTCATTAAGCAAATATGCCCCATTACACCCATTGTTCCCATTTACAAATAGTAGTCAGATTGTTTAACTCTTATCAGGATGTTTATTTTTATCAGTTTTCATGGCAGCCGATAATAGTGAACCACTGCAATATTTAGAAAGAGCTCTGCTATAAAAAGGTAAACTGCTTAAGCATTAAGAAGCAAGGAATGACCTCTAAATGGTCATTAACAGCAACTTTGTAAAAGCAGCTGTGTAACTTATCAGTTTCATATAGGAACAGACCAATATGATAATAGAATTTTTAGCATAGAAATTAACCTGATAATAAATAATATTATGTATAACAACTTGTAAATAATTATACAGATAGAATATGTAATTCCTAGCACTCTGAAATCACATTGCATTTGGTGAGAAACAAAATTAAACATATGTAAACATCTGAACATATATACTGATGTCCAATGTTAGCCAAACTCAAACTAAAGGCTAGATAATGAGTGGCGTGGCTAACTGTTGTGCATGAGCGGAAAAGGGTTTTAACGCAGATTTTTGCACACATCAGAATTAACGTGGTATTATGAGTTAAAAGTATACGTGTTCTTTTGAGCATAATTTAATTTACGAGCATTGGAATAATGCAACCTCAGAGCACCGGTTAACTGTTACGTGAGGCAACAAAGTTGCACAAAACACATCAAAAATACATTTTAAAGTACAGTTATACTCATAATAACACTATCTAATATAAATTATTTAAAAAAAATTACAATAAAAGTTATAAGTGCTCCACAAGGGCTCATGTGTTAGAAAAAAGGGCTGCAAAGGGCCTTTAACATAGAGATAATACATATACATTTATAAATATATATATATATATATAAAAGCAAGAAGATGGACTAGCGCACAGGAGGGTCCTCCTGGAATAGTATGTGGTGACTCCCACTTCTAGGCACTCAAGGTGTATTTGTAGGCTGTAGTAGTAGTGTATGGAAAGATGATTCGCAGATTGTCAAAGTAAAAAAGGGGCTATTTTTTTTTTTAGATCAAATATTTTTATTGAGGTAGTGCAACATAAATTACAGTACACAAATAGGTATTGCTAAAAGTTGGATCCTGAATAAACTCTATATGTGTTCAATGAGAGAGGATGATACTAATTTATCACATATATTCCTTATATGTTTTAGTTGTCCAGACACAAACCATGCAATTAATTTAAAATAACCAAAATATATGTTCTCTCAAGGCAATAACTATCTAGGCACGTGATACCTCATTTTTTACAATTATTAAAACTATTTCTAACTCCCTGGTGATTTAAATTGCCTTATAGGGAGATACTTTACTGAATCTATGAAACATAAGGAGTGACATTTACATAATAGCTATGGGATGAATAACAAGTTGTGCGTTAGCACCTGATTGTAGAATATAAGACATTAGCCAAAGGTATGTAGTCATTTAACATAGATACATCTTACTTACGGAAGTGATAAATCTATCTTTATTCCAGAGTCAACCTCCAGCAATTTTTCTATTTATGTCTAAGTATGCCAAATGAATCAGAAATGAGTATTGTAAGTGTAACAACTTGTTTCAATAAAATCAATTAAATAGCGGTTTAATACCGCATAGAAATTCACCAAACTGGGTAAATCCAAAAATAAGTACACAAACCTTTAGAAGCCATATAATACAAACTATAAGTATTAACATTTTGAATTAAATTAAACTAGATCTAGCGCTGCAATTGAGATCGTATGGAGCAAGTAAGGCCTCTTATAAGCGCAAATTAAAATGTATAAGTGGTAGGCACCTATATATTTACTTAGGCCTAGATTTAGAGTTTGGCGTTAGCCGTGAAAACCAGCGTTAGAGGCTCCTAACGCTGGTTTTAGGCTACCGCCGGTATTTGGGAGTCACTCAAAATAGGGTCTAACGCTCACTTTTCAGCCGCGACTTTTCCATACCGCAGATCCCCTTACGTCAATTGCGTATCCTATCTTTTCAATGGGATTTTTATAACTCCGGTATTTAGAGTCGTTTCTGAAGTGAGCGTTAGACATCTAACGACAAAACTCCAGCCGCAGGAAAAAAGTCAGTAGTTAAGAGCTTTCTGGGCTAACGCCGGTTCTAAAGCTCTTAACTACTGTACTCTAAAGTACACTAACACCCAAAAACTACCATATGTACCCCTAAACCGAGGTCCCCCCACATCGCCGACACTCGAATACATTTTTTTAACCCCTAATCTGCCGACCGCCACCTACGTTATCCTTATGTACCCCTAATCTGCTGCCCCTAAACACTGCCGACCCCTGTATTATATTTATTAACAAAAGAAGGGTTAGAGAAAAGGAGCGACAAAAAAAGGCAAGGCCTCGGGAGTGGGTGTAAATAGATTAACTGAATGTCAGCGCTTATCCTTATTAGGACACTAATAGGGTGCAGATGGCCCCACAGATAGCTAAAGATTGGTACAATGTTGTATATCAGTAATACAATTTGTAAATAAAATATAACACAATTTATTACATATAAAAATGACACAATCAATTACATATAAAACATAAGTGGGTTTATACCACTACGCATGGATCCATGTAACATAAAAGCATAAAAAGTGTATGTGTGTTTATATATCCTGAAATCCTAAAATGTTATAAAAATATATCGGGTTTAAAACTAGTCCTCACTGTGGGATGACTCAAGGTGAATGACTAAAGGACGTGTTATGAGTGAAAGTACATCAATATCCTTAGTTATAAAT
Organism: Bombina bombina; assembly: GCF_027579735.1. Taxonomy (NCBI): domain Eukaryota; kingdom Metazoa; phylum Chordata; class Amphibia; order Anura; family Bombinatoridae; genus Bombina; species Bombina bombina. The sequence goes on along the minus strand of NC_069503.1, from coordinate 1,024,289,027 downwards.
ATTTAGTTATAATATTTAAATTCCACAATCTTATCATGTTGTAGGTGTACCAAAGCTGTGTGATCGGAGGTGTGGTGAGGAATATAAACTAAATAATAATATAAAACCAGATTATTAGACACGTGATCAAAAAATGTGATCAAAAATAACTAGTATGTGCACAAACTAGTGGGAAAAAACAAAATATGCAAATATTAAACCTCAAAATATTTTGCGAATTCCGGTGAGAACACACAAATAGGTGAAAAAATAAAAATAAGAATAAGAGATGGGTATTGTGGAAATCCGCAAATGATAGAGTATAATGTGATAGTCCGTGGATAATAGAGAGTAGTAGAATGTGAAGAATCCTGGAAAAAGTATGCAAAATGGAGGTGGGGTAAATAGATCCAAAAAAATATATATATCCTGGAGATGTCCAAAAATAATGTGTAAGTTAATGTTTAAGAAATTCAAATCCAAAATTAAAGTTCACAAAAGTCAAATGTTGGTGATCCAAGTGAAAAAATATAGATAAAACAGTTCCAAATCCTTAAATGTCACGTGAAAAATTATAACAAAATATGAGCTGTGTAAAAAAGTAAAGGCTGGGAAATCCTCAAGACCTGTAAACAGAAAATGATAACATAGTATAATACTGTTATGGGATTAATAAATCATATAATATAGCTCACCATATAATTGCCAATGCGTATTCGGCCTCAGCTTGGGCCTTTTTCAAGACTAGTATATGGTTTTAGGTGAGCAAGAGCTTTCTATACCTATGATATCACACATTAAGGATTATTTTCCTATTGGCGCCAAAAAAGCTTTAATCCCCGGAAGTGCCTTTACCGGATGTGCCGATCATTTGCGGATATGGTCATTCCGGTATTACAATGGAAACTTTTGTGGTATATCTAAAGTTAGAAAGTTAAATTCCCCTAGGGGTATATCTGTGTGAATTATGGTTTAATCCTCTAGCAGGACTTTCTCCTTTAATCTTGTCCTAGATATCTACATACAGTCTTACTGAATTTTTTAGATTTGGTCCGCTGTACCGGATGTTTACATTTCTACCACTTCCGGTTTCGAGATTGGTGCACCACACCGGAAGTGTGTTACGCGATACCGGAAGTGTTTGTTTCCTCTTAACCCGAGATATGTAATCCCGCCAGCTTCACTCACTACAAATCTAAAAACCAGGACTGGTTATCTATGTGGGGTGAATCAACCTTGGGGATTGCTGTCAACAACGTCATCACTCAGATAGTGATGGAATTGTTATCTAATAAATCAGCCCATGTCTTATTAAAATCTAAAATTAAACTTTATTCCATGGGAATTTAGTCACATTCCTAAATGTTAAGACAAACCTAAAAATAGACAATTAAAAATTGAGAATTGAAAATTGGAAATTTAAAAATAAGGAATTCCTTAGAGGTTAAATACCATTGTGTAAGTATCTATTAGTTTCCAGTATTAGAATATACGTGGAGAAGACGTTTATATATAGAGATAATTCTGAAAATGTCCCCAAAAATCTTACTGAATAGGGGTTGGTGTGTGTGTATATATTTTCCTGCCTGCTCCCTGTAGATAGTAAGAGTGGCTATGGTTGCGTTAGTATATATACTTCTATGTGTATATATGTATTCTATCGTTATATCCCATTGGACAAAATTATTACAATCTATATCTATTATGAGACTCAGCTATGTCTTTGTGATGTGGATCTCTGGTATATGGGGTTCAGCCTTTTGTGCTTGTGGTGTTATCCCCTTATTGTGGAACACCACAAACCCATCTATAATATACTCTCATATTAGTAGAACCTTAATGGGGTCTAATATGTATTCATGCCTAACTTCCTCATGTGTAAGGGATCTCTCTGTGTATCTCGTATGAGGTGTTTAAGACATGGACCTAAGTGTAGGGGCACATTAATACTCATCGTACTGTTATTGTGACCAATAAATAGCTAGTGTCAATGGACAGGATTTTAATATTAATAGAGAGGAGGATATAGCTTAGCTAGGAGAGATTTCAGAATCCTAATTTGTTGTAGGTAAATTAAATCTTTGAATCGGATATACTTATATTCTTTGACCCCTGATTATACGTATGTTATTATATTAAATCCTTTACTCAAAATCATATTTGCTTGTACTGTTTCATCCTTTTTACGGTTTTTAAAACCTAGTTGTACGGATGTGTTTGTTTCATCATTGTTACAGGGTATATTCATTGTGCTTTTATCTCCTGAATTTGTTGCAGGGTATAATCATTGTGCTCTTGTCTCTTGATATGTAGATTCTAAATAGATTTCTTGTATGGTTTGGTTTGTTCAGAGTTAGGTTATTTCAAATGCAGTAAATGTGAAAGGTCTTCCTTATTGTTTAGACCTTTGGGGAAGAGACAGTCTAATTCAAAGATCCATCTTGATTCCGATATCAAGAGCTTTTTTCTCATAGTCTCCTCCGCGCCCAATTTGGTTTTGATCAGTTGGATCCCCGTGGAAGCTGAGATCTTTTTCATTTCCTTTGTGTTGGAGTGCAAAATGTCTGTATAGGGCAGTCTCTGTATTACCACTGCTCGATTTGTAATAGGTATTCCCGAATCCTATTCTTTCAGGCACCTCGAGGTCTGTCCCTACATACTGGAGACCACAACTGCATTGTATTACATATATTACTCCCTTGTTACTGCATCTTATCAAATCCTTGATCATATGTTTTTTATTGGAATAGTGAGAAAGAAGTGTTTGGTCTTCAGGCCTCTCTTACATGCCTTACAGCTGGGGCACGGAAAAAATCCTTTGATGTTCTTGCCTGTTATGTCTCTTTCTAAAGTTGATCTAAGACGTGGGATACTGGGAGACAGTATAGTCTTTAAATTTTCTGATTTTCTGTAAATGAATCTTGGTCTGCCGATGAGTGTCTCTCCTATGATGTCATCATTTTGAAAGTATATGCCAATGTTTTTCTAATATCTTCTCTATATTGCGCCTGTTCTCACTATATGGGTGATGAACGCGACATCTATAGGTTGGTATTGGTTTTGTTCATATTCTCCTTGTTCTTGTATTTGAGTAATTCCTTGCGATCTCTTCTTCTTACTTCCTCTATGTCCTTATTTATCTTATCTTCTCCATATCCTCTTTCGAGGAACCGTTTTTTGAGATCTTCTGCCTGTGCTTCCCATAGATTTGGATCCGAGCAGTTCTTTTTTAGTCTCAAATACTGCCCCTTGGGTATGTTCTCCTTCATTTTGAGTGATGGCAAATGTCACTGTGGATGTAATTGTTACAATCCACAGGTTTAAAGTATGTGGTGGTCTTGAGTTTCCATCTTCTACTGTTATCTTCAAATCCAAGAAGGTTATTTCAGTGCTGCTAATCTCGTGGGTGAATTTGAAGGTTGCAGATATTGTCATTCATGACACTGATGGTATATTCCAGATCTTCCTTGGAGCCTTTCCATATTATGAGAATATCATCTATGTAACTATGATACGAGACCAGGTCCGCGCCGGCCGGGCAGGACTCCCAAAATATATGTTCCCATTTGCCCATGTATAGATTCGCATAGCTCGGCGCGAACCTGGTCCCCATGGCTGTGCCACACAGTTGTCTATAGAATTTTCCATCATGATTAAAATAGTTGTGTGTCAGAATGTAATTGATTCCTTCTATAATTGATTCCCTCGAATTCCGATTGGCTGATAGGAATCTATCAGCCAATCGGAATTAAGGTAGGAATATTTTGATTGGCTGATGGAATCAGCCAATCAGAATCAAGATCAATCCGATTGGCTGATCCAATCAGCCAATCAGATTGAGCTCGCATTCTATTGGCTGATCGGAACAGCCAATAGAATGCGAGCTCAATCTGATTGGCTGATTGATCAGCTCAATCGGATTGAACTTGATTCTGATTGGCTGATTCCATCAGCCAATCAAAATATTCCTACCTTATTCCGATTGGCTGATAGAATCCTATCAGCCAATCGGAATTCGAGGGGAATCAATTATAGAAGGAATCAATTACATTCTGACACACAACTATTTTAATCATGGTGGAAAATTCTATAGACAACTGTGTGGCACAGCCATGGGGACCAGGTTCGCGCCGAGCTATGCCATCTTGGATGACGTCATTTAAAGGAACCGTCATTCGTCGTTCAGTCGTCGGCCAGGATGGATGTTCCGCGGTGGAGGTCTTCAGGATGCTGCCGCTTCGCTCCGGATGGGATGCTGCTTGGATGAAGACTTCAACTCGGATGGAAGACCTCTTCTGCCCCGCTTGGATGAAGACTTCAGCAGGATCATGGACCTCTTCAGCCCCCCGCTTGGGCTTGGATCAGGACATCGGAGGAGCTCTTCTGGACCGATCTGTGAACCTGGTATGGTGAAGACAAGGTAGGATGATCTTCAGGGGCTAGTGTTAGGTTTATTTAAGGGGGCTTTGGGTTAGATTAGGGGCTATGTGGGTGGTGGGTTGTAATGTTGGGTGGGCTTGGGTATTGTATGTTTTTTTTTACAGGCAAAAGAGCTGTATTTCTTGGGGGCATGCCCGCAAAGGGCCCTGTTCAGGGCTGGTAAGGTAAAAGAGCTTTGAACTTTAGTAATTTAGAATTAGGGTAGGGCAATTTTGTTATTTTGGGGGGCTTTGTTATTTTATTAGGGGGCTTAGAGTAGGTGTAATTAGTTTAAAATTGTTGTAATATTTTTCTTATGTTTGTAATATTTTTTTATTTTTGTACTTAGTTCTTTTTTATTTTTGTACTTTAGCTAGTTTATTTTAATTGTATTTATTTGTAGCAATTGAATTTAATTAATTTATTGATAGTGTAGTGTTAGGTTAATTGTAGGTAATTGTAGGTAGTTTATTTAATTAATTTATTGTAGTCTAGTGTTAGGTTTATTTGTAACTTAGGTTAGGATTTCTTTTACAGGTAAATTTGTAATTATTTTAACTATTTTAAGCTATTATATAGTTCTTAACTATTTAATAGCTATTGTACCTGGTTAAAATAAATACAAAGTTACCTGTAAAATAGATATAAATCCTAAAAATAGCTATAATATAATTATAAATTTATATTGTAGCTATATTAGGGTTTATTTTACAGGTAAGTATTTAGCTTTAAATAGGAATAATTTATTTATAAGAGTTAATTTAATTTCGTTAGATTAAAATTATATTTAATTTAGGGGGGTGTTAGTATTAGGGTTAGACTTAGCTTTAGGGGTTAATACATTTATCTAGAATAGCGGCGAGATTCGGTCGGCAGATTAGGGTTAATAATTGAAGTTAGGTGTCGGCGATGTTAGGGAGGGCAGATTAGGGGTTAATACTATTTATTATAGGGTTAGTGAGGCGGATTAGGGGTTAATAACTTTATTATAGTAGAGCTCAGGTCCGCTCGGCAGATTAGGGGTTAATTAAGTGTAGGCAGGTGGAGGCGACATTGTGGGGGGCAGATTAGGGGTTAATAAATATAATATAGGGGTTGGCGATGTTAGGGCAGCAGATTAGGGGTACATAGGGATAATGTAAGTAGCGGCGGTTTACGGAGCGGCAGATTAGGGGTTAATAATAATATGCAGGGGTCAGCGATAGCGGGTTTGGAGCGGCAGATTAGGGTCTAATAAGTGTAAGGTTAGGGGTGTTTAGACTCGGGGTACATGTTAGAGTGTTAAGTGCAGACGTAGGAAGGGTTACGCATAGCAAACAATGGGGCTGCGTTAGGAGCTGAACGCGGCTTTTTTGCAGGTGTTTGGGTTTTTTTCAGCTCAAACAGCCCCATTGTTTACTATGGGGGGAATTGTGCACGAGCACGTTTTTGAGGCTGGCCGCGTCCGTAAGCAACTCTGGTATCGAGAGTTGAAGCTGCGTTTAAAAATGCTCTACGCTCCCTTTTTTTGGAGCCTAACGCAGCCTTTATGTGGACTCTCGATACCAGAGTTATTTTTATGGTAGCGGCCAGAAAAAGCCGGTGTTAGTTTTTTCGGGTTGTTAACCAACAAAACTCAAATCTAGGCTTAGTGTAATAGCATGACCTCAGGACTATACGTTGGTAAATTGGAGCATCAGAATATGTATACTGATCTGCCTTAACAAGAGACGAGCATTGTAAACTTGTTGTTAGCCAACTAGTAACTAATTAAAACAGACATAACACACCCAATAACATACTAGGTTGTTCCCTATTAATATCTATGTTATAATGCAGATATACAGTTAAAACGTTAAACTTTCCATTTGAAGGTTAGTGTCATGGTAATGTTATATTTCTAATAAGTGATATGGGGCTAAAATATACATCTAGTGTCACTAAAACCATATACGCACAGAAAATAATCAGGTTAGGTTGAGGGCCAACAAATATCGTAAGTAAATAACTTGTATGAAAATTCCCCAAAGAGAGTACCTGGTTTAAGCTAGTGGGTAATTAGAAAGATGTACTATTACTTTGTTTAATTATACTAGTAAGCCAACCTCGTAGTGTCCATTTGAACCTAAAACTATCACAAATGAAGAAATAACAGTTAGTCATTTGAATCCTTAAATGTACATATTTAGAAAGTGTTCTATTAATATCAGGGATAAATGACCCTTACAGAGAAATCAAAAAGTTTGCGGTACTACTCGGGCAAGTCACTTCAACTCCCCTATATAGCTGAATCCTGTGAAGGGGAAGAATAGTCAAATCCCCCATTTATAATCCACTGTCGCATCAGGGTTCAACCTATGCCTCTTCTATGGAATTGTGCTGCTGTCACCATCGTGATTTTCCTGAAGGAGGACTTATTCCTCTGTATCTGTTGTAGGGTTGAAAGGAGTCCCCAGACTCGCAACCGCATAGCCTCCTGCAGTTTCCCCTCGTGATGAGATGCCATATCTTGCTGCTCTCGGGCCACGGGAGTCGGCCCGCTCTCCCCACCGAACCCGTCGTCACATTTAAAAGCAGCGCAAACATCTCCATATTGAATTGCGATGCAGGGCATTGGGTAGTTAGAATCTCGGATTCTCTGATATCCCCGGCGGTCTAGGCTGGAAACATGGTAAGATTACCTCTCTCTCATTGGGGCTGATGCTATTAGATGACAAGATATCGGGCGCCTTTGCAATGGGGACCATGTGTATGTCTGGAGTAGGCCAGAAGGTTGCCTGGCATTCCGTCCTTTGTGCTCCGTGCTGTTACTATGAGGTCGAGCATACAACATCCAATTTAGATTCTAATTGTAGCAGTAAAGCTCGTATAAACTTGCCTGGTCCCTCCATGATGAGCAATCTCTCTTCTGCAGCAGCTAGTAAACTGATAGAATCTACGTTGCTTGGTTCGTGGGGAATAAAAGCTTTAAAGTCGCAGCACTATGCCGCCCGCCTAATATTATTGTTGGCTATTTTATTTTATTTAAGTAATACCTATGTAAAGGTATATATGTATACACTGTTAAAAACTCCATCAACTTCGGATACGTTCATATCCCCACAACAGAAAAAACAGCTCTAAGTGGCATAGTGTGAATGGGTCTACACTTAGGGACCTATCTATCAAGCTCCGAATGGAGCTGAGGGCCAGTGTTTCTGGCAAGCCTGCAGGCTCACAAGAAACAGCAGTTATGAAGCAGCGGTCACAAAGCTCATAAGAGCTGCTGGTGCAATTCTGAATACAGAAAGCGTATTGCTCTCACATTCAGCTATTTCTGTCGGACCTGATCCGCACTGTCGGATCAGGTCCGATAGACATTTGTTAAATAGGCCTCTTAATGTGTATATACACAAAACAGCTGATACGCTAGTCCGCTATGTACAATGTGTATGTACGTGGGGGGCGCCAGCCTACATACATGTTGTACATAGTGGGACTAGCATCTGGGGGAGAGAATCTTTATAATGGTCTAAGCTGCAGAGAATTGGCGCACAGTGGAACCTGTCAAGGGGATAACTAGAAATATCAAATCTGCTATAGCACCATAGCTGAGCATAGTTTAGGGGTCATGTGATGTGTCCCTGGTCTGGTCTGGGAGTACTGTTCAACTTTCCTCTGTTTTGCTTGTGCTTAAGGGTAATTACAAAAGTCTGTGAACCCCCAACTAGTTCCCAGTCTTGTTTGATTATGAGCCCTGCACTTTGTATGTGAGCCTGCATTTGTGTGATCGGTATTAGGGTCCCCAGGTTTTTGAAGAGACTTTGACGAGATACCTGGGCTTGTCCCATTTGGCCCCAAATGTGGTAACTGACTCTTCCAGTTTGCTTTTAAACTTAGCTGAGAGCTTGTGTGAGCGGATAGTGCTGGACTTTATTTTTGTGTGTATTTTAACGTCTGTTTAATTATTTTCCCTTGGGACATGCTCCCAGACTGGTCTGGGCCAAGACTGGATAGTGGCAGTTCATTTGAGACTGCTATAGCACATAGTGAGCATAGTTTAGGGGTCATGTGATGTGGCCCTGGTCCAGTCTGGGAGTACTGTCTACACTTTCCTTGTTTTGCTTGTGCTTAAGGTGTGTTTACAAAGTCTGTGAACGTGACTAGTTCCCAGTTTGTTTGATTATGAGCCTGCATTAGTGTGGCCTGTATTAGGGTCACAGGTTTTGGAAGAGACCTTTGACGTGGTACCTGGGCTTGTCCATTGGTCAAATGTGGTAAACTGACTCTTCCAGTTTTCTTTCTAAACTTAGCTGTGAGCTTTTGAGCGGTAGTATATATTAAGGACAAAGTAGGAAAACTCCTCTGACTAGCAGAGAGGTCAGATTCTGATTTGGGGCGCAAGACCTAATAGGTATTAAATAAAAATAGAAATAGAGTAGTAAGCCACTATGGTCAAATATGCATAGAAAATGTGTGGAGATATATAAAATGCTTCAACAAATAGTATTTTTAGTTGAAATACACGAAGTGAGAATCCTATATCTGTGCATGCTGATAGAAAAAAAACAATACTTAGAGGGGCGGGACTAACTTTTCAACTCAGTCCCTAAACATAAGAAATATAATACAAAGATTCTGGTGTGTACTAAGCAGCTGGGCAGGATAAAGGATTTAAATACAGATCTACAATGGTTAGTAACGTAAATTTTTTAAAAAAAAAAATATAATATATATTATCTCTCATATATATATAAATACTAATAGTATATTCACAATACAGTATAGTATAACACAATGCAGATTAACGGTGTAACCTGAGATTGTATCACAATACAAACAGGGTAACCTAAAGTGATAAACGGATAAAACTAAACAAATAGCAACAAATGCCCCTGAATAATAAATAGTAATAATACTAGTGGGACAAGGATAATTAAGGGTGTCTCGAATATGTCCATATAAAGTTCAGAAGTCTGGAAAAAAAGGAATATATAGAGATTAATAATCCCACAATTATTCCCCTCTTGTGAATCTACTTACAGACTCATACCCCATCATATAAGGTAATTTGAAAGCGATATACTAATCTGTGTCTCAGGCGGCCTATTCCCTTCAGGCAAGGCGTACTGGATCCTAGATGGTCACGAGACCTTAGATGTCTACTGATTCCTCGGTTCCTGGATCTTTGGGTCTGTTTAATCAAGCTCCTGGACCTTTGTTTCATTCCCTTTTATGGCTCCGGAACCAGGGTGATATGGAGAAAGGAGAAAAAGATGCAAAAAAATTGGTGTAATTATATTTATTGGGATAAAAATAATACACACGTGATTAAAAACAACTTACAGTGTGTGACCTCAATGATATGAGGTGTAACAAAAAGCATATGAAAAAAATTTGATGACAGGTTGTAGCTGTTAGAATATGCACAGAACAGTTACGGCGGTTACAGTTCTTCAGGAACACTGCGTTTAGAATCACCATGAAGAGTCTAGTATACAGCAAAAAACAACGTGTTGTACCTTTAGTACACAGACACCTGACGTGTTTCGAAGGCTTTTCAGTGATATTCCCTTCTTCTTTAGAGGCATAATTCCGATGTCGAGTGGGTCACACTTTTTAAAGTTTGGCACAACACACCCCCTACAATACTCGCCTCCCATTGGTCATGTGGAATCACACCCTCAAGTGTTACAATGAAACGGGTGGCGTGGACTCTTCACTACTGATTTATCGTTGTTATCGATATATTATAAATATCTGATACTCAAATCACATCCCCTTACTTGAAATAACGTGTGTTTGAAGCTTCAACCAAATGGAATATATCTATGTGGGCTGCATCGTACTAGAGGGATAACACCTTTAAAAATAAATTGTAATATTAAAATATCATCTTAAAAGGACTAGCATACTTGAACTATTAAAAACTTTTCATAATATTGAAATAGGTTGCTTTTGGTTAAATATTTAATAAATAGAATAGTACATGCAAATAAAAAAAGCTAAAAGGAGTATACTGAAATGTGTTTCAGTTATATCTAATTCACTCTTCAGTTATCCAAAAGCAAGTACTAACAAATAAAAATACAGAAAAAACATTACCTAAAACCATAAGTAAATTACATAGAAACATATATTAAAAAGGGAGAACTATTTCTCCTAAAATGAACTACAAAAAATTATTAATACAACAATGTATATTGAACTGTAGAAAAATATCTCTGAAAAGAAGACAGAAAACTGAATTCAATACTGTTTGAATAAATAACTATAAAACAAACCATATAATTGCCTGTGTATACCACCACACAAAAGGAAGAGGACACAAAAAGAAAATACTTATTCCTGTTCTCCATCCTATCTATGTACAATGTTTCTCTTATTATCATAAATCTGTATGTGTAAAGGGGAATCTATGATGAATTGTATGTTTTAGTATATAAAACCATAGAGAATTAAAATGAATGCAGATCTAATAGCCAATATGATTGAACCAATCTGTAGGGGACTGGATCTGAGAATAATCTCAAATCAATTCTCTTACTATTACAACATATATTGGGAAATTTTGAGGATAAGAAAATATCGATCACTGCCACATTGATACCGGACTGAAAACAGAGACATTAACTGAGAAATGCTGCAAGGTCAATATCCCTTGTTAAGGCCATAGGGGATCAAGGTCCCCCATTTTGTGTAATCCAGTAGGACTCTCTGCGTCTTAAGTCAAGGGTCCTACTACCCCCCTTCTTTTCCTCTGTTGAACACATTCCAATATTGTTCCCCACAGGCATTGTGGGTCCTGATTATGGAAGTTCCTGTAATGGAGGGAGAAGGTTGTGTGACTTAAGACCCTGTTTGATATGTGTAATGTGTTCAAGTAGTCTAGTTTTGTATGGGCGGGTGGTTCACCTGATGTATTGAAAAACTACAACTACATTTGTAACAGATAAACAACAAAACCTCTGTCCTTACAGTTGATTTCAAATAGTGAGTCATTATTAGAAGATTTTATATTAGTTTTGAAGGTTTTTTATCATAGTGGTAGCCTTTTTATCATTGTTTTGTACCTAATTCCCTAAATTAGCTTAGGGCTGGGGGCGGAGCCAGCTGCGATAGTGGATGGTTGCAAATTTTAGGCTCCCGGCTCTGGTCATACTAAAGGAACTTTTAAACCCTATTTACTAGCTTTAATTTTGCCTTAAGAAGGTATCCTACTATATGCTTCTAAGTACGATCCAGGAGCTTACTGAGCCTTGTTATCACTTGTCTACTAGACAAAGTTTGGAGTAAGCTGGACTCTCGAGAATTACAAGATGGCGCTGACCTCATGGGGAATGGAAGTCGCAGCCCTAATAGACAACCATTTCAGCAGCTCTAACACAGGCACTTGCAAGGGCGTTTGAACAGGCCTTTGGCAGCCTCCGCATTCTTTGACCCACCCCAGAGGTGACATACAGCCTGCATGAGGATATTGCCAGCATTTCCCCCGCAACATCTGCGTCCAAGACTGAGAGCAGCCACTTACTACACGTGAAGGGACTTTCCCTATGCAAGAATCCCTGCTACTGGCTGCCACGGGGATAATGTTTCCAGCTCCGACATGCCCCTGAATGTGCGCAGCAAGTCTCACAGTCGCTGATCCCTGACAGAATTACGCAGAGGTCGGATCATAGCCTCCGGTTTGCAGCGTGATGATCCCTGCTTGATGGCTTTCTCCCTCGGTCTGGGAGGTGTGTAGTGAAGTGGTCCAGGGGAGTACACATGCCACTGTGGCTGGGTTACCAGCATGATCTTGGTGCGGTGGACGATGATGGTCCTCAATTGAGACCGCAACCCAGATTGTATAACCTAAGTCCTATAGCATGCCTTGAAGGAGCCCTGGAGTCCTGGGAATCTTGCTACTGTTGGGCCGATGTCGGAGTGGGCGTGCTCCTGCAGGTGCAGCTTGTTTCATTGGACATTATAAAACCGGTGTAGGTTAGTTTGGCTAACGCTTCACCATGAAACAGTGGGGGAAACTTTTGCAGCAATTGTGACATCTTAAGTCTCTGAATTACACCATATTCTATATTCCTGTGTTTGAGGAGCGAGCCAATCCCATACTATTATGTCTGTTTTTTAGAATGTTACTTATGCACTCCCCAATACCAACTAGCTATATTATATTCATATGTTTGTTTAATTGTTATCACAGGCCAATTATACGTAGCTTCTTCAGCCATGATGACAATCCTAAGAGTTAGGTTAGCTTTCCCAAAATGTAACCTATCTATAGCCTAATGCTGCTTGTGTACCATATTCTGCTAATTGAGAGATAGGAGGCCCTAGCCTCATGTACCTGTGTATATACCATGCTACACTGTATTAATGTATATTGAAGTGTAATTACTGCCTCTATTTGCACAGATATCTCTGGCACCCCCTGCGACTGTTATTACGGCTGAGGATACTGTTTGTTATATACCTATTGACGTTAGTATTCATTTTGGAGTTGAGATCCTAAACTGTTTGATGATTAAGCCCACGATGTGCTGCACTGACCATTATTGCAGTTACAACTGCTATTTCTATCTCTAATACATATAAGTGGTCCTTGTCTAAATTCAGAGACAGTGTTCCTAGGAAAATTTGTGATTATTGGGGACATTGTATATTGACTGTTTATCACGCTGCTACCATGATCTATATATCCCTATAGTATTTGTATTTTAAATATTATCGTGTTTTGTTGACCACACTGTACTCTGTCCTAATACATACTAGCTAAATATGATGTCTCATAACTGGGCACACAAATTTGCTGAGAAAAGGATGCATGAGAACTCTAATGCTGGATAAACATATAATTACTTTTCTAACATAGGACCATTCTGTTTTTTTCACATGGTTCAGCCTTGTGTTGCAATTGTTTCTGCTGTTTATGTGCACACATGGGAATGTTACTGAAATCTAAATTTAAACTCTCTTTATATGCTCCCATGCTTAATTAAGTAGGGCTAGATCACCACCTCCCTAGTTAATTTTTTTAGTTTTCAAAGATGAATTTTTTTATACTACTATCTATTCTCAGAGCCTTGATACAGCTTCTAGTCAGGACGCGCTACTGCCAGCGGCCGGGGCGTGTGACACCTATGTTATACAACTTTAGAGCTCTGTAGAAGTGCTTTAGTACTAGCATTACATCACATAGAAAATTAATCTCTTCAAGCAATGTTTCTATTCTTGGTTAAGACTTTGGGCATGTTGTCAATACCTTATGTATGGCTGTTGGGTTGCAGTGGCAAGTTCATATGTCTCTTTATTAATATTCTCCATGTCTGCCTGGCTGGCAGCTACTACAGTTCCCATCCTCATAAACACTAACACTCTTGTACCTATTATAGTAACTCACAGAGGCATTTATTCTTAGAGTTCAGTCTAATATTTAATATCTATAACACCCTCCAATCTTAATACAAAAAGGGAAAGATAGCTAAATAATTAAAAACTTTCCCATTTCCTCACCCCACTTTGAGAATTTACCCTGCCACCCCCCCCCCCCCACACACATAATGACCTCCTAGATGTGGAAGGGCTACATATGCGGCTTCTCTCGTCTATGCCGCAACTCTAAATATCCCCCTAGCATTTTACTTTTTCATATTACCACAGTATTGACTCTAACCACTACATTTCACTCAGCAGGACTGATTAACATAATTTTCCAGTAGAGTTTCTGATTGTTTCATTACGTTATTTCCATTTAAAAAATAGTACTTTCATTGTGGTCATTACTTCATATGTAATTACCAATCTAATTTTAGTTTATAGGTCTAAAGGTGACCGTTCAAATCACTAAATTTCCTCTCTCAGAGTTTGATGCATGTTTTTAGAGGCACAAGAGTTGCCTTCAATGTCAAGTGAGGAAACACATTTTGTTTAGACCATGTTAAAAAGAAAAAGAGGTTCCAGTCTATTGCATTGTATCATCTATACTGTGAATTATTTTTAGTTTGTCTTATGCTATGTTCTTTTTATATAAGCTGTATTATTTTGCACAACCTCAATAAAAATAAAATATAAAAAAAAAAATTAGCTTAGGGCTAATAGATTTTTTAGATTTCTTTTTTTTTCTAAAAAAATAATCTGGGGACCACTGGCTGTTAGACCCCCAAGTAGTTGGTCTGTTCTAATACATGCCAATGTTTTCTTTATAATAGTTTTAATTTCTCTTGCCCCTTCGTTATAAGTGGTTACAAAATTGGTTCCTAGTTTTTTGTTTTCATTTTCTAGAAATGATCTATTACAGGTGAGGAAAGGTAGGAATGAAAAAAAAACCAACTAGGAACCAATTTATTAGAACAGTTTTGTATGGGCGAACCCACCCGCCCATACAAAGCTAGACTACTTGATACACATTACAATATCAACACAGGGTCTTAAGTCACACAACCTCTCCCTCCATTACAGGAACTTCCATAATCAGGACCCACAATGCCCTGAGGGGAACAATATTGTTAAAAGAGGAAAAGAGGGGGGTAGTAGGACCCTTGACTTAAGACGCAGAGAGTCCTACTGGATACACAAAATGGGGACCTTGATCCCCTATGGCCTTAACAAGGATATTGACCTTGCCAGCATTTCTCATTTAATGTCCCTGTTTTCAGTCCAGTAATCAATGTGGCAGTGATCTATATATTTTCTTATTTTCAAAATTTCCCAATATTATTGTAATAGTAAGAAATTGATTTGAGGTTATTCTCAGATCCAGTCCCCTACAGATTGGTTCAATCATATTGGCTATTAGATCTACATTCTTTTTAATGCTCTATGGTTTTATATACTAAAAGTACAATTTTATCATAGATTCCCCATTACACATACAGATTTATGATAAATAGAGAAACATTGTACATAGATAGGATGGAAACAGAGAATAAGTATTTCCCTTTTTGGTCCTCTCCTTTTGTGTGTGTGTATACACAAGCAATTGTATGGTTTGTTTATATTTATTTATTCATACTGTATTGAATTTAGTTTTCTGTCTTCTTTTTGGAATATTTTTCTACCATTCAATATACGTTGTTGTATTAATACTTTTTTGTAGTCATTTTAGGAGAAATAGTTCTCCCTTTTAACATATGTTTCTATGTAATTTACTTATGGTTTTAGGTAATGTTTTTTCTGTATTTTATTTGTTAGTACATTGCGATTGGAATAACTGAAGAGTGAATTAGATATAGCTGAAACACATTTTCAGTATATTCTTTAGCTTTTTTTATTTGCATGTACTATTCTATTTATTAAATATTTAACTAAAAGCAACCTATTTTAATTATTAGAAAAAATGTAATAGTTCAAGTATGCTTTCATTTTAAGATCTATTTTAATATTACAATTTATTTTTAAATTTTGTATCCTCTAGTACGATGCAGCCCACATAGATATATTCATTTGGGTTGAAGCTTCGAACACACGTTATTTCAAGTGTTTTGAGTATCAGATATTTATAATATATCGATAACAACGATCAACGATAAATCAGTAGTGAAGAGTCCTCGCCACCCGTTCATTGTAACACTTGAGGGTGTGATTCCACATGACCAATTGGAAGGTGAGTATTGTAGGGGGGGTGTCGGTGCCAAACTTTAAAAAGTTCGACCCACTCGACATCGGTATTATGCCTCTGATGAAGAAGGGAATATCACTGAAAGCCTTCGAAATGCATCAGGTGTCTGTGTATTAAAGGCACACGTTGTTTTTTTGCCATATACTAGACTCGTCATGTTTATTTATTCATATCATTGAGGTCATACACTGTAAGTGTTTTTAATCCTGTGTGTATTATTTTATCCCAATAAATAGAATTTCTCCATATCACCCTGGTTCCGGAGCCCTAAAAGGGATCATAACAAAGGTCCAGAAGTAGATTAAAAGATTAAATGACCTAAAGATCCAGGAACCGAGGAATCCGTAGACATCTAAGGTCTCGTGACCATCTAGGATCCAGTACGCCTTACCTGAATGGAAAAGGACCGACTGAGACACAGATTCTATCGCTTTCAAATTACCTCATATGATTGGGGTATGAGTCTGTAAGTAGATTCACAAGAGTTGAAGAATTGTGGGATTATTAATCTCTATATATTCCTTTTTTTCCACATACCTCTGAACTTTATATGGACATATTCGAACACCCTTAATTATCTTGTCCCACTATTATTATTACTATTTATTATTCAGGGGCATTTGTTGCCATTTGTTTAGTTTATCCGTTTATCACTTTAGGTTACCCTGTTTGTATTGTGATACAACCTCAGGTTACACCGTTTAATCTGTATTGTGTTATACTATACTGTACTGTGATATACTATTAGTATTTATATACATATGAGAGATATATATTTATATATTTATTTTATATTTTTTACGTTCTACCATTGTATATCATCTGTATTTATATCCTTTATCCTGCCCAGCGCTTAATACACCCCAGAATCTTTGTATTTTTATATATATATATATATATATATATATGCACACACATGTGTGTGCATGTGTGTTTATGTGTACATATGTATTTATGTATCTATATGTGTATATATGTATTTACAGACATATAAACTTATAAACACATAAACACATGTGTATGCATATATAGACATGCAATCATATTTGCAAGTAAGGGTGTTAGGTTTTTTTCCCACTTTTTGCGCTCCATTGAAGTCTATGGGGGAATACAGTACGTTTATGTGGTTGTGATATTTGAACTTTGGCTTTTTGCGTGTGTCGGGTTAGTGTGTGAACAAAACCTTTCAATTTGCAATATGTGTGGTACCCAATGCGAGCAAAAAGCCGAAATCTAGCAGGTTTAACCAGAGAGCATGAGCGCAAACTACCACTCCACTTGCAATCTAGCGCTAAATGTGCATAAAAGAACTCAAATTCAAATAAATTTCACTATCCAAAATTAGAATTTATATAGGGAAATCTGACTATACAATCGATTTTACTCAGCATTTAAGGATTTTTAAGGACCTTTTGCAGGTACAAGAAAAAAAAAATAAGAAAAATAAATGTATTTACTCTGTTATCATAGGAATGCCCAAAATGCAAGGCATTTGTTTTGTATTTGCTTTACATTTCTTTGGGACATTTCAACTGTCCAAGTTTCAGATATTGATATTGAGGAAATACATAGGACCTGCTTATATATACCTGGAAACTTCTACAGAAAACTGCATGTCCATGCCGAGGAGCATGCATTATGAGGTAGCAGTGTGTTTAACCCCTTAAGGACAGAGCATTTTAGACTAAAACTTCCCCAATAGACTAGAGCAGTTTTAGCAGTTTGCCATCACTCCACTTAAAGGGACAGTAGGGTCAAAACTAAACTCTCATGATTCAGATAGGGCATGCAATTTTAAACAACTTTCCAATTTACTTTTATCATCAAATTTGCTTTGTTCCCTTGGTGGTATTTTTGAAAAGCTAAACCTAGCTAGGCTCAAACTGATTTCTAAACAGTTGAAAACCGCCTCCTAGCTCAGAGCATTTTGAAAGTTTTCACAGTTAGACTGCGCTAGTTCACATGTGTCATATATATAACATTGTGCTCACTCATGTGAAGTTATTTAGGAGTCTTCACTGATTGACTACACTGCATGTCTGTCAAAAGCACTTAGATAAGGAGGCTGTCTGCAAAGGCTTAGATACAAGGTAATCACAGAGGTAAAAAGTATGTCAATATAACTGTGTTGGTTATGCAAAAACGGGGAATGGGTAATAAAGGGATTATCTATCTTTTTAAATAAGAAAATATTTGGTGTAGACTGTCCCTTTAAACAGAGATAGAGCCTTGTTGTTTTATTTACCAAATAAAACTATATATATATATGTATATATATGTATATATATATACATATATATATATATATATATATATATATATATATATATATATATATATATATATATATATATGAACAAAAAAGGGGGATAATCTGCGCTTAGGAATATTGTAGCTGGACTTTCAACAATGTACCAGGACAAAAGATATATACCTAAATAATAAGTGTAGGTACAGCTGTATGTAATTTCAAATACAGAATATCAGTGTATAATTGTCTGTGTGTGCACTGCACGATATATATATTAGTTAATGAACAATTAAACACAGTCCTGAATTACTCACCTAGATGGTGTATATATATATATATGTATACAATAGTATCACTAAGACACATGCATAGTCCAGCTAGCCGATAGTAATTAGAATTGGCTGTAGATAATATAGTCAGTTATGGACTTATATGTAAACAGTTCCCTTGTGCCAATAAATCTTTGCTGCTTCGTCTGGTGGTGAGGAGTATCCTCTTTGGGCAAGGGGATTCTCCCCGTGGATTTCTGAAAAAGAAGAGGTGAAGAAGCGCACAAGAAGGCACCCCTAGTGAAGCCTGTAGGAATAAGGGGAGTGCAAATATATGTATTTAAACAAAATATTTATTAGTGCCGTTATAAACAAGTGAAGACATACATAAAAAGCCACACGCTCCGCCCCCCGCCACACGTAGCACCCGCTTCTCCTAGACGCTGATACACTCTAGCTCTCCGTATCACACACCTGGTTGTGTGATCGGGGGTAAGCTGGTATCTAGCTGGGAGAGGGTTTGCAATTGTATCTATATACTTTTACACTTAGCAGCGATATAACGGTTGGATGACAGTTCTCACTGTTAGACTGTTGCCACACCTGTTACAGCTGCATTTTACTAGCCACTGAATGTGTGTGGCTTTTTATTTCATGTTATGTATGTCTTCACTTGTTTATAACGGCACTAATAAATATTGCACTCCCCTTATTCTGCCTGGCCCCTGAGTTCTGTAGTGGAATCAGTTCCACTCATTTATCCTGACACTTCATAGACGATTTCGACACAGCCAGGAGTACAGGGACATTCACTGGAAACCAGAAAAGGAATTTCCAAGGAGACAACAACTAGAAAAGGATCTTTCAAGGAGACAACAGCTATAACACAGGCCCTATTGATACCTCATACCAATTGAGGTTGAATCACGTGAGTGGTTTATTTGCATCTTATTTTTCCAAGCATCTGTTCCTACAGGCTTCACTAGGGGTGCCTTCTTGTGCGCTTCTTCACCTCTTCTTTTTCATATATATATATATATATATATATATAGTTTTAGTAGAAAACCCAAAGTATTGATCTAGGCTTATTTTGGTATATTTCATGCCACCATTTCCCCACCAAATCCGATGAAATAAAAAAACTTTTTCACAAACTTTAGGTTTCTCACTGTAATTATTTACATACCGCTTGTGCAATTATGGCACAAATGGTTGTAAAAGCTTCTCTGGAAACACCTTCAGCAATTAGAAGGCCGCTAATTGCAGCTGCGCAACATACTTTTATTATTCCCAGCAGTGAAGGGGTTAATCAGGTAGCTTGTAAGGTTAATTCATTTTTATAGTAGTGTAGCAGTCCCACCCATTCCCGCCCCTACCTCCCCCTCCAGTGATGAGCTGCCCACCCGCCTCCCTCCCTAACCCTCTCACACCACCAATTATCGGTACCACCGCTACCCCGATGCAGAGAGGGACACTCTTTTTGCATTGGTAACTCTGCAACTCTATTTTTGCACTGCCCCACTCGTGTGGCATGCAGAAATAAGGCGACCTGGTCACTGCTAGTGAGATTGCGGCAGAGAAAGGCTTAGGACAGCATCATTGTACAGGGTACAGCGCTGGTCCTTACGGGCTTAATGACAAGCGCCGTACAGGGTACTGATGCTGGTTGTTAAGTCTACTTAAAAATGTTTATTGTTTAAAAACATAAATAATCCCTTTATTACCCCTACCACAGTTTTGCATAACCAACACTGTTATATTAATGCACATTTTACATCTGTGATAACTTTGTAGACTGCCCCCATATTTCAGTTCTTTTGACAGACTTGCATTTAAGCCAATAAGTGCTGACTCATAAATAACTCCACAGGAGTGAGCACACTGTTATCTATATATGACACACATAATCTAGCACTGATTAACTGTGAAAAACTGTCAAAATGCTCTGAGATAAGAGGCGTCCTTCAACGGCTTAGAAATCAGTTTATGAGCCTACCTAGGTTTAGCTTTTAACAAAGAATTCCAGGAGAACAAACCAAATGTGATTATAAAAGCAAATCGGAAAGTTGTTTGAAATGTTATGCCCTATCTGAATCATGAAAGTTTCATTTTGACTTGACAGTCCCTTTAAGTATATTATACAAGGAACCTGTAGAAGGAGCTACACAAGGCAGCAGGGAGGACCCATAGCTCTGTCTTCATTTATTACTACTTGCATATACTATACGGATGTCTTCTAAACAAATATAGATTCTTCATTAAACAGTGCTCTTAGCAATACAGCTAAGCTTAGAGTGGCTGAAGTAACTGCACATTATAGGTTGCTCATAAAACATTGCTACAAACAGTGCTTTTTATAATGCTCAAGGCATTTTCATACTAGTGTACCTTCTTGGAAAGTTTTAATTAAGGAGATCAAATGAAAAAAGGTAAATTTCATAATAGAAATAGACTGAAAATGGAGTTCATATAATGCATATTTTTGTTTTAGTCTAATTATAGAATGTTCCTCATATTGTAGTATACTGTTTGGTATCATTATGATAGGCTTGTTAAGCATTGTTCTTCCTCTGTTTGTATGTTTATTGCAACTGTATTCCTTTGTATTGTCAAATAAAAATGTATCTTGAAAAACCTATAAACAGCTTCCAAAAAGAAATGGTAACATAGAACATCCTCCAATAACACATTAAATGATAGTTATTTATGAACGTAGGTTCAGTCACATGATTGCCAAAAACATATAACAAGGCTGAAAATAACAATTCTATTTTTAAACAAATAAAAAAAAAATGAATTAAATGCATGAAATGAAAAAATAAAACTAGCTGTGAGTATATATCATATGGTTCTTATATGTAGAAAATGCTTTTGTAGGTTTCCTTCACATCTATGGTTTTAATTTAAAATGTACCCTGACGCTTCTACAGATTGTTTTTATCAATTGTGTATTGTTGTGAGTTCATATGTGCTTCTTTAATCACTGAGTGGACTACACAGATTCAAGCACTCACAGACACATATAAACACACACGCACATATATACTGTATATACTGGGCACACATCCCATGTCACTGCAAAATTCAAAGCCCTGGGTACTTATCAGCACTCACAGATAGCTGTACAGCTCCCAACAACTCAGGCAGTTAACCCCACACCAGCCTGGGTGCAAAGCCCATAGGAGAAATTGCAAAGCAAAATAATTAACACAACACATAGAAAGTCTGGCATTCTCCTGCATGCACACAGCTAGATTAAACTATTTGTATATTTTTGTTTTGTCATTTTCTCTATGGGCATTGCACCCAGGCTGGTCTGGGGTTAACTGTCTGAGTTGCTGGGATATGTACAGCTGTCTGTGAGTGCTGGTGAGTTTTGAAGTTACATGGGATGTGTACCCAGTCCAGATTGATAGTGCAGTCTATTTCCATGTTTTATATGCTTCTTGGAAAATGTCATTAGGCCTGTGCTACCCTTGATTGTATCTGAATTTCTTTGGTTGAAAGCATACATTGGGCTAGATTGGGCTAGATTACGAATAGAGCACTCCTGCGGTATCCCCGCTAGACTTTGGGGCTGATTTATCATTATAAAACAACAAAAAAGTATTGGTGCACATCCAACCACTTAAGTCCACATATTTATAGTATATTTATATATACTTCTGTCTGCTAAATATACTTACATAGTTTAAATAAGATTGGGATACATATCTCACGATAATATTGACATATTTATGCTGCAAAAAATATTGCCTGTTAAATATGCTTTTAAATGTAAATAAAAATGGGATCTTAGTCACACAATATGATCATATTCTGCTAAGCCAGTCACCACTTACAAGGTGTCCCACAATAGACTGGTCCTAACACTAATCTGTGTCCACACTGCAGCAAATCATGTCTACACAGAGTGAAGTTCTCTAGCTTTATATATATACCACAATTATATTATCTGGAACACACCTGGGCTGGGTGGTGTGCATTAACTAAAGGGGGGGGGGATTTGGTCAACTCCATATTCAAAAGATACAACAAGGGGGTTTTTGGTTAAGAACACCACAAAAAGACTGTTTACAACTTAACACACATATTGTGGGAGTGCTACCAAAGTGACCAAAACAATTATAAAACAACAAAAAAGTATTGGTGCACATCCAACCACTTAAGTCCACATATTTATAGCATATTTATATATACTTCTGTCTGCTAAATATACTTACATAGTTCAAATAAGATTGGGATAAATATCTCACAATAATATTGACTTATATTTATGCTGCAAAAAATATTGCCTGTTAAATATGCTTTTAAATTTAAATAAAAATGGGATCTTAGTCACACAATATGATCATATTCTGCTAAGCCAGTCACCACTTACAAGGTGTCTCACAATAGACTGGTCCTAACACTAATCTGTATCCACACTGCAGCAAATCATGTCTACACAGAGTGAAGCTCTCTAGCTTTATATATATACCACAATTATATTATCTGGAACACACCAGGGCTGGGTGGTGTGCATTAACCAAAGGGGGGGGGGGGTTTGGTCAACTCCCTATTCAAAAGATACAACAAGGGGGTTTTTGGTTAATCACACCACAAAAAGATTACAACTTAACACACAAAAAAGTATTGGTGCACATCCAACCACTTAAGTCCACATATTTATCATTGTCTGTCCAGCATGATATGCTGTAGCATATCATGTCTGACAGATATTGCTGAATGCCAACAGGATACGTTGTCGGCATTTAACATTGCACAAGCAGTTCTTGTGAACTGCTTGTGCAATGCCACCCCCTGCAGATTCACGGCCAATCAGCGGCTAGCAGGGGATGTCAATCAACCCAATGGTATAGGATCGGGCAGATTTCAGACCGCAGCCTCAGAGGCAGCGGACCAGTTATGGAGCAGCGGTCTTAAGACTGCTGCTTCATAAATACTGTTTCCTGTGAGCCTAAAGGCTCTCACAGAAACAGGGGCATCAATGGCCATTCGGCCCTTGATAAAGCGGCTCCTTTGTATATATGTGCGCGTCGGGTAGTGTGCGTATTAAATGTTAAAAGTAAAAAGTTTTTGCTTGCACACTAACTCAACGAGTGCCTTAAGAAATATATTCTACCATACACTTTAATGGAGCTCAAAAAGTGGAAAAAAACTATTACCCTCACTAGTGCACAAACCCAATCCCATTGTCTTAAGTGCTCTAACCTGACATGAGCTATTAATATTTTACATTCCAATTTTCTTAACATAGCAGAATTTGTTCTATTTATTCTGAATTTTTTTTATATATATATATATATATATATATATATACATATACATATATACAGGTATTTAAAAAATACTTAGAACATATGCCCCTATGTGAAGAACATTGGAATATGAAACATTTACAGTACATACACTGTTAAGCACTTTATTAAATATGAATAAAAATGTTTTTTATGTTTTCATCTACTTGACTGTTAAGGGCTCCAATGCACTAAGCACATCTTGAACTCTTTTGGAGATACTGTCATGAATCTTCTGGTATATTATACCAGGTTTCTTTCAGCACTTCCCAGAGTTCTTCTTTAGATTTAGGTTGTCTTTTATTTATTTCTCTGTCCAGGTGATCCCATACTGCCTCTATAATATTCAGGTCAGGATTCTGTGGAGGCCAGTCCATGACTGTGTCAGGGTGCCAGATCGTCAGACAGCCAGGTAATACACAGGAGTTCTCACAAACAGGTCTAAGACAATGTAAGGGCAAAGCATACTGAACAGAGGCCCATTAAATAATAAGTGATGACATCACAATTCTGAGACTGCATCCTGTCTCACACGGATAATGTACACCAGTGTGGCCATAAAAGGAAGTGCAGGAAATGAGCAGCATCACACAGCATGCACCAGAGTCAGGAAGAGTGGTGAGTAAAATGGCTGCCAGCAGCATATAGCAAACAGATCAGGGAAAAAACCCTGACAGTACCCTCCCCTCAATGACAAAAGGCTTATTGTGGAAGCGGGCATGGAAGGCACGGAGGAGGGCGGGAGCATGAACATCAGAGGAGGGAACCCATGAACGCTCCTCCGGACCGTAGCCCCTCCAGTGAACCAAATACTGTACACGGCCCCTGGACATACGAGAGTCAATAATGCTGCTGACCTCATACTCCTCATGGTTGTCAACAAAGATAGGGGGGGGGACGAGGCAACACAGTGGTAAACCGATTACAAACCAATGGTTTCAAGAGGGAGACATGAAAAACATTGGAGATGCGCATTGCAGGAGGAAGGTCAAGAGCGTAAGCCACAGGATTGACCCGTCGGAGTATTTGAAAAGGACCAACATAACGGGGAGCAAGATAATTGGAAGGAACATAAAGGTTCAAGTTGCGGGAGGACAGCCAAACTCTCTCACCAACCTGGTAGGAAGGCATGGGCAGACACCTACAATCAGCCTGGAACTTTTGGCGCTGCATAGAACGATGAAGGCAATCCTGAATCTGCACTCACGTGGAGCGGAGTTGCTGGACATGCTCCTCCAAAGCCGGAATACCCTGAGATATGAATGAATTGGGCAACAAGGATGGTTGAAACCCATAATTCGCCATGAACGGGGATAACTTGGAGGAAGCATTAATAGCACTATTACGAGCAAACTCTGCCCAAGGTAACAGTTCAGACCAATTTTTGTGGTGATCTGAGACATAGCAATGGAGGAACTGTTCCAGAGCTTGATTAGACCGTTCCGCAGCCCCATTGGATTGAGGGTAATATGCAGAGGAGAAGGAAAGCTGAATCCCCATTTGAGCACAAAAGGAACGCCAAAATCTGGAGACAAACTGGCTACCCCGGTCCGACACTATCTCCTTGGGTAACCTATGTAAATGAAGACCTCCCAGGCAAAAATTGAAGCAAGCTGCTGAGCGGTAGGCAACTTCTTCAAGGGAATGCACTGTGGCATTTTAGAAAAAAGGTCAACAACCATAAGGATAACTGTATTGCCATTGGAAACAGGGAGCTCGACAATGAAGTCCAAGGAAAGATGTGTCCAAGGACGCTCACCATTAGCAATAGGTTGAAGAAGACCCACAGGAAGATGTAGAGGAGTCTTATTCTATGCAGAAACTGAGCAGGATGCAACATATGCAGCAACATCAGAACGAAGAGCTGGCCACCAGAATTGTCGAGTGACAGACCAAATCATTTGGTTCTTGCCAGGGTGACCTGAGGCTTTTTGGATAGTGGTAAGTGTGCAAAAATTTAGTTCGAAGCAACAAAGCACTTACCACTAGGTTTCTCAGGAGGTGCATTGGTTTTTGCAGCCAGGATCTCCTCCCCCAAGGGAGAAGTCAAATTAGTATGTATGGTAGCCAAAATATGGTCAGTAGGTATAACTGGAGTAGGTACAGACTCCTCCTTGGGCAGAGGCATCAGCCCTAACATTCTTACTACCAGGCAGGTAGGAGACCACATAATTAAACTGAGACAAAAATAGCGCCCATCTGGCCTGTCGGGGTGATAAACTTTTTGCTTCAGATAGATAAGTTAAATTCTTGTGGTCAGTAAGAATGAGCACTGACACGCTAGTACCCTCGAGAAGATGCCTCCATTCCTTGAGTGCCAAAATTATGGCCAGTAATTCCCTGTCGCTAATTTCATAATTGCACTCCGCTGGAGACAATTTTTTAGAGAAGAAACCACACGGATGCAAGGAACCGTCAGGCGTAGGATGTTGAGACAAGAGGGCACCTACTCCAGACTCAGACGCATCGACCTCAAGAACGAAAGGCAGGATAGGGTTAGGATGAGCCAGAACTGGAGCGGCAGCAAAGGCAGTCTTAAGACTATCAAAGGCCTTAATGGCAGTAGGTGACGAATGGAGTGGATCATTCTCTTTACGGGTCATGTCTGAGATAGGTCTGACCAAGGAAGAATTTTTTTTAATAAACTTTATATAGTAATTGGCGAACCCCAAAAAATGTTGAATAGACCGAAGACCAAAAGGGCAATGCCACTGCAGAACTGCAGATAACTTGTCAGGATCCATGGAGAACCCTACAACGGAAATAACATAACCTAGGAAGGTTACTTGAGTCTGATGGAACTCACATTTCTCGAGTTTACAAAACAGGCCGTTCTCACGTAGTCTCTGAAGAACCCGTGTAACATCAGAACGATGAGCCTCAATTGTGGGTGAGTGTATGAGGATGTCGTCTAAGTAAACCACAATACACTGTTGCAACATATCTCGTAGGACATCATTAATGCATTACTGGAAAACAGCAGGAGCATTACATAGGCCAAAGGGCATTACAAGATACTCATAATGCCCGCTCCTGGTGTTAAATGCTGTTTTCCATTCGTGGCCCTCCTTGATCCTAACGAGATTGTACGCTCCTCTCAAATCAAGTTTAGTAAAGACCGTAGCTCCCTTTAGGCGGTCAAAGAGTTCCATAATGAGCAGAATAGGGTAAGCATTCTTAATGGTAAGACGATTAAGACCCCTATAATCGATGCATGGTCTTAACTCGCCTCCCTTTTTCTTCACAAAGAAGAAAAAAGCCCCTGCAGGAGAGCAGGATTTGTGGATGATCCCCCGTGACAGAGCATCAGCAACCTACTCCTCCATAGCACAATTCTCTGCAACAAACAGAGGGTAAACCCAGCCCCAAGGAGGAATGGCTCCGGGTTGCAGGTCTATGGCACAATCGTAAGACCAGTGAGGAGGCAACGTATCAGCACGCACCTTGTCAAAAATGTCTAGGAACTCTCGGTACTCCTCTGGCAATTGAGATACCGAAGACGTGCACAAGACTTTAATTGGTCTCCGAAGACAAGTAGAAATACATTGTGGAGACCACGACAAAATTTCGGACCTGCGCCAGTCGAGTCTGGGATTGTGCTTTTGGAGCCAGGGATAACCCAGAATAACCAGAAAATGTGGAGAGTTTATCACCTGGAACTGCAGGGTTTCAAAATGGAGAGCCCCAACAGCCATGGATAACGGAGCAGTTTCGTGAGTAACGAGTGCGGGCTGAAGGAGCCTGCCATCAATGGCCTCAATAGCAAGCAGAACAGACCGAGACAAAACAGGAATTGAGTGCTTTGATACAAAAGAACTGTCAATGAAATAGCCTGCAGCACCGGAGAGCCTGGGTGACTATGGAGGAGTCCACCCAGGAAAGGACACCCAAGATCTGCCCCCGACAGGACCTTAGGTGTGATTGTTTCCCGTCCGTGTAGGACAAGACTTCAAACGGTGGCCCTGTAACCCACAATAGAGGCAGAGCCCCTCCCTCCTCCTAAAGGCCCTCTCCGCCGTGGAGAGACGTGTGAATCCCAACTGCATCGGCTCAGCAGTACCTGGTGACTTGGGACCAGGAGGCAAGGGAGGGGAGGGAGGCATGGGTGGGAATGAACACGTAGGAGACAACGGAACAGGAGGCTTCCGCAAGCGCTCCTTGAAAGAAGGCCTCTCACTTAGTCTGATGTCAATTAGGATAAAAAAAGACACAAATGCCTCGAGATCTTCTGGTAAATCTCTGGCAGCAACTTCGTCTTTAATCGCATCAGAGAGCCCATGAAAGAAGGCGACAACAAGGGCTTCATTGTTCCAACCTACCTCTAAGTTTATGGAAATCAATGGCATACTGAGCAACAGATCTTGTACCTTGCTGAATGGACATGAGTCGTTTAGCAGTAGAGGAGGAGCGAGACGGAACATCAAATACCCTTCAAAAGGAGGCCACAAATTCAGGGTAATTTGAAATCACAGGTTTATTAGTCTCCCACAAGGGATTAGCCCAGGCAAGAGCTGTGTCATAGAGTAACAAGATGAGAAATCCCACCTTAGCTCTGTCAGAGGGAAACGCCTGAGGTAACATCTCAAAGTAAATGCCCATCTGGTTCAAAAACCCTCTGCACTGATTAGGATCGCCTCCATAATGCTGAGGTAGAGGTGCAGAACCGGACATGCTCCTGGTAGGACTAGGTGCAGCACCGGAAACAGGAGCAGCCATAACTTGCGGGACACTTTGGTCCAAATGTGGTCCAAATATGATTTCACTGCATTAGCAGTGTGCTTGGAAATCATTATCATGCTGAAAAATAAAACTATTCCCAATCAGGCACTTTCCAGAAGGAATGACATGATTAATTAAAACCTGTCTGTACTTTTCAGCATTCATGATCCCATCAATTCAGACAATATCGCCAACACCACTGGCAGAAAAGCAGCCCCAAACCAGGAAAGACCCACCACCCATGTGTCACTGAAGGCTGCAAGCACTCATTTTTCCATCTCTCTCCAACTCTTCTCACATATTGTCAATGATTGGACCAAAAAATTTCAAACTTGGATTTGTCACCCTATAATGCTCTTTTCCACTGATCTTTATGCCAATCTTTGTGAACTTTAGCATATATGAGCCTTATTCCCCTTCAGAAAAAGTGGTTTCTTGGCTGCTACCCTTCCACAAAGACCATTCCTGATCAAGTTTCTTCGGATTGTAGAAGGGTGAACCAGGTGCTGAGCCAGGTCCTTGCTGGACTTCTTCTGGTCTCTCAAAGAAGAAACTCTCAGAAACTTTTCATCATATTTTGAAAGTGTTCTTGGCCTTCCAGTCCTTTTTTTGTCCTTGACCTCTCCTGATTCTTCAAATTTCTTTTTTAACAGCTGAAAAAAAAGTTTTCAGTTTGTTGCTGATTTCCCTTTAAGAGTGGCCTTGCTTATACAAAAGTATGATTTTATGTCTGTCAAATTCTGTGATCTTTGGCATTTTGAATGGAATGATGTGATTGGAAGTTAGTCTTATTAGCATGCTTCCAGTGAATTAAACTTCACACCACATGTGTATGTAATGTTCAAGCATGTCTTGCACAAACCTGGTGTAAGAGACTTTTTTCACAGCATTCCTTTTGACATGAAATAGTAGGACACATATTAGTGTTAGCAATGACATTAATTAGGGTTCCATTGCAATACTTGCCACTTTAGTCTATAGAAGCATTTTTTCTGATTGTTTTCAGTTTTTTAATACTGCATACAAATATCCTGTATTTTCTGGTTGTGTGTGTGTGTGTGTGTGTGTGTATATATATATATATATATATATATATATATATATATACACACATATACATATTTATTATTATTATCGGTTATTTGTAGAGTGCCAACAGATTCCGCAGCGCTATAAGCATAGGCAGAATACAGGGAAACATTTATAGGGATCAGACGGGTAGAGGGCCCTGCCAAGAGTCGCACTGTTGTAGTCAGCTCTAAAGAAAGTGATCTACAAACAGCATGGCTCTTAGGCTTACATGCTAAGGGGGTCCAAAGGGATAGCAATGGAGGAGAGGAAATATTATAAAGAAAGGCTAGTGTAGGTTGTATGCATCCCTAAAAAGTAGAGTCTTAAGGGAGCGCTTGAAGTTTTTAAAATTAGGGGAGAGTCTTGTGGAGCGAGGTAGAGAGTTCCACAAGATGGGAGCCAGTCTGGAGAAGTCCTGTAAAAGGGAGTGTGAGGAGGTAACAAGAGAGGAGGAGAGTAGGAGGTCATGAGCAGAGCGAAGGGGACGAAAGGGAGAGTATCTGGAGACAAGGTCTGAGATATAGGGGGAGCAGTGCAGTTGAGGACTTTGTATGTCAGAGTGAGAATTTTGTATTTAATCCTGGAGGCAAGAGGAAGCCAGTGAAGGGATTGGCAGAGAGGTGCAGCAGATGAAGAGCGTTGTGTAAGGAAGATGAGCCTGGCAGAGGCATTCATTATGGATTGTAAAGGAGCTAGGCGGCAGCTGGGGAGACCAGAGAGGACAGAGTTGCAGTAATCAAGGCAGGAAAGGATGAGGGAGTGGATTAAAATCTTAGTTGTGTCTTGTGTAAGGAAATGTCTAATTTTAGAAATGTTTTTAAGGTGAAAGCGGCAGGATTTAGTCAAGGACTAAATGTCAGGAGTGAAAGAAAGATCTGAGTCAAGTGTGACCCCAAGACATCGGGCATGTGGGGTAGGGGTCATGATTGAGTTGTTGACAGTTATAGAGAGATTGGAGGAGGAGATTTTGGAAGGAGGGAAAATAGGGAGCTCAGTTTTGGAGAGATTTAGCTTGAGGTAGTGAAAGGAAATCCAGGAAGAGATGTGAGAAAGACAGTTAGTGACACAGGTTAGCAAGGAAGGAGATAGGTCTGGTGGTGCAGAGAAGTAGATTTGGGTGTCGTCGGCATACATATGATATTGGAACCCGTGGGACTTTATTAGGGAACCTAATGATGACGTGTAGATTGAGAAGAGAAGGGGACCGAGGACAGAGCCTTGCGGTATCCCAACATAAAGTGGTGACGGGGCAGAGGTGGCCCCAGAGAAGGCTACACTAAAGCTACAGTTTGATAGGTAGGAAGAGAACCCCAAGAGGGTTGTGTCACAAATGCCGAAGGATTGGAGGGTTTGAAGCAAAAGAGGGTGGTCAACAGTATCAAAGGCTGCAGACAAATCAAGGAGGATAAGCAGAGAGAAGTGGCCTTTTGATTTTGCTGAAGTAGATTGTTGGTAACGTAAACTATTATCTCTGTGGAGTGATGGAGGCGAAATCCAGATTGCAGTGGGTCGAGGAGGGAGTTTAATGTAAGGAAATGGTATAGGCATGCATATACTAGATTTAGACATGTGTATGCATGTATCTCTATGTTACAGCCTTCTGCAAGACTTGATACCTTATTTCTTTGAGCCCTTATAACTTGTTTATGCATTATTTTTAAAATAATTTTATTAGATAGTGTTGTACTTTTACATATATATATATTTTTTTATTTTTTTATTTTATTTTTACATTTTTTATTGAGGATTTTAAATTTACATGTACAAGCATCATGCAATAACAGATATACAGAAATCCAGAAATAAAGGGCATGATATAAAGATTGTACAGCAACCAACAATATTTGACTTTATATAATAAAAAATGTAGGTGTACAATACAATACCTCATTTCTTACTTTTTGATAACAATAACCTTATGAACTTGATAATCAGCAAACAATCAATTTCCCCTTGATGATGCGTATCGGCCACTTTTGGACCGCTGATAACTAGTTAAGATTAGGGAGGGGAATGCGAGAGAAAATTGATATAGGAACCATCACATCAATATTTCTTAATAAGCAGCCGAAGGAAAGTTTAAACTAACATGTTACTACAGGATAGAAAGGGGTGATGACTAATTATATATAAGCCTTCCTATGTGCGGGTGACTAATCATTTGTTAGGGTATAATAACGGGCTAACACTTTGGTGACCACCCACAATGCTTGACCTCGGGTATTGTGGAGCTGTTGGGTATTAGCATCTTAATGAGCCTATAGTGTGGATCCTGCTAGCTTCAACTTTTATTTATGTAAATAATGTGAGAAACAGAAGCATTTATATGGCTTAACTAACTTAAATAACAAATAGGGAAAGCAATGTACATGATACCTCGTAATCTAAAAGGCATAAATGAGGTATATAATCTTAAGTGTGGAGCCTAAGAAGTAAGCCCCAGCCTCCCATTATAATCACTCAAGCATATAAAATTCTAACACATCAGAGAACAAAAGTTGCTATTGCAAGTGAGCATATTGCAATGAACCTTGTGGTTTATAGTAACTTTAGATCAGGAAAGGAAAAAAACAAAAGAGCTATAAACCACGTTGTAGAGTAGTGACCGACTAAAATATAAGAAGTCTCTGATACAGGAATGTTCCCTTAATTGATAAGAGCAGTATACAATTGTACAGTTAAAGCCATACTGGGACTGAGCTGCGTCTTTATAGGTGGCCACAAAGACAACTAAGCTATAGCCAGACCATGCAATAATGGGGTGTGGAATTCTGCACAAGGAATTAGGAAGCCAGCTGGTAGGGGATGACTACATTACAGGTCACAGGCAGCCACATTAAGCTGAGATTTCCATGTCCTTCTGGCCGCAAGGAACATGACAAAAGCTATTCTAGTTTGAATAGTGGCTATGGTAGCTGCTTATTGATAGAATATCCTTCCTGATCTATAGAACCCCCCAGGTAAAAGAGTTGTCTTTTGCTGGCGCACTAGATTAGGTCTGATGTCCTGGGTATAGAGGGGTATTAACACTCAATAACAATATCTGACTATTACCTTAATAGAGTACCAGTGTAGGCAGTACATTGAAATATTTTCTGTGTGACAGACTTAACATCTTCATGTACAAACACACAGCTAATGCTATTACCAGTCATACATATTTACAACATTTACATTTTCTGTCCTCAATAACACTCCATAAGGGAGAGAAAGCATAGAAAGCAATTTCAAATGACATAAATGATAGCATGTGAAACAGACTCCAGAATATTCTGTATCATATCTAAGATGAACTGGCTATAGAGATGGGGTAAAACTTATAAAGTTCCAGTCCTATTCACCCTGTGCAGGTTAATAAATGTCCAGGTGGCACGGGCCCTTCCAAGAGATCTATCTATTCTATCCCCACCTTCAAAACACTTATCGGTCTTTGTGGTTTAAAGTATCTTACCGCCTCAGATATAAAGGAGGGACCCAGCAAGTATAGAGAGACTTTATTTAGGCCCTTTTCAGGTGCAGCCACGTTGATTAGGGGTCGTCCAAGAGCCAAATCTCCACACTGTGTCTGTACCGTGTAGTCCACTTGCCCCTTTGTATATCGCGGTAACTGTCCCTTTACAGCTGCGGGCCAGATTACAATGTCCATATAGGAGCTGCCTCCCGGTGTGGCTTCAGGGCCGTTAGGCTCCGCACTTGGTCCCAAATTCAGCTGTAACTGCTTCCATGAAATTATCCGGGATAGCGGCAGTCCCCCCTAACACAGTAGGCACTAAACCTGGCTTCCTGCGGATCTCCTCCTTGCGTGGTATAGCTGTTGCGCTGTCTTTCCCATCTGATCCGTGGTCTGGCCAGATACTAGAAAGGACCGTGGCATAGGTCTCGTCTCCAGGTGTCTCGTGAACCCCCAATACAGGTACTGGTATGGGCAGGGTCTTCTCTGGACACAAGCTGTATAGGGTCAGTGTTATGGCTGAGAGGGCCTCCCCCCTGTAAGCCCTCCCAAGTAATTAACCGGGTCCTCGACCTTTACCACTAGTGTATGGTCAGCGCGTGTCCGAAGCTTCTCACTCTGTAGTCTTCCTCCAAGGAGGATAGCACAAAGGTCTCTCTCTAGATTGTGAAAGTGTTCTTGTATGAGGCTGCTTATTTGCATCTCCCATCTTGCCAGAGCCTCAATTTGTGCTCCGTGGGTTGGATGTAGTGAATGGCAGGATGGGTCTTTAAGTTAATGCCGTCGTATCAATGATGGTTCTCTCTGAAAAATTAAGAAGGCAGTCTAAATTTGACTGCTTTACCCCCACATGTGTAAGGGGGGGAGGGCTGGATCCTCGTGGAGAGGCCGCCGCCTGAGGTTCCAGCAGTCCAGATCTGGGTCCTGTCTTCATAAACTCTGCTACCTGGTATCTTTCTGATCCGTGTGTTGTGAGGCACTCAAAACTGCAGATGGGTTTGTTATAGGTTACAGGACGGTCTCAATAACCGGCGGCTTAGGGAACTCAAACTAGGAGCCACAGATATTGCGACCTAACATGGCCGCTTCCTAGACACGCCCCCACTTTTACATATATTTTTGAGGTGTTTTGTGCAACTTTTTTGTCTTGCTGTTAAATTAAATTGCACTCTAGTAAACACTTTTACTTTTATTTTCAACTTGTAATACGCGTGCTACTTCCAACGCACGCAAAGAGCTGCAATAAAATCCTTTTCGCTTGCACACAACTGTTAGCACACCACTTGTAATTTAGCCCATTATGTGGCTGTAGTTTAGGGACCCAGGGAGGAAGAGACCTTGACATGGTCCTGGGCTTAAACATTTTGGCCAAATGGTGTAACTAAGTTTTCCATGTTTGCTTTTAATCTAGCACAGACTTTATATGTGTTTTGTTAATATTCTTATTTTGTAATTACTAGTTTTCCCTATAAGCTTTGCACCCTGGCTTGTCTGGGGTTAACTGCCTGAGTAGCAGCAAGCTGTACAGTTGTGCAGTGACATGGGAAGTGTACCCATTCCAGTTTAAAATTGTCTAGTAAGGGCGTTTGGTGAGTTGTAGTCCCAGATAGTCTGCATGTTCATTTTCTGCAGTTAGTACCTGCAGCAGTGTCCTGTAATACTTTTTTTTTTTTCAAATAAAAAGATAGAAAATGAATTTGGAAATGTAATACATTTAATAAAATAATTTTATTCTTTCTATGGGTAATTTAATTGCCCTGCTTTTTAACAACTGAGAAATATACACACATCATACATACACACTAATACTGTATATTTATCAGTTTACCTTTCTATTTAATCTAAAATAGAACTGTAAACTGTGTATTTAGCACCGTCATTTTAGCCCCTGCTGACAATATTTTAACACAAATGAGTCTGAAATAGTTTCTCAAATAGCAGTGTATCATTATTTACATTAAGGTCAACTGTTTTTAGTTCATAGCTGTTGGTAAAGCTTGTACTGACATTGCTTTCCCGAGTTATCTAAGTAATGTGTTTGGTGTGTTCGGCTTGTGATGAATGGTCTGAGGATTTCAAGGTCCCAAAGCAAAGCAATCCTCAGTTTCCCGGAAAAGACAAACATGCATGTCCTGTGTCAGATTTAAACCAGAAATCATTTGTGCGTGTTCCCGTGAAACACCACTAGGGGGTCTCATAGTTATCCTCTTAAATGCTCTGTGTGCCAGAGATTTGACATCCGTCAGAATGGTATACTGATTGCATTCAATTTAAGCAAAAGTATTCTGAGCCCTAGAGCAAAAGTCATTTGTCATTTTTGTTAACATATTTGGTTTTGTGTTTTGACTGCTTTTGGATTGTATATGGGATATTTATGTATTTCTTCAGAAATATTGTTATTTATATGGTATTGTGTATTCCATTATGTCACATTATGGCCCTTTATTGCAAAAACACAACTTGATAACATTAAACATGACTGGACTACAAAAGTTGAGACTAGTATGCTACATACAACTCAGTGAAAAATAAATATGCACTATCTATTTCATAGTTAAGCATGTATACAATTCATAAAGTACATATATATAAAGTCATAAAGTACACCAGATTCTCTTATATGTCTCTACATTAATTAAAACTGCAAATAGCAATGCTCTGTGGCTCTTTTTTACTGACTTGGATGTGATATCAGCTTGAATCCATAAAAATAGCAAAGCCTTATAAATTTACATTTTAAAAAGTTGTTTGAAATAAATTAAAAGGTGAATAGAAACCTGATTTCTGTCAGTAAAGGGATATGAAGCCCACATTTTTCTTTCATGATTCAGATACAGCATGTAATTTTAAGCAACTTTATAATTTACTTATATTATCAATTTTTCTTTGTTTTCTTGGTATCTTTTGAAAAAGCAGGAATGTAAGCTTAGGAGCCGGCCCATTTTTGGTTCAACACCTGGGTAGCACTTGCTGATTGTTTGCTAAATTTGTTTGTCTTAAAAAAAATATTAAAGGAGTATAATGTTTAAAAGCATTTTATTATTGCACTATTGCTAGCAAATACAGTAACTGTTTAACTGCTGCAAATATAGAAATATCACCTTTGTATTCCCAACGTATGCTCCTTTATAGATACTTTACTACTAAAGGATATTTGCTGATATTTGTGAAATACGTAAAAAAAAAGTTAAAGGCATAGAAAGGCTTATGTATTCAGAGGCTTTTGAGTTTTATCTTGTGCTTTAGCCCCAGATATTTTTTAAACCTAGCAACACCGCTGTGTGTTGGAGTTTGGGGGATGTGTGCATTTATTTGAAACACCCAGACATGTTGCTTGGTGGAAAAAAAAAAACAAGAAAAAAAAAACACCTAGGTGCAAAGGCCAAGTCAAGACTTTAAAGAACATTAAACACATATTTGAATTCTCCATATAAGGTTTATTAAGCACATTGGGGGGGAAATGCTCATTGATTATTTAGTTTGCCTGATTTTCCTGTAATTTATATCTGAAAATTGTAGTTTTTTTCCATTAGCTCAAGAAAAGTTAGAGTATATCATAGAATTCAGAATGCTGGCCCTCCTACATGCATCACAGGGATTTGTTCCTATTTGCATTTATTTATTGTTTTTCATATCTTGCAACAGCAAAGCAGAAAGCTAAAAATACTCAAGAGTTGTTCTAAGGGGTATTTACCTGGACTGTAAAACATGTTAAATTTTGTTAACTTACAGATTGAAATGTTTATGGAAAGACACACATTAAAAATAATATAATCCTTTGTGAAATAAGTTGATGATTTCTATCCATGCCAGCAAGTTTTTGAGAATCAGGTCATTAGGAACAGATTCTATAAGGTCAGGGCCGTCTTTAACACTTTGTTGAGGGGCCCAAGAGTCCTAAAAACTTTTCTTTTGGTTCATACCAGACTGCTGATGTGACATGGGGCACACACACAGTCAGTCCTAATACTGTCACAGTCAAAAGTTCTCTGCTTATATTAATTTGTGAGAAACTGTGCCAGACCGTGCCGGTGTCATGTGACATGCCAAGCTATTGCCATGTGCTGTTTTAGATGTGCAATGTGCAGCACTGAATGCTAAGCCCTAACTCGGCCTCCAGCCATTCCCACTGCATCAGAAAAGTTCCTGCTGGTAACCAGGTAACTGCTCTGATAGTGGGGATTGTTTCTGTGTAGGGCTGACTGTAGGCGCATGCAGCAGAAAGCTAGAGCGGCAGGCATGTGACGATTTGAGCATCTGTGTAGCAGCACACACTGCTCTCTTTAGTCTTGAGGCTGTGTGACTTGTCTCACACTGTATCCATGCAGCCTTGGGTAGACAGCATCCAGTCTGCTGGTCCCCTTAGCCCTGCTCTTTCTGCTGTGGCCCTAAGAGCAACTAACTGAAGTTTGTTAGGGGAACAGTGCTTTGTAGAAAGGTGTCAGTGGGAAGAATAAGTGAGTGCACAAACGCCCCTCCCCCATGCAGCATTGTCTAGTACAGGGTGAGAGGGAACTTGTTCCTAGCAAAGAAGTGACATGTGCTGCTGTGGCTGATGTATAGTGTCATGCTGATACTTCACACATTAATGTAATATTTATTTTTATAGTTTTTATTTTCTCTCTGTCTCAGATTTTACAGCTTCCCATAGTCGTTCTGCTGTTCCAGTCACTAAACTTATATTTTTCTGCACCTCCATGTTTCCTCCTCAGTCTTTACCTTGCTTTGCTCCTGTTGGATGCCCTAAATCTCTTTAACCAGCTAACCTCACACCAGAATCACATTCAAAAGAATATTAAATGAATCCACAGTGGAGGAATTTATATATTTATTTACTTATTAGCACTGCTTGGGTACTGTTTCACATATTGCAGTGCATTTCCTTTTTTTATAAAGTGGATGATCCACTGCTGGGCTAATAATTTAAAAAAATGTTATAAAATAAATTGATTTAGTTGATTTTTGGGATGTTGGGGTGGAGAGCGAAATTGCATAGGGTGGGGGGGGGCAAGAACATTTTTGCCCAGGGTCCAGTTAATATTAAAGACGGCCCTGTATAAGGTTTGCAAGTCTAGAAATGGTTTTCCACGCCGACACTCACAGGGGCACCCCTCATGGAATTCTTTCTTAAAAAAGGTGTTGTCTCTGCAATTGGCAAGATGTCTTCTATATAAATAATGAGAGCTCTCTGCTAGGTAAAAGTTTGCAATGGAGGGCGAAGTATAGAGGGGGAAACCGCATGTTTAAATACTTGAATATTTTACATTTTTGATAAAATATGATTTTTGATGAACAATTTTTGATGCACCTTATTCAATACAGTTTTTAATTGCTAATTTATGTGTTTATGGTTCAATTATTCATTTTGTAGGATTTTTAAATTACGATTTTGATTGTGTTCCTTCCTAATGTATGCATCTTCTTCCCATACGAAAATGCAGTATACATAATACACTCCATCAGCTAAAATGGATTATTGAAAACAAACAGTAGAAGAAAATTAAGGTAACAGTAAATATTTTATCATTTTAATGAATCTCTCACTGGCTGATAAGGACAACTCCTCCATCTCTATTGGCTAAAAGGAACACACCTCATGACAAGTAAGGGTATTCTTTTCAGCACTGGAGATAGCATTTTTTTTTTTCAACAAAAACAAGCTATACATTTAATAGCATTCTTATTGATGAAACAATATAAAATGTGTATATTGTTCCTTTATAATCTGCATAGTTCACTGTGTCACTGCTTCTCAAAGGATAGAAATATGCCCAAAGAAAGACAAGATACAGTGACAAATGTAAATGGATATTTTCAAGTTATTCCTCATGATTACCTGAAACCAAACAAGTGCATAAAATCAATGTGGAATATTTTTTGTAAGTAATTATCATAATCTGGCTTCAATATCTAATAAAGTTACTTAAAGGGACTCTAAACCCAAAATTTTTCTTTCATGATTCAGATGGAGAATAGAATTTTAAACAAAATTCCAGCTAACTTCTATTATCTAATTTGCTTCATTCTCTAGATATCCTTTGCTAAATAAATAGCAATGGACATGAGTGAGCCAATCACAAGAGGCATCTATGTGCAGCCACCAATCAGCAGCTAGTGAGCCTATCTATATATGCCTTTCAGCAAAGGATATCAAGAGAATGAAGCAAATTAGAAAATAGAAGTAAGTTAGAAAAATGCTCTTTCTAAATCATGAAAGAAAAAAAATGCGGTTTCATGTCCATTTAAAGGGACAGTCAACACTCGAGATAACAGTATCCGATATTTAAAAATAAAAAACGAAGATCCGCCTGCACCGTACCCCTTTTGTCTTACCTACTTCTTTCTCCTAGTAATCAATCAGAATCCAATCCTCGGTCAGAAATTGCAAGCGCGTGCAATTTCTGACCGAGGATTGGATTCTGATTGACTGATCATTTGAAGAAGAAGGTAGCTACGTAACGGTGGGGGGAGTTAGGCTGCCATAGTTACCTCATATTATAGAAGTTATCGACGATGATTACTAGGAAAGACAAAAGGGGTACGTTGCAGGCGGATCTTCGTTTTTTATTTTTAAATATCGGATACTGTTATCTCGAGTTTTGACTGTCACTTTAAGACTTTAACAGTATTTTTGTGATAACTGAGCAATTTCCATTCACTATTATTCTTTATTTCTGGAGAATGATACTTGTTTAAAACTTTTCTTTTCTATCTTCTTTGTATTAGTTTTGAATTCATTTTGTCTTGCTTAAAGATTGTTACATTTAATTAATATTCCCACCCTAATCAACCATAAATAAAAAAGAAAAACTTTTTTTTTCAACTATAATTGTTAACTATTTTCCAAAACATCTTAAACAACATTTTAAACAAGTTAAACATTGCAAGGGAAAAAAAAAAATATCCCAATCATCATGGAAGAAAACAAGAAAACTACAGTGAGTTTGCAAAATAAATCTTGCTAAAATCATTATAAGTTGTAAGAAAAAGATTTCTGATTGGCATAAGCTATCCTGAGACTTAGTTGTTATGCAGAATAGCCATGCTTGATTGAGGTCACGCTTGCAGCCACTTTGTAAAACGATCTGTGTGTATTGAAGCCACCAGCCATCCTTAGCATAGGGGCGCACTCATACACACATTCCTGTCAAGTCATCTTGCAGCAGCTTCCAGCTTGGACTGAATGTGCAGCCTTAATAAAACTCACAAGGCTCCCAGAGAAAATTGCAGTTATACAGCAGCTTGTGCAGAGAGAAGGGACCAGGCTATGCATGTGCAGAGGGCTGGCTAATCTCTAGACTGCAAATGAGAGGAAACAATAGATTCTGCCTACCATGCACTAAATATATCTATTGGAGCTGAAAAGAAGATATCAAAAGGTTAAAATAAAATTGTGCAACTGAATCCAACTGCCTGCAACATACATAGTTTCCCAACTTTAAAGCAGAAATGGCATCAACATTTTTGCTAGCTTTTTGGGCAAGTTTGTTATTTAACAACATTATGGGCAATGTGCAAAGAAAAGGGACAGACAGCAATGGAAGAAGATTTAGCCGGATTCAGCATGGTCAGTGCACATATACTTTTATTCTGCCTGAGCAAGATGGGAACTGTCGAGAAAGTACAACAGAGCAATATAACACCAATGCTTTGCAAAGGGATGCTCCACAAATGGATCAAGATTTTTCTTCCCAGAAACTGCAACATCTGGAACATGTGATGGAAAATTACACTCAGTGGTTGCAAAAAGTAAGTGTTCCGGTTCTAAAATAAACAAGATATTTGTGTAATGTACAATGTGTCACTAATCTAGAGAAAGTTTCTTTTATGTTTATTTCTAGCTGTGTGGAGGGCATTAGTGTATACTTTTGTAGAAGAAATGTTAGTTTTATTGTTTTTTTGTTTTTTTTTTACAATGCCTTGAGGCAAATCTTTTTCTAATTTAGAAAAAAAACAAAAAACGTTTTGTCAATGGCTAGTGTGCAACAACATAAGTTTATCATCTTGCAGGGGGTATTAATACATATTTGGCACAAGTCATTAAATAGGTTCTCCCTGTCTTGGTTTTAGAAGCCGTATACAGTAATAGACTTCAAGGATACTTAGAAAGAACACAGTTTATTAATATTGTGTCTTATAACATCTATTTATAGAGAGGCTGTTAAGAATATCTGTTACCAAGATACCTGGGAAGAAATATCACCGAGTGCTCTTTAAAAGAACATTTTATTAAAACGAGATGACAAGAATTTGTGAAATTAGATACAGCCTGACCAAATATCATTATCATAATGTTAATTGGAATATGACTAAAACAAATGTATTTTTATTACTATTATTAATAATAATAATACTAATTATTATTATTGCTACAAAATAATAATAATAATAATAATACTAATAACAACATAATTTATTATAATTATTATTATTATTTTGTAAACAAAAATGTCTATTTATGGGTGTCTTTATTAATATAGTTATTATTTGTTGGTATCATGCAATAAAGAAGTGTTATACAGAAAGGAAACAAGAAGTAAGTTCTTTCCCCAAAAATACAATGTAAGTACTGTATTATTTTAGTAAAGGTGAAATACAGAGTAGCTGAAATAATTTAATAATTGAAAGGAAGAATTCTTTGTGTTTGTGGAAAATACTTTGGCCATTAATATTTTAGCTGCATATTATAGAAAGAAACATGCATAACACCACACAACTTATAACACACAAACTGTAACTTTTATGTGCAAAACAGACACTCTAACTTGTATGTGCACAAACACAGACACACAAACACACACTCTAACTTGTATGTGCACAAACACAGACACACAAATACACATTCTAACTTGTATGTGCACAAACACAGAAATACAAACACACACTCTAACTCGTGTGTGCATAAACACAGACACACAAACACACAGTCTAACTTGTATGTGCACAAACACAGACACACAAACACACACTCTAAATTGTATGTGCACAAACAAAGACACACAAACACACATTCTAACTTGTATGTGTACAAACACAGGCACACAAACACACACTCTAACTTGTATGTGCACAAACACAGACACACAAACACACACTCTAACTCGTGTGTGCACAAACACAGGCACACAAACACACACTCTAAATTGTATGTGCACAAACACAGACACACACACACACTCTAACTTGCATGTGCACAAACACAGACACGCAAACACGCACTCTAAATTGTATGTGCACAAACACAGACACGCAAACACACACTCTAACTTGTTTGTGCATAAACACAGACACACAAACACACACTCTAACTTGTATGTGCACAAACACAGACACGCAAACACGCACTCTAAATTGTATGTGCACAAACACAGACACGCAAACACGCACTCTAAATTGTATGTGCACAAACACAGACACGCAAACACACACTCTAACTTGTTTGTGCATAAACACAGACACACAAACACACACTCTAACTTGTATGTGCACAAACACAGACACACAAACACACACTCTAACTTGTTTGTGCATAAACACAGACACACAACACACACTCTAACTTGTATGTGCACAAACACAGACATACAAACACGCACTCTAAATTGTATGTGCACAAACACAGACACGCAAACACACACTCTAACTTGTATGTGCACAAACACAGACACACAAACATACACTCTAACTTGTATGTGCACAAACACAGACACACAAACACACACTCTAACTTGTTTGTGCATAAACACAGACACACAACACACACTCTAACTTGTATGTGCGCAAACACAGACACACAAACACACACTCTAACTTGTATGTGCACAAACACAGACACACACACACTCTAGCTTGTATGTGCATGAACACAGACACACAAACACATACCAGTAACTATGGGGTTGATCACAATCCTTTAGAAAAACGTATCTAATGGTTTTCTACAGAAAACCACCATTACTGTCTATGGGGATTGTTTTAGATAAAACATTTGATGTTTTTCTAAATGATTGCGATCAACCCCATTATCAGATTTTATTTATTTATTTACAAAGGAAAATTATTTATCAATTCACTGTATGCTGCTATCTATTTATACAAAATCAAATAGTAAATTAATACCAAGTGTTCCACTTTTATCGTGTGCTACATTGCTGTATCAGTTGTATGATCATCGTGGCATTGTTTGCTGTTGTAAAATGTGCATGCCTTACTTGTATTCATTAGAGCCTTACTATGATTACTTGTATTCATTAGAGACTGTACTAGTATCACATTTGTTGGTACTGTGGGAAACAAACTAAAGGCTCTTTATTAGGAGGCTGAAAATGTTTCCATAGCATATCAAAACCTCAAACAATATCTAGATTTGAGAATAATGTTTATATTTATTTATTTTTTTGTAATAAAAGAGAGCAACACCTATTTTAAACAGCTGACTTGTTGCATAATTTCCCATTTAAATACTGCTGAGATTATTTTATATAAACACTGTGTATTGTGTTTAATTGCAATATCTATAACTTAATTGAACTATGTCAACAAAAGTTTGAATTAGTCTGGTGAATAGAATAATGCAAATAAAGTCTGCAGTATGTTCTCAAAATGATGATTTTTTTTCAATTAGCATCATTAAACACCTATTGCTTTTGTCTAAACTGTGCGTATCCCCTGCTTCCTAACAGACCAAAAAGCAAATTCTGTTACCTACAAATGCTACAAATCAAATCACTGGTTTAGACAATTTGCAGCATTTTGAAAACCTAGATTACAGATTTTGCTTTTTGGCCTATCTAGGGAGAATTAAACCATTTTTTACTCAAATGTAATAGTTGTTTAATGTCCTTTTGATACATCTGTGGTTTTCCCTTTCTCCAAAATCTTGGCTGCAGTGTTCTTTTCCCTTTAAGCAGAGGACAGATACTCTTCTAAAAAAATAATGAAGACTTCTGTGAGAACATGCTGTATTATTGAAGTCAATAAAATGGCCGATACATAAATACATTTTAAACCCCTACCTGTCAGAAGGTGCACAATATAGAGGTGATAAAAGGGTGAAATGATATCTTAGTGATGTAGCATTGCTTGTTATGGGTCAAACTGATTTAAAAAGTACAATTTTTCCTCTAGAGTGAAATAACCTGCTTATATATGTCTATTACTGTAAGAAACAACTGATT
Organism: Bombina bombina; assembly: GCF_027579735.1. Taxonomy (NCBI): domain Eukaryota; kingdom Metazoa; phylum Chordata; class Amphibia; order Anura; family Bombinatoridae; genus Bombina; species Bombina bombina. The sequence continues at coordinate 1,024,244,819 of NC_069503.1, read as the reverse complement.
TGTGGAAAGAAGATGGCTGCTCATGCAGTTTTCAGCTCACACATAATTGGACACAATGTGCTCTCATAATGGTATTCTACTTATTCCTCATGTAATTATGGATTTTTATGATTAAAAGTGACAGTGCACCCTATGCATTCTTGTTAAATACATAAAGTAAGAAGTAACTGTGGATAGGTCTTTATACAGTATCGCAGTTTTGAGCGTGGGAGTCATGTGAAGTGAATATTTGGCACCTAAAATCTCAAATACTATATGTTTATTTAAGCTTGACAGAAATTATTGCACTGTTGAATAAAAGCTCTTTGGAACTCAGACTATAATGCAGCAGACTTATGACAAAGTAATGCTGGAAGACTTGTCTTTCAATTAACTTGCTTTTCTTAGTAAAAAAATAAATAATATATATATTCCTAAGTTCATAGGCTACATAGTAATAATGCAACCTGGCATGATCACAGTCAAGTGACTTCACATATACTAAATGAGAATTCCCAAAACATCCTTACAATTTTCCTCAGATGGCTGTTTTATGGTATCTTTTTGGCTACAGAAAACTGAAAGGCTTTTTTATTCAACTGGTTCTTTACAGGTTATTATTTTCCTCCACACCTGCCTACAAAACGTTTGCCATGCGCATCTGGCCTGGCTGACTCCATTGAACTTTTCTTTAGTATTTCAATATTCCCTGAAAAGTTTCAAGAAAGCTTTTTTTTTTTTTGCATACAGTTTAATATCTACAAGCTACAATATGAATTAGTGAATTCTCTGAGACAAGGGCATAACTAGACATCACTGGGCCCTGGCAAAAAAGGCTGCAACAGGGCACCTTCCTATTACAACAGTGCCCATTCTGACTTTATCATTTATGATTGTGAGTCATATTTCCCCCTTGTTTAGTCTGCACCATAACATATTCACTTGCACAGCCGTCCTGTACAAATATGTCATTTGTTTATATTGCCACACCATGGTGGCCATCTTGGAAACACTGTTACCATATTTCTAAAGGCAAATCCAGACATTTTTCTAACATGGTGAGCCATGAAAGATGAATGCACAAAAGCACATATACATTTTTATTAGAGGTTTATATGCATGCATTTTCCGAATCCCTTCATTTTAAAGATATGACTATTTTATTTTCAACTTTTATTGTGTGCATAGCCTGCTGCTGCTATGTCAGTTGCTTGCATTTATACATATTTCACTTCTACGGATGTTTAATGTGCTGGTGACATTTTAAAGGGCTTCAGTAGAGTTGGCACAATGAGCATGTATGGTCAACAGATGCATGTGCATGTTGCTTTTTTCTTTGTAGTATCTAAAATTATTTTATAATTTGAAGATTTTTCTGTTTCATCTTTTTAAATGGATGTTTCTATCCCAAATAAACCTACTTTTTGTATTGTTGCTTGTGGAAACTTATTTATGTCAGCCATGAAAACTGTGGGGATTGTCCCTATTAGATAGTGAATATCTACACTGCAGTATTTGTTGCATGATTTCTCTGTTACTTATAACCTTTTTCCACATAGAATGTTTTTAAAAAAAAAATGTTTAATAGCTGTGGAGGTTGCCTTTATGCAATTCAGCCATCACAAGAGAATCGTCTTCAAAGGTTGTGATACATTTTGATCTAAGGTCCCTTTTGTAATATTTCAAAGGCATCCCAATCCATTTGAAAACGGCACATTAATCCACTTATCACATACATTTGGGCGAATGTGGTGAAAGTGCAATTTGCTTGGTAGAACAAATAGTCCTGTAGACAAGCAAATGTTGATAAGAGCGAAAATCCATTAAAATTAGATAATTAAATGTTATTTCCGGTTTTTGAATGTTACTTTCATTTTCAAATGTTCATAATTAGATCAAATATCCACATTCGAAATTTTGAATGTAACATTCAATTCAACAAAAACTATTCAGAACTTCAATAGTTCATGTGGTAGGTAACTTAGTAAATTGATACATAATAGATAAAAAATATATTGATTAACCCCTTAATGACCGAGGACGTGCCAGGCACGTCCCACAAAAAGTTGTCGTTAAGGACCAAGGACGTGCCTGGCACGTCCTCTGGGGTTTCAAGCACTGGAAGCGTGATCGCTTCCAGCCGCTTTCAGGGTATTACAGCGATTCCTCAATATTGAGGTAACGTGCAATACCTTTTTTAAGTAAACCGATGTAGAGAGGGCCACTCTGTACCGATCTTTGGTGGGTGGGAGGTATATGAAAGAGGCGAGTGGGTGGCCCATCGCTGGAGCAGTTCCTGTTCCTGGCTCATGTGCGCGGCAGATGTTGGGAACGTGCACGGGGGGGAGGCGGGGGGGCATTACACACCTTTAAAAGGAAGGAGGAAGAGGGAGAAAGAGGGAGGGTGAAATAACTGTTGGGAATGGGATCTTGGAGGGGGTATTGAGAGGGGGCAGCTACACTACAGAACAAAATGGTTTTAGCGCAAAAAAGCCTAAAATTTAGCAAACTGGGTACTTGCAGACAGCTGCCAGTACCCAAGATGGTGGCAAATAGGTAGAGGGGGAGTGTTAGAGAGTTTTTGGGGGGGATCAGGGAGGTTGGGGGCTAAGGGGGGATCCAACACTGCAGCATATATATAAAACATAAAAAATAAAGTCTTTTATTTTAGTTCTGGCAGACTTAATAGCACTGAGAGCTCTAGTTGTCATCATACAAGTGTGTCACTAAGAAGTAACCAATCAGAACATCTTGAGTTTATAAAAAACAATAAGACATTTTAATAACACAATTTTAAAAAACAATTTTAAAACAATATTGCTGACACCGGTGTCAAATTTTAACACTTTGTTAGCATAGTACGTAGCAATATCAATTAGAAACAAATCTTGCAACTAAAAAAGATAAATTTGTAATATATTTCAAAGCAATTCTTCTATCCTAAATGTCCGTTTCTGAACATAAACCAGGAGCAGTTATTGTAATTAATTAAGTGCACTTTTGTTCCTCTGTAACTTAAAGGGACAGTCAAGTCCAAAAAAAACTTTCATGATTTACATAGGGCATGCAATTTTAAACAACTTCCCAATTTACTTTAATCACCAATTTTGCTTTGTTCTTTTGGTATTCTTAGTTGAAAGCTAAACCTAGGAGGTTCATATGCAAATTTCTTAGACCTTGAAGACTGCCTCTAATCTGAATACATTTTGACCACTAGAGGGCATTAGTTCACATGTTTCATATAGATAACATTGAGCTCATGCACGTAAAGTGACCTAGGAGTGAGCGCTGATTGGCTAAACTGCATGTCTGTCAAAAGAATTGAAATTAGGGGGCAGTCAGCAGAGGATTAGATACAAGATAATTACAGAGGTAAAACGTGTATTATTATAACTGTGTCGGATATGCAAAACTGGGGAATGGGTAATAAAGGGATTATCTTTCTTTTTAAACAACAAAAATTCTGGTGTTGACTGTCCCTTTAATACTCAATTTCAAAAGGACTTGTTTCTCATATGAAGGCAGTCTATGTAAATAGTAAATCTTTAAGTGTGGGGCTTGTCGGTGTATAGTTAAGTCCTGCAACAATTTCAGAAGTTGCTGTTACAATATTTAGATCACAGAACGTTGTATTTATACAGCACCTGTTTGTAAATGTTGCACCTTTCAAGTCAAAAGAAATATAGGTTCTTCAGTGATTGTGTAGTACTCACTATTTCTTCGGTGTCCTCCGCCAGTCTGCACGTTCCTGTGCTTAGATGATGCGTGTTATTAGTGACCAATCGTTGACGTTTTTTTAGAGTGCACATTCTTTTGAATAAACTTGTAAGTCTTCAAACTCCTACCGCTCCGTTCTTGAAAGTATTTTCAACGCTGCGGTTATGGGAGCCAATCCAGGGTCTCAGTTCAGGAGCTAAAAAAAAGAAAATAACGTCTATGTGTTTCAGCTGCTTAGAGCCTTTGTCAAGATGATCTTTCTTTCAAGCTCCTCCTCTATATAGGGCTAGATGTTAACCCTTCACTTATTTTTGATTGTAGCTGTGGTGTTTAACCCTTCACTTCTTTTTGAATGTAGCTGTAATCTTCTCAAGTAAGATTTAGGCTGTTTCCATCTTCACAGTCCTGGCATAAGGTTATTCTTTTAGGCTACTCATAACCATTTTTAAAAAAAAAAAAAAAATTAAAAAACGTATTCATTAATTAGCAAAACTGCTCATTGGTTCTTTTAGAACAAAAATCAGGTTCTATACTACATATATATCTTTTTATTTATACATATAATATATAAGTGTTAGTTCAATAGTCCACACTTATAGTGTGGACTATTGTGTTAAGGATTTGAAATGAGATCTAATAGAAGGTTTCTTTCCCTGCCAACAATGCAAATCATGCAAACATAGTACTAAATTAAAGAATATTAAGTCTGAGAAGACAGGAAAATTATTAAAAAATTAATGGAATAATTCGATGCACAGATACAAATGTAATATATCTCCTGCAATGTAATTGTAATCTTAGATATTTTGGACAGACTAGTAGAAAACTACGGGACCGTATAAGAGAGCATCTATTAGGGATTGAACATGGTAGGAAAGATACCACACTATATAAACACTTTCTAGAGGTACATCAAAGGAGAACTGGGGACTTGAGATTTTGGGGTATAAAGAAGGCAATACACAATGGTAGAGGGGGCAATATGGAAGAGAAATTATTGAGACAGGAAGCAGACCTTATTTATGAGTTTGGAACACTATCACCTGCAGGCCTTAATAGTGAAATAGACTTGAGTTTTATAATAAAATAGAAGTCCATATAGAAAGGGCCAAAACCACAATAGACTTTCTTTATATAAAAATAAGATTATATAAAAATAAGGATTGCTTATATGACAGCATGTTGTATAACTGTGCACTGTTAACAAAGAATTCAAATGATTTTCTGATAGGACTATTGAACTAACACTTATATATTATATGTATAAATAAAAAGATATATATGTAGTATAGAACCTTATTATTGTTCTAAAAGAACCAAGGAGCAGTTTTGCTAATTAATGAATACATTTTTAAAAAAAAATAAAAAAAAAAAATGGTTATGAGAAGCCTAAAAGAATAACCTTATGCCAGGATTGTGAAGATAGAAACAGCCTAAATCTTACTCGAGAAGATTACAGCTACAATCAAAAAGAAGTGAAGGGTTAAACACCACAGCTACAATCAAAAAGAAGTGAAGGGTTAACATCTAGACCTATATAGAGGAGGAGCTTGAAAGAAAGATCATCTTGACAAAGGCTCTGAGCAGCTGAAACGCGTAGACGTTCTATTGTTTTTTTAGCTCCTGAACTGAGACCCTGGATTGGCTCCCATAACCGCAACATTGAAAATACTTCCAAGAACGGAGCGGTAGGAGTTTGAAGACTTACAAGTTTATTCAAAAGAGTGCACACTCTAAGAAACCGTCAACGATTGGTCACTACCAACACGCATCGTCTAAGCACAGAAACGTGCAGACTGGCGGAGGACGCCGAAGAAAGAGTGAGTATTGCACAATCACTGAAGAACCTATATTTCTTACGACTTGAAAGGTGCAACATTTACAAACAGGTGCTGTATAAATACAACATCTTTCTGTGATCTAAATATTGTAACAGCAACTTCTGAAATTGTTGCAAGACTTAACTATACACCGACAAGCCCCACACTTAAAGATTTACTATTTACATAGACTGCCTTCATATGAGAAACAAGTCCTTTTGAAATTGAGTATTAAGTTACAGAGAAACAAAAGTGCACTTAATTAATTACAATAACTGCTCCTGGTTTATGTTCAGAAAAACGGACATTTAGGATAGAAGAATTGCTTTGAAATATATTACAAATTTATCCTTTTTAGTTGCAACAATTGTTTCTAATTGATATTGCTACGTACTATGCTAACAAAGTGTTAAAATTTGACACCGGTGTCAGTAATATTGTTTTAAAATTGTTTTTTTAAAATTGTGCTATTAAAATGTCTTATTGTTTTTTATAAACCCAAGATGTTCTGATTGGTTACTTCTTAGTGACATGCTTGTATGATTGCAACTAGAGCTCTCGGTGCTATTTGTATGTTAGAATAACTTAGATTGAATTTATTTCCACCTCAATAAGACCACCATTGAATATATTTCCACTTCAATAGTCACTAGTCACTAGTGACTATTCAAACAGATAGCCCACAGGCGCCACCCGCACTCTCACATATACTGAATTTTTCATTTTTGGATCATACCCTGTGAGAAGTATGATCAGTGGGTAGGCATTTAATTTGTTTTAGTTTAAGTTCATGAGACAACACCCCAATCTGTAGGGCAGTGATTTGCAACCTTTTTTTTGCCGTGGCACATGTTTTTACATTAAAAAATCCTGCGGCACACCACCATCCCAAAATTTTACAAAATGACACATTGTAGCCTAATACAGGATATATATATATATATATATATATATATATACACATACTGTATATACACTCACACACTGCACTGTGCTGTCATGCCATGCCTCCTACAAACTATACACGACATATTGACATTCTTTTACAAACAATCATAATGATTGTCTGTGAATGAATGTCAATGTCATGGTTGTAAATAATGCCTGATCAGCTTGTCACATACCTCACAATGTTTCAAAATTTGAAAGAGGGAAACCCCTGCACTGTTGTTAATCTGCCGCTGCACACCTGAGGATCTCTCACGGCACACTAGTGTGCCACGGCACACTGGTTGAAAAACACTGCTGTAGGGGATGGAATGTGTCAGGTGGGAGGCTGATCTCTACACTGAAGCTAAAATTAACCCTACAAGTTACCTGCAAGCTACCTAATTAACCACTTCACTGCTGGACATAATACAAGTGTGGTGCGCAGCAGCATTTAGCGGCTTTCTAATTACCAAAAAGCAACGCCAAATTCATATATGTCTGCTATTTCTGAACAATGGGGATCCCAGAGAAGCATTTACATCCATTTGTGCCATAATTGCACAACCTGTTTGTAAATAATTTTAGTGAGAAACCTAAAGTTTGTGAAAAAGTTTACTTTTTTTTTTTAATTTGATCGCATTTGGCGGTGAAATGGTGGCATGAAATATACCAAAATGGGCCTAGATCAATAATACATTGGTTTGTCTACTAAAATAAAAATATATACATGTGAACGGTTATTCAGGGATCCCTGACAGATATCAGTGTTACAATGTAACTATCGCTAATATTTTTAAAAAATGGTTTGGAAATAGCAAAGTACTACTTGTATTTATTGCCCTATAACTTGCAAAGAACATGTACACATTGGGTTTTTCTAAACTTAGAAACTATCTAGCATGGGTGTTTATTGGTGGTTGTAGATGTGTAACAGATTTTGGGGGTCAAAGTTAGAAAAAGTGTGTTTTTTTCCATCATATTTTATATTTTTTATAGTACATTATAAGATATGATAAAAATAATGGTATCTTTAGAAAGTCCATTTAATGGCAAGAAAACGGTATATAATATGTGTGGGTACAGTAAATGAGTAAGAGGAAAATTACAGCTAAGCAGAAATGTAAAAATAGCATTGGTCCTTAAAGGGACAGTCAACATCAGAATTTTTGTTGTTTTAAAAGATAGATAATTCCTTAATTACCCATTCCCCAGTTTTGCATAACCAACACAGTTATAATAATAAATGTTTTACCTCTGTAATTACGTTGTATCTAAGCCTCTGCAAACTGCCCCCTTATTTCAGTTCTTCTGACAGACTTGCATTTTAGCCAATCAATGCTCATGTGCATGAGTTCAATGTTATCTATATGAAACACATGAGCTAATGCCCTCTAGTGGTGAAAAAATGTAAAATGCAGCGGCGGCCTTCAAGGTCTAAGAAATAAGCATACGGACCTCCTAGTTTTAGCTTTCAACAAAGAATACCTAAGAAACAATGCAAAATTGGTGATAAAAGTAAATTGGAAAGTTGTTTAAAATTACATACCTATATGAATTATAAAAAAAAATTTGTACTTGACTGTCCCTTTAACGGTAAGAAAATTTAAAAAGGGTCTGGTAACTAAGGGGTTAAATTTTTTTCCATTTTGAATATTGCATAATTAATATTAAAGAGAGCATTAGAAATTATATTACAAATATATTGATTATTTTATTTCTATTTTAAATATTGCATAATTCAAATATTACATTTAAAGAAAGCATTAGAAATACTATTACAGATATATCAATTAGATTTTTTCTCATTCGAATATTGCAGAATTCAATTTGAATCATGCAATATTTGAATTAGTAAATTTTGAATAGAATATTACATTTAAAGGGACACTGTACCCAAATTTTTTCTTTCGTGATTCAGATAGAGCATGCAATTTTAAGCAACTTTCTAATTTACTCCTATTATCAAATTTTCTTCATTCTCTTGGTATCTTTATTTGAAATGCACAAATGTAAGTTTAGATGCCGGCCCATTTTTGGTGAACAACCTGGGTTGTCCTTGCTGATTGGTGGATAAATTCATCCACCAATAAAAAAGTGCTGTCCAGAGTACTGAAACCAAAAAAAGCTTAGATGCCTTCTTTTTCAAATAAAGATAGCAAGAGAATGAAGAAAAATTGATAATAGGAGCAAATTAGAAAGTTGCTTAAAATTGCATGCTCTTTCTGAATTACCAAAGAAAAAATTTGGGTTCAGTGTCCCTTTAAATACTAGTACATTAAAATAATGTTAGAATGTTGTGCAAACATTCAAAGTTCAAAACAAACAAATGTGTTAAAATTAATTTCATTTTTTCGAATGTTGCAAAACATTCAAATGAGAACACCTCCCTATCACATGCTGCACAGTAGTATTCCAAATCATCACATAACAGTTTTACATCAGCTTTTCACATGGTTTTTGGACTTTGTGCAGAAGATCTTAGCTGATTACAAAGAATTGTTTTAAAAATGTTACAGTTTTTACCCATACTCAGTGTATGCAGTGGCGTCACTAGGGGGTGCGGGGGGTGTGGGCCGCACCCGGGTGACACCCACAATGTTGAGATGCATAGATTTTTTTTATTAGAGGGGCTGGCATTTGTGAACATTGGTGGGACTGGGGAAGTTGTAGACACACAATTTTTTTGCCCCTTGAGCCAGTGCTGCAATTTCAACAAAAAGTTTTCCCAGCTGCTTTTGCTTGTTTGTACTTTGCTTCTCCCCTGCCCAATTTCTCTATGAATGTTGTGGGCATGCCGTGGGGCTTGCAAAGTTGCGCTGCTAGCCTAAACCTGCCTGCCTATCTGTGCTCACTGCTCAGTGACATGTGGAGCAGTGGAGTCACTCACTGCTGTGCTGTCTCTCTAAACGGGAACTGGGTAATCGTGAGGGGATGCCTGGCACCTGACCGCATGACTGTTTGACACTGTCTCTAAAGTGAAGGAGCATTGTATGATGCCCACCAGACCTTTACGGTTACGGTACACTAAGTGCACACTGAACAGGTAGGAGGGCGGGCGGGGGTCTGGGGGTGGGCAGAGTGCAGAGGTGATTGGCCATAAGAAGCGGTAGGCACGCGGCCGGGGGCTGTGCACTGACAGACTTGGAACAGAGTCAGAGAGCAGAATTTTCATAGTTTGCGCGCCTAAACCTTTTCTTCATTGATTTATTTTAGAGTGCTCTGTTTATCTTTCATTTGATGCGCTGCTGAGCCCGGGAGCAGCTCTAGGCATGAGCTTTATAATTAATGCAGTGCAGTTTACATATTTTGTATGTGTGTGTTTGAGTTTTTCTGTGTGTGTGTGTCTCAGTGTTTTTGTGTGTGTGTTTTTGTGTGTGTGTCTGAGTGTGTTTCCGACTGTTTGTGTGTGCATCTGAGTATGTTTTTAAGTGTGTCTGAGTGTTTGTATGTGTGTGTGCCTGTGTTTTTGTGTGTGTCTGCTTTCTGGCGGGGGGGGTGACACCATAACTTACCCCACCGGGTGACACCAACCCTAGTGACGCCACTGAGTGTATGTTAATAAACACTGATTTTATTTCTTAGTTAGAATTATTTCTCAAATCAGTGAACCTTGAATAAAATATTTCCTTTTCTGATTTCAGTAATTTGCAGTAATGGGCATGTGTGGATTGAAGGTTTACACATGTTCATTTTAAAATTACTCAAAATGATATGAAATTATTAATTGAATAAACATCATTAGTACTTAAGTACATTACTTCATTAATACTATTATTGTGCTATCCCTTGTAAAGAATTATGAGGTTCATCAGTAGATAAAAATAAATTGGACTTATGGCTGGATTTATTTTCCAGTGATCAGAGGCCTCAAATGCTTATGACATTAAAGGGACAGTCTAGGCCAAAATAAACATTCATGATTCAGATAGAGCATGTCATTTTAAACAATTTTCCAATTTACTTTTATCACCAATTTTGCTTTGTTCTCTTGGTATTCTTAGTTGAAAGCTTAACCTGAGAGGTTCATATGCTAATTTCTTAGACCTTGAAGCCCACCTCTTTCAGATTGCATTTTAACAGTTTTTCACCACTAGAGGGTGTTAGTTCACGTATTTCATATAGATAACACTGTGCTCGTGCACAAGAAGTTATCTGGGAGCAGGCACTGATTGGCTAGACTGCAAGTCTGTCAAAAGAACTGAAAAAAGGGGCAGTTTGCTGAGGCTTAGATACAAGATAATCACAGAGGTTAAAAGTATATTATTATAACTGTGTTGGTTATGCAAAACTGGGAAATGGGTAATAAAGGGATTATCTATCTTTTAAAACAATAAAAGTTCTGGTGTAGACTGTCCCTTTAATATTCACGAGGCTCAAAATCTTTACCTCATCTGTCTCATTATTCTTGCAATTTCATAATTTAAAAAACCAAGCACACAGGATTATGGGCGATAAAGCGCCGAAAAAAAAACCCATTGCTATTTATTTCTATTGTGAAATTTAGAAGCAGGCATGTGACTTGAGCAAAATGGAGCAGCCGTTGCATAACTGTGTTATACATTTGCAAGAACACTAGGTGGCAGCAGAGTTTCTTGTCATGCACTGCTCCAGGAATGTGCACGGTTCCTATGTCTAAATATCTCTTCAACAAAGAATACCATGAGAATTAAGTACATTTGATAATAGAAATAAACTGTGAATCTTTTTAATATTGCACGCTCTGATTCACTCATGACACACAAAATGGCAATTTCGGGAGCTGCAGTTTCTTTATGCTGATGTTTTAGTAGTTTGTAGTGATGCTAATAAGTGGAATGTGGGCAATTAATCTGAGCTGCTCCAAAACCATAAAGATATGTGTGTTTGCTTCTGTAAGAGATTTGATCAGGGGCATTATCAGTTTAGAGGGCATGTGAGTTTTTTAGGTCAATGATTTTTCTAATTTTTATTAGTTAAAATGGCTTATTAATATTTTAACTTAAAGGGACAGGCTAGTCCAAAATAAACTTTCATGATTCAGTTAGGGCATGTTATTTTAAACAGTTTTCCAATTTACTTTTATCACCAATTTTGCTTTGTATTCTTGGTATTCTTAGTTGAAAGCTCAACCTAGGAGGTTCATATGCTAATTTTGAAGCCCTTTAAAGGCTGTCTCTTCTCTCAGGGCATTTTAACAGTTTTACACCACTAGAGGGTGTTAGTCCATGTGTGTCATATAGATAACACTGTGCTCACGCAGGTGAAGTTCCAGGGAGCCAGCACTGATTGGCTAAAATGCATGTCTGTCAAATGAACGGAAATAAGGGGGCAGTTTGCAGAGGCTTAGATACAAGGTAATCACAGAGGTAAAAAGTGTATTTATATAACTGTGTTGGTTGTGCAAAACTAGGGAATGGGTAATAAAGGCATTATCTATCTTTTAAAACATTAACAATTCTGGTGTAGGCTGTACATTTAATTGATTGAGCAGGTAGCAAATAAATCTGGTGACTTACTTTTTAATGTTATCCAGTACTGCGGGGAGGGATCATTTCAGTGTGTTTTGCATTCAAACATATTAGACAGCCATCATCAATATTTAAAAGGACATGAAACCCAACATTTTTCTCTCATGATTCAAATAGAGAATGCAATTTCATACATCTTTCTAATTTACTTTATTTAAATGTCCTTCATTCATACATCCTAGTAACAGAACTTGAATACATTTTAATTTTCAGGTATAGCACCATTGGATACATTTTTTACTATGTTTACTATTTTTCCTTTTGTTCTATTCCATTAATTATATTAATTATATTGAGTAAAGTGTAGCAAGGTCTAGCCAGAGCAGGTATTGGACCATAATATTTGGTGTGCAAACAATTAAAGCGACATGAAACCAACATATTTTCTATTATGACTCAGACAGAGCAGCACTTTTAAATGTTTCCAATTTACTTATGTTATCAAATTTGCCTTGTTCTCGTGTTATTCTTTGTTGAAGTGATACCTAGGTAGATAGCATGCATATGTTTGGTGCACTATATGGCAGGAAAAAATGCTCCCATCTAGTGCTATTGCAAATGTATAGCACTGCTTCCATATAGACTAGACAGTCCTGAGCTTACTTCCCTGCTGTTCAACAAGGGGTACCAAGAAAAGGAAGAAAATTTGATAATAGAAGAACTGAAAGTTGTTTACAATTGTATGGTCTATCTGAATAATGAAAGAAACATTTTGGGTTTCATGCCCAGTGGTGCAAAAATGCTTGTGCAGAATTCCTTTTATTTTTATTTTTTTACGTATTTTTTAATTTTCCTTCTGCATTCAGCTCTCTTCTTGCTTTGTGTAGAATGCTGGACTTGTAAAAACATCAACCTGCACATTTTAAGACGTAAATGGAAAATGACATTTTCTAAACAAAACATAAATCAGACATTTTAAATCAATTCTTGATGTACTTTTTTACTTTCTTTTTTTTTGTTTAAATTTATCTTTCCAAATAGTTTTTCCCAATTGCAAGCTATATTATGCTGAATATGTAAAAATACAAAAAAAGATATAGGCAATACAAATGTCATTAAAGTGATGGTAAATTTTACTATTTGAGACCATCAATCATTGCTTATCAATACTTGTTAATAATAGTCTCTAAGTTATAATTTTCAATCGTCTTGTGTAATAAACTTTAAACTTACATATCCGTTTGTTCATGCCGAAGCTCCTCCCCCTTTAAATTTCCTGTATATATTTTTTTTCAATATCGTCCCCACCCCCTCTATTATTATTCATGACGTGATTGTGACCTTTCTTTATCAGATTGCTCATGATCTTTGTAACCCGTCCTGCTAAAATTTAAACGAGTCACGCGAATCATTGTTTACATACTGAGCCGTCAAAATTCAATCTTGCCGACTTGCGCATGCTGATATTTTCGCTACGGAGAATACAATGAATCACTCAAAAACACCAAAACAACATGACAACATGTTTTAAAGTCAACATTAATAGAAAAAATAAAAAATAAACTGATAAGATTGGCTGAACCAATATTAAATAAATTCACATTGATAAAGTTGCATATATTTTTACCAAAGTACAGCCATATCTCTATTACTCAGGACAAACCGATCTAACCCAAGTACACTGTATTGCAATTACCAAAAATATCACCCATATAAGAGAAAAAAACAAAAAAAGAGAAGAAAGTCTAAAGATGTCTTAATAACCCCTCATTCCTTCCTATCTTATTCCTCCTTCCCCATATACAAAGTACCTGATATAAATCCTTCCTCTACCTCCAACTAACGTAACTATTCCTCTTCATCCTTTCATGCTGAATGTGGAAGAGAGGTGGGGGGGGAGAAAGAACCATGTGTTATACTTTTTAACATAATGTATAACAATGTATAACACTGCTTCCACATGGTGTTCAATATACATGCACGCTCCTAAACCTACCTAGGTTTGGTTTTCAACAAAGGATACAAGAAAACAAAGCAAATTTGATAATAGTAAATTAGAAAGTTGTTTAAAATTGCATGCTCTATCTGAATCTTAAAAGTTTAATTTTGATTTGAATCATTCTATTATAGAAATAAAAATGCTCTATTTCATGAGATTTTTTTTTTTTTAAAAGTCACCTTCTTTTAATATTTGTTTTAATCTTTAAAAAAGGTTCAACTCATTGTCAAAGTTGCATACCTGGAACACCCCCATTCTGCAACAGATGAGGATATGGTTAGTGATTGCTGCATACGCATATATACCGCTTTCTCATTTGTTACTAACTATATCCTCATATCATACTTCCTTACATTCAGAGGCTGTAAGGTTAGGAAACTTGTGGGCAGTGATCATAAGTGTTTTGTGAGCAGGGCCATGGCAGCAGGGGAGGGCTATGAGCATGGCTGGAGTATATTTTGAGTTGGGAAGGGCATATCCTGGGCAGTTCCTAAAAAGCAACATTTACCCTGCCTGCAAAGCTGCAGATGGGAGTGTAGAAATAAGTAAGATATGATATACTCAACACTGCTGCTCCCTAAATAACAAATGCTCATCCAATTTTTTGTTAGGTATAGATAAGAAAAACAGCAAAAAGGGAGAGTGCTACAAAGTAAGCTGGTTGAGATCAAATAATATAATACAGGTGGCCCTCGTTTTACAACGGTTCAATTTACACCGTTTCAGAATAACAAACTTTTTTCCAGTCATGTGACTGCTATTGAAAAGCATTGAGAAGCAGTGCATTTATTAAAATAGCCAGTAGGTGGAGCTGTCTGCTTCTGTTGCAGCAAAGCCAAACAAGCTGAAATTAATCAGTTTAACCAGACCTGAGCTATCGAGCAGATTTCAAAGGAACAAGATCTTCCTGTCTATAAATCAGTCCAGATTGGAATGCATAGAAAGAACTGTTTGCAGAAAAATGCAAGTGAAGTCTGTGTTGTGTGATTATTTTATTAGGTTTATAATGCTGTTTAGCAAATGTTTTTGTTCATTTAACTTAGTTTAATTATATATTCTGTTTTGTGTGATTATTTTATTTGGTTTATAATGCTGTTTAGCATTTAAAGTCTTGATTTCAAAGCTTTAAAAATAATGTATTAGGTGTTACTTATGACAATTTTGAGAGAGGCCTGGAACCTATCTCCCTCACTTCCCATTGACTTACATTCTAAACTGGGTTTCAATTTACAACGGTTTTGATTTACAATCATTCCTTCTGGAACCTAACCCTGGCGTAAACTGAGGGCTACCTGTATATGCAAGCTAAATAGCTTTATAATGTGTGGATGTCAGAATAGCAACATATGCAAAAAGACTCAATTAGTACATATATCTCTAATTGTGTCTTTTTGCACATGTTGCTAAGCTGCAGATGGGAAGCATGCCAGACCACTCAACCTGTGACAATCCCACAGGATCTGGGACAGTCTGGGGTCTGTCATGTTAAGTGGAACAAGACCACAATGTTGCATGGGGAGGGGGGGTTGTACACAAAATAAAGCAAAATAGTTTGTTTAATAATAAAATACCTTGATAAAATAGTGAATTAAATGTTTTACTCAAAAATGCCCCTTTAACTGAAGGGGGAACAACATGGAACGCAGATACATATAGTGAAATGGCTTAAACTCAGGGCTATAGTGTGATTAATACTGAAAAGCAATTTTGTCACAGATAAGATAGTTCCCATTACCAGATCTGGCAGTCATCATGTAACAGACTTGGAAGAACAAACTCAATGAGAAATCATGTGGCTTCACCACAAACCATAATAGGAGATACTTCATACATACAGTGCAGTGTACAACTATTGCAGCTACTAGATATCACATTCCTTATGTTCTATTTAGGCAACCAAACGGGAGAATACAAAAGATTTGTTCCTTACATAGCTCAAATACAGAAACTATTTGATTTTGTGTTTCTAGCTTGGGTTGAATAGTGAATAAAAGGGAAAACTGCCCATGTAAAATTAAAAGTGAATGTAATATTTTATATGGGTAAAGTGTGATAATGGACTTTAAATTATTGTATATATTTAGATAGATAGATAGATAGATAGATAGATATACAACCACTCATATAGACAGACAGATATATACTGTAATAGATGGCTCGATGGATAGACAGACAGACAGACAGACAGACAGACAGACAGATAGATAGATAGATAGATAGATATACAACCAGTCATATAGACAGACAGATATATGCTGCAATAGATGGCTAGACAGACAGACAGACAGACAGACAGACAGACAGACAGACAGACAGACAGACAGATAGATAGATAGATAGATAGATAGATAGATAGATAGATAGATAGATAGATAGATAGATAGATAGATAGACATAGAAAGACAAATACTATTAAAGATAAAATGCAGATTAAAATATAGAAAATAGAAAATACATTAAATGATAATTGTAGTAAAAAAATTACATGTTCTAATTCGCTATTTCATCATTTTTGCACTACCCATTGTGAAACTCTGTCTTTAACCCCTGCAAATGAGTTACACACATAGGAAAAATTTCACTTTGGAGCTGCAAGCACTGCTGCTCTTCTATACACAGCCAGTGATACTGGGTCATGTGACTTCTTCTGATTGGCTCACTGGCTGTTTCCTGCTTGGGAACAGCAGTTCTCTGAAGCTCTCTGCAGGGATTAAAAGCATAGGGCCCAAATCTCTAAAACTCTCTAATCTGGTGAGATTCTATGAGACGCCTTGTTAGTATTATGAGGCCCCTCAGCAATTGTTGTAAAGATAATTTTTTTACCTAGGGTATTGTGTATCTTATTAAGGGGAGTTCACTAACATGTTTTCTTTAAAGGGCCACTGTAAGTAAATATTTTCTATGCCTGTTACTAACTAACTACCCCAATAGCTTTTTATCAATAGCATTTCATTATCATATCTCTACCGTATATCAGAAATCTTGTCTGCAAATTTAATTGTTTTC
The DNA here is from genome assembly GCF_027579735.1 of Bombina bombina. Classification (NCBI taxonomy): domain Eukaryota; kingdom Metazoa; phylum Chordata; class Amphibia; order Anura; family Bombinatoridae; genus Bombina; species Bombina bombina. The sequence goes on along the minus strand of NC_069503.1, from coordinate 1,024,227,921 downwards.
CAAACCCACTCCGTGGGTATCCTTTGCTCTGTACCAATCCGTTTACAATACCTAGGTTTTAAAATGGCGCTTTAAACACAAAGTTATTGGTTTAAGTATTTTGAACACGCAGTGCTGAAAATAGTGGGCAGGATAACGTGACATCATCGGCGAATAAAATATATAACTTTTAGAACGTTATGAAACTTTGTTATGGAGAAAATATAGGTCAGTAGGTTTTAATTAATGTTTATTAACTTTAATATGTTAGTTGTTTAGCTTAAAAATTATAACAGAAAGTAATCCTTTAAATGTAATTCATTTTAAATACCCCAGGGCAGGAAATAAAAATAAAGTCTTATTATGTCCCTTTAAATAAACAAATTCAAATAGGATTCCTGTGCATCTGTGTTTCCTTGAATTACAATTGAATTTTAAAATGTCAGCAGACATCAATACATTAAACAAAATAAAAATGGATAAAAAAAACATCAAGCTTATAACACATATGGTTAAACTTCATAAAGGCAAGAACTGCTAGCCTGCTGATAGCACATGATAATTAATTTTCACTTTTAATCCAGTTACCTTAGCAAAAAAAAAAAATAGCTTGGCAGGGTGCCAAGTATGCAGTCTTATTTCTATGCAAATAGTGGAATGTTTTGAATATTCTATTGTTCCTGCTTAGTAAGCATGATGCATATGATTAGCATGACATTAAACATGTATTTATCATAATTTAGTGTTTATAAAATGGCACTGGAAATAAATATGAACTTGTATTGTAATAAACTGTATGATCATTCAACATTTATAACCATTTAAAAGAAACAAAGTTAGAAAAAATGTATATTATGAACAGCATAAATATTTTCTCTGAAATATTATAATAATAACTGAATTAAGACATGACTTATTTTCCTTTTTTATATTTCAAACCACTTACAAGATTATTCTATTAAAGACATACTATAAACAGTCAATTAAATATAACATTCTAGAATATTTATTGTCAACCAATCAAAGGAAATGCAAGTATTCCAGAGTTATACAACATTCTGCAATGCCTCTGTTAATGTATCAAGCTAATTCACTAAGGTTTAGAGTTTTTAAATTCATAGACACATGTTAGGGTGCCAAGGGGCCTTATTGTAAATTCATGGTCATGTTTAAAATTAAGGGGGCGTTCCTGCCAGTTACTTATTAAAGGAACACTTAAGTCAAAATTAAACTTTTATGATTCAGCACACAATTTTAAACAACTTTCAATTCACTTCCATTATCTAAATGTGCACAGTCTTTTAATTTAATTTGGTTTAAAACAAAACAAAAACCGAATAGTGCAGCCAATCAATATTCAGGGAAACTAATTTCCTTGAATATTCGTTCCAAAAGATTTGGACGAACCACATTTTATGTCAGTGCAGCAGTCTACTTTTTTGTTGTCTTTTTTTATGTATTTACCCATCATGTATTTATCGGTCCTTTAAGTTGCTTGAGGTGGACAATATATCAAACAAGAACCACTAGCGATGTGGAGAGATAATTCCAACCATACTTAGGAAACACGCTTGTAAAACTGATTGTGTAAATGTGTGTAAGTGTAAAATATTTGCCTGTCTATTTTTTTATGGGTCTTGCTGCACAGAATGAAGGTTGTCTCCAGGGGTTTAACGTGAGTGTTTTAGAGGCCTGGTCAGGATTTTTAACCTATACTCAGCATGTAAAGTCCATAAAGACTTTATTGCTCCTGCGATGTATCTAGTACCAGATTTTGTAAAGCTTTCTGGGCTTGTGAGATTCTATAAGAAATCTCTCCAGTATTATGAAGCCCCTGCCCTAATTCTATTAAAGCAGTTTCAACCTTAAAGGGACAGTGAACTTACAAAGTAATGTTATATATTTCTGCACATAGTGCAGAATTATATAACATTAGGTTAGCACTAACTTTATAACTCAAAAAGTATCAGAGATATTTTATTAAAAAATTGCCTTTTCATGAACACCGCTCCTGGCTCTACTGAGCGGATCTTAATCTGCATAAGCGCATCATGGGCACGCTGTCTAGTCACAGCCGGCCCGATCGTATCATTAAACTGAATGTAGCTTGTTCCCGCTCTGGTCTGGTAGCAGGAGCGAGCTACATTCAGTTTAATGACGCAAGAGTTTTTTTTGTTTTGTTTTGTATTACTTTTTTTCTTTAAAGTAATTATTAGTGTTTTATAGAGGGATTTTTTTTTATTCCATTCTAATTAGTTTGTTCTGTGAGGATTTCAATTTGTTTTGTATCCTTCACAATGGAGCAGTGTTAAAACGCATCTGTTCAAGGATGAATACAACTAACGTTAAGATGTCTCTACTGCTTATGTTTCCACCTCCCTCAACTTCCCCATGTATTTTATTTAGAATGTAAGCTCACAAGTCCAGTCATCATCCTGTTGATTAGGTAAAGATGGTTTACAGCTTTGGCCGAAAGGAGGTGGCAGGCACTACAACGAAACCAAGCAAAATTTAAAAACAAAAGATTTTATTCCAAAAAAGGTAAAAGGTGCAAACAGATGGCAGGAATCAGGTGAGCAAACAGCCTAACACATTTTGCGCCCCCCTAGAGGCGCTTATTCATAGCATGGTTGGTTTACAGCTCACAGCAATTTAAGGGTAGGGCCTTTTACCCTGATTTATGTAAATGTCTTCGATTCTTGTACTCCATAACTGTATACCTAATGTTACAGTGCTGCATAATATGTTGACGCTTTATAAATATAAATAATAATAATAAAGTGGAACCCATGTGACAGGTGATAATTTATTTTGTTTTAATTACTCAATTTTCAAGTTGCTAATTTCTGATGATTCTTTTACATAAGATATTAGTTTCACAAATAGGTTTTAATAAAATCAGGCTATTCATACGAGTGATTTTCATTCCTGGGCAAACAAGAAATCGCAAGACTTTGTCTTATAACCCTAAATTTTGGCCAATAAGGACTAACAGTAAATGAGTTTGTGCACTGCTCTAACCAGTCACTGCGTAATATGTACTGGACAAACACAATTATCTTAGTATTTTACAGCACAAATTAGCAAAATAAATAATGTATATTGAAATATATACATATATTAATTCCATTATGTTTATTCTTTCCGGTTTGAGAGTGAATCAGCAGCATTAACATCCAATGCCACATCATATATATATATATATTAAAAGTTATGCAGCTTTAAAAACAATGCAGTAGTTATAGAGTTGTGTTTCAATCAACCGATGCGTGAGAACTTACCCCTTTTTTTAGTTTCCACTTGTATGATAATTACTGCTTTCTTATGCAGGTCTCTTACATAGATAAGTTTTTTTTGTGATTAGTTGTAGTCAAGATGGTTTTGTTATTCTGGTGGCTGTAACCATCTGATTTTAAACCAGTTACCTGCATTATTATTGTGTTACATTTTTTTGGTAAACATAGATATCAGACACAATATGGTTACCACTAGTTCAAGATAGTTCACAGTGACATACCATGGATTACACAACTTGCTAGGGACATATTATATGCATTATTCTGGTTATTAAATTCCAACGGAACAACAAGCAAAAACTCACATATTTAGACTTTGTACATGTGTACATTTTCATTAAGTGTTGAATATTTTGTTAGAGCGTGACATTTTAAAACTGTCAACCCTACACTACTGTGTGTATAACCCCTGCAAAGGGGTTCAATGCACAGTGGAAAAGCGACTCAGAATCAGTAGCACTCTGCGAGTGTGCTGCTGATTGTATCAGCTGTGTTTTCTGCTCCAAACCAAGTTTACACAGTCCAAAAGTCTACACAGTCCAAAAAGTCTACACAGTACAAAAAGTAGAAAGTTCAGCATTTTCTGGATTTCTGCTTTTTGAAAAAAATTATATATATATATATATATATATATATATATATATATATACTGTACATATATAAATATATATATATATATATATATATATACTGTATATATATATATATATATATATATATATACAGGGAGTGCAGAATTATTAGGCAAGTTGTATTTTTGAGGATTCATTTTATTATTGAACAACAACCATGTTCTCAATGAACCCAAAAAACTCATTAATATCAAAGCTGAATAGTTTTGGAAGTAGTTTTTAGTTTGTTTTTAGTTATAGCTATTTTAGAGGGATATCTGTGTGTGCAGGTGACTATTACTGTGCATAATTATTAGGCAACTTAACAAAAAACAAATATATACCCATTTCAATTATTTATTTTTACCAGTGAAACCAATATAACATCTCAACATTCACAAATATACATTTCTGACATTCAAAAACAAAACAAAAACAAACCAGTGACCAATATAGCCACCTTTCTTTGCAAGGACACTCAAAAGCCTGCCATCCATGGATTCTGTCAGTGTTTTGATCTGTTCACCATCAACATTGCGTGCAGCAGCAACCACAGCCTCCCAGACACTGTTCAGAGAGGTGTACTGTTTTCCCTACTTGTAAATCTCACTTTTGATGATGGACCACAGGTTCTCAATGGGGTTCAGATCAGGTGAACAAGGAGGTCATGTCATTAGATTTTCTTCTTTTATACCCTTTCTTGCCAGCCACGCTGTGGAGTACTTGGACGCGTGTGATGGAGCATTGTCCTGCATGAAAATCATGTTTTTCTTGAAGGATGCAGACTTCTTCCTGTACCACTGCTTGAAGAAGGTGTCTTCCAGAAACTGGCATTAGGATTGAGAGTTGAGCTTGACTCCATCCTCAACCCGAAAAGGCCCCACAAGCTCATCTTTGATGATACCAGCCCAAACCAGTACTCCACCTCCACCTTGCTGGCGTCTGAGTCGGACTGGAGCTCTCTGCCCTTTACCAATCCAGCCACGGGCCCATCCATCTGGCCCATCAAGACTCACTCTCATTTCATCAGTCCATAAAACCTTAGAAAAATCAGTCTTGAGATATTTCTTGGCCCAGTCTTGACGTTTCAGCTTGTGTGTCTTGTTCAGTGGTGGTCGTCTTTCAGCCTTTCTTACCTTGGCCATGTCTCTGAGTATTGCACACCTTGTGCTTTTGGGCACTCCAGTGATGTTGCAGCTCTGAAATATGGCCAAACTGGTAGCAAGTGGCATCTTGGCAGCTGCACGCTTGACTTTTCTCAGTTCATGGGCAGTTATTTTGCGCCTTGGTTTTTCCACACGCTTCTTGTGACCCTGTTGACTATTTTGAATGAAACGCTTGATTGTTCGATGATCACGCTTCAGAAGCTTTGCAATTTTAAGAGTGCTGCATCCCTCTGCAAGATATCTCACTATTTTTGACTTTTCTGAGCCTGTCAAGTCCTTCTTTTGACCCATTTTGCCAAAGGAAAGGAAGTTGCCTAATAATTATGCACACCTGATATAGGGTGTTGATGTCATTAGACCACACCCCTTCTCATTACAGAGTTGCTCATCACCTAATATGCTTAATTGGTAGTAGGCTTTCGAGCCTATACAGCTTGGAGTAAGACAACATGCATAAAGAGGATGATGTGGTCAAAATACTCATTTGCCTAATAATTCTGCACTCCCTGTATATATATATATATATATATATATATATATATATATATTATATTATATATCAGTTTAAATAATGCTATATGTAATATGGATAAAAAGTGTTTCATAAGTATTTAAAACTATCAATTTGTTAGCAGGTCACTTAAGAGGACATTCAATGCTCTAATTCATTAAAAAGAGCCTAAAGATTTAGGCAAAGTCTTACTTGGAGCCGTAAGCGTTGCTGCTTTTAAGCAGAACTTTGTTGGTGAGCCATTCAGGAGCAAATCTATTTATATCATTATAAATACTTTATATATTTCAGTATTTAATATATTGTATATTCATATTTATAGGTATATTTGATTTGTAAAATATTAGAACCAACATAATTATTAATTATTCACATGATTTTATTAAATATGTGCGTGCAGATTTTCAGATTTTATATGTGCTTCATATTTTGAAATGCCAGTCATAAGCACATTTTGCCCCTTTATGCTAATGAGATTGAGAAATAAAGTTGAGTGCATTACAACAGCATATAACAAGTCACTAATGAGCTCAAGTAAACTACAGGGAGTGCAGAATTATTAGGCAAATGAGTATTTTGACCACATCTTCCTCTTTATGCATGTTGTCTTACTCCAAGCTGTATAGGCTCGAAAGCCTACTACCAATTAAGCATATTAGGTGATGTTCATCTCTGTAATGAGAAGGGGTGTGGTCTAATGATAGCAACACCCTATATCAGGTGTGCATAATTATTAGGCAACTTCCTTTCCTTTGGCAAAATGGGTCAAAAGAAGGACTTGACAGGCTCAGAAAAGTCAAAAATAGTGAGATATCTTGCAGAGGGATGCAGCACTCTTAAAATTGCAAAGCTTCTGAAGCGTGATCATCAAACAATCAAGCGTTTCATTCAAAATAGTCAACAGGGTCGCAAGAAGCGTGTGGAAAAACCAAGGCGCAAAATAACTGCCCATGAACTGAGAAAAGTCAAGCGTGCAGCTTCCAAGATGCCACTTGCCACCAGTTTGGCCATATTTCAGAGCTGCAACATCACTGGAGTGCCCAAAAGCACAAGGTGTGCAATACTCAGAGACATGGCCAAGGTAAGAAAGGCTGAAAGACGACCACCACTGAACAAGACACACAAGCTGAAACGTCAAGACTGGGCCAAGAAATATCTCAAGACTGATTTTTCTAAGGTTTTATGGACTGATGAAATGAGAGTGAGTCTTGATGGGCCAGATGGATGGGCCCGTGGCTGGATTGGTAAAGGGCAGAGAGCTCCAGTCCGACTCAGACGCCAGCAAGGTGGAGGTGGAGTACTGGTTTGGGCTGGTATCATCAAAGATGAGCTTGTGGGTCCTTTTCGGGTTGAGGATGGAGTCAAGCTCAACTCCCAGTCCTACTGCCAGTTTCTGGAAGACACCTTCTTCAAGCAGTGGTACAGGAAGAAGTCTGCATCCTTCAAGAAAAACATGATTTTCATGCAGGACAATGCTCCATCACACGCGTTCAAGTACTCCACAGCGTGGCTGGCAAGAAAGGGTATAAAAGAAGAAAATCTAATGACATGACCTCCTTGTTCACCTGATCTGAACCCCATTGAGAACCTGTGGTCCATCATCAAATGTGAGATTTACAAGGAGGGAAAACAGTACACCTCTCTGAACAGTGTCTGGGAGGCTGTGGTTGCTGCTGCACGCAATGTTGATGGTGAACAGATCAAAACACTGACAGAATCCATGGATGGCATGCTTTTGAGTGTCCTTGCAAAGAAATGTGGCTATATTGGTCACTGATTTGTTTTTGTTTTGTATTTGAATGTCAGAAATGTATATTTGTGAATGTTGAGATGTTATATTGGTTTCACTGGTAAAAATAAATAATTGAAATGGGTATATATTTGTTTTTTTGTTAAGTTGCCTAATAATTATGCACAGTAATAGTCACCTGCACACACAGATATCCCCCTAAAATAGCTATAACTAAAAACAAACTAAAAACTACTTCCAAAACTATTCAGCTTTGATATTAATGAGTTTTTTGGGTTCATTGAGAACATGGTTGTTGTTCAATAATAAAATCAATCCTCAAAAATACAACTTGCCTAATAATTCTGCACTCCCTGTATAAGCAAATTAGTTTAGGCAGATTATGAACATGCATTTTTCAAAATCCTATGATCATTTTTAAAACATCAATTTTTTAGGTGAAACAAAGAGAAAAAAAATATCATTACAATGCCCCTTTAATAAGTATTTGTGCCCAATGCAACAGATGGTGGGTAGATGTACGGAGACTGTACTAGGAGTATACACTTGCTAGTTATTTAGCTATATCTATGGTTTCCAGGTGTTTAGTACTTAACTGGACAGTACAATATTTGAACTGCCTACTAGTTAAATTAATGTGAAAAAATTGGATGTTTAACTAATTGGAATGGGTCTGAGGATTAGAGCCTGATATCTGGTCTCATGTAGGCATGTTGTTATTAGAGGACACAGGA